>NC_138905.1:104552939-104897667 GCF_965231255.1 Vanellus vanellus | reverse complement strand
GGGCAAGTGACAGGCACGTACAATGGTGTGGAACAGGATCAGGAAGCACAGACTTCATGGCCTTCAATAAAAACACACTGCTATGGCAAGTCCCCTTCAAGCATCTGACCTGCAGGTCCTCATGAGGCATTTGAAATGCCTCCCCTTCCCTGCAGTTGCCACAGGAGGTCTCAGACCTCGCCCATACCCAGCTCCTGCTTCACAAATCATCAAATTGCTGCTCAAGCAGCAAATGGCACACACTCTACAGGGTTTTAAATTATTAATTGCCAGGAGATAGCTGATAATTATTGTACTGTGCGAAAGTACATGTTATGCAGAAGACAATGAGATTAGTTCCTGAAATAAGCTGGCAGCACTAAGCCAGGACTTACAAGTAATCACTTAGATAGCAATACAATCCTTAAGGCCCCCTCTCCCATGCAGCCCCTTGCTGGGGGCTAGCAAAGGGCCACCAAGGTCCATTGCCACCATTGCCCTCTCCCAGGGCCTCCCAGTCGCCTGTTTTCAAAGCTGACCTGCTTCAACCAGCAGGTCTGTGTTGACTGGCAGCAGTCAGCACAGAGCTGTAATACACACAAGCAGCATCTCCTGCGAGGTCCTTACACTTTCTGAGCAAAGAACATCTCGTCACCCACTCTGGCACATTTGCTACACATCTCTGAATTCGAACAGCAGAGATGGAAGTTTTTAATCCCGTGTGGTGCACGAGATCTTCAAGCTAGCAGAGGTCGTGTACACAAAGGGAGCTGACGGAGCAGGAACACGTGCATGGGCAGTTACTACAGTAGCACCATTAATATGACAACTCGCAAACCACAAGTTGCGCGCTTGAGCTTGAGACAGAAACAACGGTGGTCACGCTTAATTCCGAGAGGAAATCCAGAGCTCATACATCCTAGTGTCTTCTCAGTCATGCTCTGGATGTTGTTACATTGAAAACTTGAAAAATGAATATGGAAGACACCTTCCTTGGGCAAGATAAAAGCTGTGCAATATATGGTGTCTTTGCATGCTGAATTAAACTTTGGGCACAAAAATGTTTTTTTTTTTTGTCCTGACCAGCTTTTGAAATGCATTTCAGGATGAGTTCTCCAAAGCTGCTTTAGGCAATTTGGAAAACTTGAGTTCTAATGGGATTGCAAAATTCAGGTTCTCTAGGCCCCTTTGAAAACCCCATTGTTACAGTGGTTAAAAAAAACTGCAATAAATGAGAATGGGGCCTTGGCAAGTCACACAATAATTTAAGCATTGCTCTTTGGATATTTGGAGATTTACATAATCTGTAAAAAAAAAAAAAAGAGCAATAAAAGCACATAAATTATATTCGAGAAATACCATAACTATAGCCCCACTCAAAACAAAATTCCAAGGGAAAAAAAAAAAAGAAATAATTTAATCAGGAAAAAAACAACCAGGCACTTCTGCAGCTCTCTTGCACTTTTTGTCTTTTTTCCAGGAAGAAAACGAGCTGTGCAGTATTTTTACCAGCAGGTGGCAACCCCAAACAGCCAGCAAAGCTGCAAAACGCTCCAGGGACACACGCGGTTTCTCCCCGCGGTCACGTTCAGAAAACAGGCACAGCGCCATGGCATTGCATCCCCCTCGTTATTACATTTACTGCACCATCACTTTTGCATTTTTTTTCCATTTTCCTCCTAGAAAAAAGAAAAAAAAAACACACCCAAACTGAAAACAACCACCACCACCACCACCACCACCCCCCCCCGCAAAATCAACCCACCCCAAAATAACAGCTTAGCAAGCACCTAGCTTGGTTTCTGTCTTACTGGACAAGGCTTCTGCAGTTACATTTTGTGTGTGCACATATACACATGTGTACACATCTGTTTACACATCAAAAGTTCTCTCTCAGTGATATGTATTTTTCCAGGTTTGACTACAAAAGGGGAGAAGGTGCAGCGTGAGCTCAGCCCATCAGAGACCTGACAACCCGCAGTACTCTGGCAGGTTCATTCAGGTCTTGGAGTCTCATATGTCGGACATGGACCCCTACTGCAGCACAATCTGTTTCGGCTGTGTCCTGGTCCCCAGGCTCCAGGGGAGGCGAGGGTTACGCCAACACCCCCTGACCACAGAGACAAAACCATCAGCTCCACATCTATTTAATTCTAAAATGTTTCCAGGACTCAAGAGAATTTGTTTGTTCAAACAAATAAACCAATGAACTAACCAACAAAAACCCCTACAGTATGACAAACTGACAGTCTGCAAGAAAGGTACAAAGCCAGAGAAGTCAGTGGAAGACTCACTGTTATTGGAGCTTGCTCGGTTTTAATCCTCTGGCTAGTGTTGGGTGGCTACTTCAGAATGGAGGGAAATACATAAAACAGCCTGGTTTTTAAAGTCCAAACAGTTAAGAACAGGAACAAAATGATGTTTGCGGCCAAAGTGGGATTCCTTTTCCACTTATTTCCAAGGCTGACTTATTTCACTTAATTTTAGAAATTTACAGCTAAGATGTCAGCAGCTGAGCCTGTCACCTTAGACTCTCTTCATAATCAACAGTGAGTAATAAGTACTTCAGGCCCCAATTATCTGACCCATTTCAGACTACTTTTTTTCCCAGATGAGATGAGTTGCAACAAGAAGTGCCTGTTTCTCTCCATTGGCCATAAAGCAGAGCCAGGTCAGACATAATAGGCCTATATACATGTTTTCTCAGTGAAACCTTCCCTCCCCTGGAGCTTTGAAGAGCCATTAACGCTTCTCTGCACCATTAACATCATCAGTTCAGAAACAACCCAGCCACACACCTATAAAACATTTCTCCATCTCCCCAGAAAAAGAAGCATCTTCAGACAAGGTTTTCAGAGGTGCGGTGTTGCAAAGACAGGCACATGAAAACACCATCTGTATTTTTTAAAGCAAGAAAGCATGAACCTAGCACTATATTTTTGGGCCACAAACACAGTGTTTCAGGAAGCTACTCAAGGTATACCGGTGTACTCTTGGTCAACTGTCTTAGGCTACAATATGCCCACAGTGGCCCAGGCCTGTTTTCCATAACTTCATACAGTCAGAGGCACTTCTTGCAGGTGGAGATTTCTCTCCTTTCCCCCAATTACCTGACTTGTCTTGAGAGCCTTTCCATGAAATCTTCTGAGTGCACAAAGAGGTTATTTGTATAAATACCCAGTGCATAGCACAATAGGCGCTGATCCTTTCTTCATCAACTTCCTTCATGGGTACTGTAAGTGTAAACAGTTGCTCATCGCCATAACTTTTGAAGGGGTAATAACGCAGGGGAACATGGTTTTATCTGTGCAATGGAAGCACTGTCTCAGCAGAGGGAAAATGAGGGTGAAGTGTCAAGGGAACCAACACTCAGCCTTCAGTGTGACAGACTGTCAAAGAACCAGGACCATCCATGTGCACAAGTCATATGCTTCAAGGAATATAACCTCTCTCCAACATTTTTAGGCCCCCCCCCCCCCCGCCATACCTTTAATGCTCTCATATGCTGGTTTAAAGTATGAATGATTCCTGGCAAACAGGAAAAGCTTGATGCTTTATATGGAGTACCTAATTGCAATAAAAATCCAGTTTAATTATGAGACCACCTGTTAAGAGAATAAGTTAACTCTGGTGAGAATTGCTATCTGTACAAGCCAAGAACAATAAATCAAGTTGATTACCTCAGTAAAGCTGAGAGAATTAGCCTCTGAGTACGTGATTTAATCTTTTGATAGAATTCTCTCATGTACATATCTACAGTAAAAGTAGTGAAAGAACAACAGGACAAACTGATTTTCCTCATTGGCTGAAAACTAAGCTATTGAGGATGTTCTGAATACAAAGGGTTCAATCCTCCAAAGTCTTAAACATCATCAGTGGTGTCAAAGCTATTTGAGAACTAAGTCATAATTGCTCTCAGAAGAGCATATTGCTCACTAAGTAGAAAAGTATCTTCATTCATGATGCTTAGTTAATTACATTCATTTCTATCTCATTGAGCATAAGCCGATAAACCTGTGGGAATAGTTTAATCCATCTCAATTAATCATACCACAATTACAACTCTTTATCCATCCAGTTTTCAATACAGTATTCTAATCACAGTAGCACCTAGCAACATCATAGAATCAGAGAATCATAGAATGGTTTAGGTTGGAAAGGACACCACACCTCTATTCCCCGTACCACCCGTAAACCTCCTGCACTGAAAGGGAACAAAGATTAGTGTGTGCTAATTTGAGGGGGAAAAGTCCAAGAATCTCCTTTCTGACCTTCTCTTCTAAGGAATTTGCACTTTCTCACATCAGTTCTGAACCATCCTCTGATCACACAGACCTTCTTGGAATTGCTTCCACCCCACACACAGTTGTTTACCAGGTTAAATTGCAAATGTCCTGTTATCTTCCAGGTGGAAAAAAAGAGCTGTTTTGGTCAATCATGACTTTCATGGTAAGAAATGGAGTAAGACTTGACAAGTAAATGGAAACCTCTGTACTTTTAACAGATCTGTTTTCCAGCTCTTGACACATCTCTGGCTGTCTCTGGTGGAGAAATGGGTGATAGTGACAGTATCTGAGCACAGATCTGACACTGGTATAATAGAATATGCGAAGCACAGCTTGAAAGAAACGACCAGAAATTTTACTCTTTGATTCTTATCACAGTGGCTGGAACCCAGAGATCTAACCCCCCACTGTTATGTGTTAGAAATACACTGAGGAGAAAAAAAAAAAAAAAAAAAGAAAAGATGTTTCCTCATCAAATTGGGAAGGCAGCTAATCATTTGGGGAGAAAAACAAAGCTATTTTAAGGGGATGCCATCAAACCATGAAAGCTACAGTGGCGGTTGGGTCCCTCCAGTTTTGGATATCCAGAAATAGGATGGAAATAGGTTCTGAGTTCTCTAACACCCCTAATTTTCCCCCCCTTAAAAGAACAACTTTAAAAATAAAAGTTAAGGTATGACAACCACTCAGATTTTGTCACCAATACTTCTCAAAGTCCTTTTTCCTAACATTAAGTGCTGCCTGTTGGGGTTTAGAAAATATATTACCCTAGATGTTTCTTTAAAATGAGATCCTTGAGGCACAAGTTACACTGAATGACACAGTGAATACTGAATCTTCCAGCTCGGGTCTCAGCAAGGACTGTCTCTGTACTATCCCCTCTCTCTGCCAGGGTGTTCTTGGGAAGGAGCTGCTCCATTGCAGTAGCCCCAACACAGTCTCATGGAGTAAATATGGGGGAGGAGAGCATGGGGCTCATCTTGTGTCTAGCCTGAGTTTCCCTCTCATCCACCACCATCAAGCAACATTGTCTCAAGCTTTTTTCAAATACAAGTTTAATAAAGTGAGAAGTCCAGTTTAAGCAGCACCAAACAACTACAGTCTCTCCAGAAAAACAAGTAATTTCTTGTAGAACAAGACAAATGAGGTCTGGCTTCCCACAAATTACCTGCTCATGTGTGAAGCTTTTCCTGCAATAGTAGTTGTTTTTTTCCCTCCCTTGATTCCCCAACGTCTAACACCAAATGAACTCATTCTGCAGCTTCATTTTACTCAACTGAATAAATATTTTCACGAAATCTTATGCTTTCTAGCACTGCTAGCCTCCTATCAAACTGGGCTGATAAGCTCAAAAACTACTAAAATAGTAGGACTGCAAATTCTAATTTCTTTGGGAAACCCAGCTAACTAGCCACACTAGCCACACTTTAAAATGCATTTTTCTGTTCTTTTATGCCTGAATATTAGACATTAAAGCAACTGAGACTATTCAAACCTGGATTAGCCTGACAGATTGCAATTCAGTTCAGAGCTTCTTATGCAACCTACAAATAGTCCTTTCATTGTCCTTACTTCATCAAAATGAATAATCATTCATTTCTTTCTTGTCCATTAGACTTTTAAAGTTTAAAAGGCAGTAACTTTTCTACCTTCATAAATAATGCCTGCATCAATAAAAATCCAGGTTAATTTGCAAACCTTTTATCACACCTGTAATACAAATATTAAGACATAACAAACATCATTGGTCTAAGATAATATTTCAAAGGTATTGCAACATTCATTAACTGCTAGAGCTGGGCAATTCTTTTCTTATGTGATTTTTTTAACTACTATATGTTATTCTTGATTGAATCTCTTATCAACAAAATTTTTTGGGCTTTCTTTTTTGCTAGAGAAATGACTATCTAAAATCCATGGTGTTCACTAGAGTTTAGTGGCAACAAAATAACATCAAACCCTAGAATTTTAAGAACAACGTGGCTCTTAAGCTCAAAAACCTTGAAATGGCTTTGGAAAAAGGTTGTCATTTTTTGAACTGTACAAGTAGAGGGAATTTTCAGAAGAAGCAGAAAACATTCTCCTTCCAAAATGACACTTTAACCAGAGATGGATTGGGGGAAAGGGGGAGGGAGGAAAAAAGAAGAAAAAGAGCAGTTACCAGTTACTAGCTGTTCTCTCGTGGCCAACCCTAGTTTGTAAACAGAGCTGAAAAAACAAGTAAAGCTTTGGTTTCATCTATGTGGTGGGGAAATGGGGAGTATAATACAGCTCTCCCCGCATCTACTGTGATATTCAGGCAACAGCCTCGTTGGGTTTCACATAGTATCAGGTGAAAGATGAAGCTGGTATAGCGATGAGGTCAGGAAGCTAAATCTGAGAAGAATGGGCTTTTAACTAAAGAATTCTAGGAACCCAACAGAGTGCGCAAAGATGCTCTATTGATCAGCAAGGGGCAGCCCTGGCACAGGACCGTTTGGGGATGCTGTCTGCTGGCCCTCCTCCTCCTCTGCAGATTGTCAAGTTAAAGGGCTGAGGGGAGGAAGTTCAGCAACCAAATCCTTCTCTGCCTAAGAATAAACAGAACTTTAAAGATGCCCTTCAGTCTAGGCATAGATGGAGAAAAGACTCACACTTAATCCTAATAATATAATGAAGATTTTAATTTTCAGCCGAGTCCTTCAAAAGCAGGCAAAGCTACACAGGGCCTGACCCAGAGCCCAGAAGTCAGTTGAGAAGTCAATGAGCCCAGACTTGTAAGCCAGGTATATAAAAATTGAGTGGTGGGAATCTTTCCAAAGACAATTATAAGCAGAGAACCAGGTTTGTACTAAGTATCTGAACAGCGAGTTGGCAGGGTGGGGGTAGCGGGAAGTATTACCCTTAATAATGAAGGGGTTTCCTGCAGAAAATTGACTGATTTACATTGAATTCACATTGAACTTTCCTTCTGTCAGTTCTTAAATGCACTCTTTCATTTACATTATTTTTAGGCTATCAGATCAAATCAGTTTGTGGGTCTTGTTGACTGCTAACGTGTCTAAAACCTGTCAAGATATGTTTAAATTATAGTATTTGATGGTCACAGGAAAATGATTAGTCCTTGTATGATATCTTACAAGGCAGAACCAAAAACAGAATTTACGTACTGTAAAAAAAACCCAACTCATGAGACAATAAACGTGTGACCACCTCAGCTGTTTTTGCATTTACCTTCATCATTCCATAATATTTTTCTTATGCACGACCACATCCAAATTATATGATCTGTCTTCCTGCCACTGATACTTGATCTGATATTCAGTTATTGATTTAGATATTTGTCCATCTAGAAAGACATCAAAAAAGAGAAACCACTATACTTGAAGTAACTATTCTTAGTGACCTAATCAGTCTAAGGTTCAATATACCAGAATGAGTAGTTGAATATATTTTGGTCGATTCCTCTTAGTTAGACAATGACACTGAAAGAAGTTACATATTGATCTAAAATAACCTGTAATTTTCTGATCCACTTCCAGAATATAAAACATAGGAACAGCAAGAGTTGACTCTATATAATCAAAAGAGATGACACAGTATGTGAGTGTACATGACAACATTCTAAGCTTCTGCTCCTTGGACTATTCATCCAGCTGGTTATCTTTATGATTTTAAAAGACATAACTAGCTGAAAGAGCTGTTTTTTTCCAGCTAAGACTGGTTGGTTTTCTTTCTGCTGGAGGGCTACTACATCTAAGGTGGATGGTGATTTCCAGTTATGGAGCAGGACAGCATTACACACTGCTAGGGACAGAAGAGAACAATTACTAGAGCACAGATGTTAGGAAATTCACAGCTTCCCAGGGTTTTAACAAGGAAGACCATCTATGCTACTTTTACCATACTGATTCGCAGGTTTACCCTGCTGAGGATTTCCCTTGACTTGGAATGTCCTGAACCTTGGCTATTTCCCTTGACCTTTTCCCTAAGGGGTCTGGGCTGCTTTTGCTTTCAGTAGCACTGTGATCTCCTTCCTGCCTGATCTCCCAACTCCATAGTGAGAAACCAACATCTCTTTTGCCTTTTGAGCACCGAAAACAGATCTTCAACAGAAAAGAATATCCTGAAAATTGATTCATGCGCTTATAGCTTGAAAAATAGTACAATAAAGGTGCATACTGTAGTAGCTATACCAGGAGCACTGAGTATCGGAAGCCCTAGGAACACTTTCTAAATCTTAGTGATTTAGCAAAGTGACCTGCTTACGAAGAAGAAAATAATTAAAAGTCCGGGGAGCTGCACCAGTATCTAGAATGCTTTAAAGAAAGCGAGAGAAAGAAAATGAATACCCTAACAAACAAATAACCAAGTCTATGAACCAAGAACTTAATTATAAAACAATGCTTACTGCTTATGGATCAAAGATTGCCTATGACTAGGGAAACAGCCACGAAGACATACAGAACAGTACATGTATCTTCCAGTAGACACCTCAGCCACTGCAGCAAATCCTCAAGTTGTGCAGGGAATGAGCTGTCAATTACCCACTAGCCAAGAAATCGGGACTCATGGCACACTAACAGATATGATGAGCCAAATACGTCCCTCTATTTCTCTCCAGTTTTGGACATCAGGCCAAAATTTTGTCCTGCTGCTCTGCATAGTAAAACAGGGAGAGGGTTCCAGCCCAGTGTATTAAAATGTTTTTCAGCCGGTGGTTCATGGACTGCTGGTGGCTCGTAAAACAACAGAAGGTAACCTGTTAAGTGTTAACCCCTCCTCCAAATGCACATTCTCATACATAAAAGCAAAGGAAAAAGCAAAACCAAGGACAAATAAAGATAAGAGAATACTCAAACTTCGGATTAACATTTTTTTGTTGTTGTTAAAAGCATGCATCATGGCAAAACTGCAAAAACAGTTGTTTTCCAGAAGGTAAGATAGTCTCTAGATTAAAAAAAAAAAAGGCAAACAAACAAAACCAAGCATGAATTACAAGACACAGTGTTGCTCTTAAGGGATGTCTTGTAGGCCCTTGGACTTCAGGTCTGTCAAGTCTCGGACAAACTGTTTTCTGTCCAGGAAAACAGTAAGGGAAACCACCTAGAAGTAGCCTTTTCTTAAATTTTGCATTACCCTGCACTGCTGCTATCATTTCCCTGTTTGTGATCAGCCTTTGCTCTTGCAAATCTGCCACTGAAACCCACAGATGTTATTCTCAGTGAATTTGGAATCCGGACTTTAGAAAATTAATTCTTCTACAATGCAAAAATATGAATTAGGCATTGATTGAAACTGACAGATTGTTTTTCTCCCTCAGCTTAATCCCTAAAAGACCAACTTGTTCCAATTGTTTTCCTAATGGGCAGGTATCCAGATCACAAACAAAAACCCATCACAATTAACATTGCCATCCTCACTGATAATCTCAACAGAGATCCAGAAGAGTAAAGCAAGTTTACAGGCCATCCCAAAGGCAGTCAGCGATCCTTCCAGAACATGGAAGGAGTATATCCATGGAAAAAAGCAGAAGATCTATGCTTGCATGTTCCATACCCCTCCAAGAGTTTCAGGTTCCTAAGTACCATCCAGTGCCTTTTGTTGGGTGGCCACATGAATTAGTGACTACGAAGATGGTTTTTAGAACTATTCTTGTACTCTGTGGGAGGGACTTTGGCTGTGCATCTGTCCTTCAGTTGCCCCATTTCTAAAGGGAGACATTTGTACTTGGCGAGCTTTAAGGTCCCTGGATGAAGAGCCATTTGAAAGCAAGGAGTTTTTGTTTTCATGAAAGAAAAAAAGTTTATTTTTTTTATTGATTTCTTGCAGGACACTTGCATATTCCTAGCTAATTTTCATAATTTATATTTACTTAGTGTTAATAAGCAAACAACATATGGCAATCAACATATGGCAAACAGGGAAAAAAAATGGAAAGACTCATGGATGGGACCCCTCAGTGGTACTGAAACCTAAAGGATTAGGGAAAACTGAGACAGAATGAACTCTGAAAGTTTTTTTAGGATAATGCAAAAGTACTCCTCCTCCTCTTCCCCAACACACTGAAGTCAAAGCACAAATCAACAGGAGCATCTGTTCTTTACACTCGGGAAAAATGATTTTCTTTTCCATCTACTTACATAGTTTCAGAAGAGAGAATACTGAGAACAGACAGTGAGCTATATCCCAAGCTATGTAACTAAATTATATGAGACATAAGCATCAGGTTATATATTCAAAAACATCAGAAAGATTGAAACAGTCATTTCAAAAAACACTGTGTTCATGGAAGAAGAGTTTTCATGGGGCAGCATAAGACTGGAGTTTTGAAATGCTGCAAATCCTCTAGATCTATATGAAGAAGATGAAGCTACAAGCCAAGCAGCAGTTCCACTGTAAGAAGAGAAGGCCTTCAAAGTGCCTCTCCGTGTGCCTCTTAGGAGCTTAGCTGCCGCTGTTTTCCTTTTCTAGGCCTCTGCTCATCAGCACAGTGAGAAGGCTGCACGTGGAAAAGATGAATGCAACCTGCACTTGGCATTGTGTTTCAAAGTTGCTATAGTTTCACACCACTGGAAGTCAACAGAAATGTTTTTTTTTCACTTGTACTCGTCCGTGCCCTTCCTCCATGGCAACACGGTGGAGCAGCTGACTTTCTGACACAGCAGCCTGTCTTCGAAAAATCAATCACATCATGCTCAGAGGATCAGTGTTACTTTAATATTATTTACCTTGACTTCTTTGTTCATTGTTTTCATGAAAGTGCTGTTCTAGCACTTCACTTGTTCTTAAGCTCCGTTCAAGGGAGCTGTGTTAACTTCAATATGGCAAATTTCCCTTTCTACAAGCCTCCAGGTCTACAAGTCTGTCTACATTTTCTATTTTCTACAGATAATATGCTCTTTCCTGTACCTCTGAACATGGGCAGAAATGAGGAGAAAAAGCAAAGCATTAAATAGATTTACTATGTTCACTGTCATGCACATTAAGTTTCCTAAATATTCAACTAAAATACTGCAATTTCCTTTCGAATGAATTTCATTCAACTATATATATGTATATTTGGGGAAGATACATAGAAAATGTTAGGTGAATAATCCTTCTAGTTTTGTTTTGTTTGGTTGTTGGTTTTTTTTTTTTTCTTCAGTGGCCACTTACATCTGATGTATTTTCTTTATTTTCAAAATTCTTCATATTTGTAAAAGAAAAAAATAGAGTGGTTTGGGTTTTTTTGTGGGTTTGTTTTGTTTGGTTGGGTTTTTTTGCATTTATTCTGTTAAAAAAGGGGATATCAAGATAGAAAACTGTTATATTGGGCATGCTTGCAGCTTTCAAAGTGCCAGGATCTGGGTATGCTGACTGCTAAATCTGTTTAGCACTATATTAGTAGCCTTCTTTTGCCAGGTCACGTGCTAGCAGGACATCCTCTGTAAGCAGAAATAATCCTGCAGAGCAGTTTGTAACTGTTGATGACAGAAAATACACATGCAAAATAACTTGTCATTCTCTTTAAATCTAGAAGAATATACTATGCAGTCTTAGAATCAATCCTGATTTAATACCAGCAACTGAAATCATGACCAGCTTTAGCAACAGGTATTTGGCCTGCAATTTTCTGTGTGGGATGTAATAAAAAAAATAAGCGTAATAAATACAATAACCTTCTCCATTCGGGAGTCTTGCAACTGCAGGTTTGAAAAATACAGTTCACCGTTCCGTTAGAGGAAGAATGTAAGGCTCAGTCTTTTACTGCTCTCTTGAAGAGCAGATTACCCTTGCTGGCTTCCCCCTCCCATTGAGGGATTCTGTCCAACGGGTTACTAAACCCCACTTAGGCAGGGAAACTCCTAGACGTTGGCTCTCTTCCTAGCCCTCCCCGAGTTTCCAGGAAAACAGGAGGTCAGCCCAGGGCTTCCTATCAGACGAATGACTCCAGCAGCCCAGATGGTTCTCTAGTTATTTGTCGTGGTTTGGCCTCAGCCCGCAACAAAGAACCAGGCAGCCGCTCGCTCGACTCCCACAGCCGTGGGAAAAATCGGCAGAAAAGGGCGAAACTCGGGGGTTGAAATAGTGTAAGTTAACAGAACAGACAAAGGGAAGAAGAAAGAAAACCAATAACACCGATAAAGGAATATAAGAACGCGATTACAGTACCACCGCGCAGCGCACCGACCGGACCCGCACCGCCGCAGCCCGCCCCCGAGCGGCAACTGCCCCCCACTCCCTCGCTAGCGCCTCTTATAGCGGGGCATGGGGCACGTGGGATGGAACACGTGCCTCCCCTGCCGGCTCCTTGGGGAAATTAACCCCATCCTTGCCGGAACCAGGACATTATTTTAAAGTAATATTTCAGGAAGCAAGCACACTTATCTACACCATTTTTGTCACATTAGCATGAGGGAGGAGTGGTGGTGACAGTTTAGAGAACTGGATTTTCATTTAATTCTCTGCTGAAGCCATTGTCATCACATTGCTGGGCATTTCAGGCAAATAAATGGGAATTATTTATGTGTTATGATTTCTTTCATTAAATTTGGAGCATCTTTTTTCTAGACCTGTCCACTGTGGGGCAGAAGTACCACGCTCCAAGTACAGGAGCAATTCCTCAAGATGAAAACTGTGTTTCCCTGATGCCTAAGTGTGCCTACCACTCAAGAGCAAAAATATATGCTATTAATCATAGTCTTTGATTTACAAGTGCAGGCTCATTCTCTCTAATGGATCAGAATTCACTTATTAGTGTTTTCCCCCCCAAAAATAAAAGCTCAAAATGCTGAACACAAAAAAAAAAAACAACCCAACAACAGAACAGACTTCTACTTGTACTTTATAACAATACGGTACTTTTTGTTGAACTCAGCTATACTGAATCATGAAGTAATACAGAATTCAAAAGTACATGAAGTACAAGAAAATAAAGCTTTCTAGTCTGTGATGAGTTCTTTACCTGAAACATCAAATGTCTGCAAGATGTTTAGTTGCTTTTTCTTCCACATTGTTAACCAGCCTTTCAAGAGATTTATTTGCCAAAGCCTTTTTCAGACAAAGATTTCATCCTGCGACAATAGAAAAGATACATACTGGCCTCTAATTCCTACCGCAGTAGTTATTTGGCTTGGTATCCTGCACTTACACAAGGAACTTCATTCCAAGCATAAGTACTATGGTCAAATGATGAAAAACTGTACATCCATCTAGGGAGAAGAAGTCTCTTTCTGAGAAGAGCAGGTTTTTTATCTGGCAGCATGACATTCAGGTACTGATACTGCTGATGCACTCTGTCTTACAATGGTACCTTAGTGCCAGCAAGAGAAACTGCTTAAGTGTTCCCATAAAAAAAAAAGAAACAAAACAAAAAAAAACCCACAAAAACAACACAAACCCAAACACAACACCTGCATGAAAACCATATTTCAATTTGTCCTGTAGCACTGAGTAGTACGAGATAACTACATGCTTTGTCAAAGAGTACATATACTGCCTTTCAACTACAATGAAGTCTTATCTCCATGCCATGCAACATGGAAAAAAAATAGGAGTTGTTGAATAACCCTCTCATAATTTTCAACTGCTTCAATCAAGGTATGCCCAACCACTTTCCCCTTTCTACTCCAAAAATGCTGTATCCTGTCTTGCATATGCACTTGTCAAAGCCTCTGCTTCCTATTCTTATGCACAGATAACACTTATCAAAAAAGTACCATCATGCCCTACTGAAACCTGGAAAACAAACCACAGCAAATATAGGGAACTGATTGTGTTAGTCAATATATGACAAGTGATATCTACTCTCTGTGCTGTTAATATTCAGGTGCTTGGACAGAAAGAACTTTGTCCAGATTGCGGCTATTACTTTCTGTAGACACATCTCCTACACTATTTTACATGCCTCCTAGAAGCCAAACACATGGTGGTTTTCCATTTCCAACAAGATCTTTATGTCTAGATAAGCCTAGGCTCTCTTCTGCTCATTGTATAGCATGTGTGTAAGTGACAAATGCTCAGGATGGAGGCATCTCAAAACAGAAACATTTCCTTTACCTGCCTTTAATTGCCTGTAGTCTCAGAACCTGCACTGAAGCAGGTTTGCTATCTACCTTGAAATGGCAGCACTTGTTCACTTTAACCCAGTCATCAACAGAAAGAACCCCACACACACACACCTTCCTAGCCCTCTCAAGACATTTTTGACAAGGCTGGACAAAGCATTTCACTTGAAAGCTGTTCCTGACTAATAAATTGCATCCGTGACAGAACAGAACTGTTGTGGACTTTATACTTGAGAGCTCTTAAGACAGCTGGTAATCACTGCCTTTTGGGTTATACTGGAAACAGCAAAGACAACTAAGAAAGTGCTATTCTTAAATTCCTGCCAGGATAAGTAGATGCAAAAAAGATTGATGGGTCGAGTAGCATTGATATCATTGTCCCAACTCTTTCTGTGGTCATGAGGACACCTACCAACTCTGTGGATGAAATGGAGATCGGTAGAAGCTGAGAGAGTGCCAATTTCTTACTGTAGGAAGCAGGAGACCATATCATTCACTAGCTCACTGAGATTTCACCAAGTAAAGGTCAGGTGTCATGACCAAGGTCAGAATATGAAGTCATCTACAGATTCCCGTTTGACTGGTAAAATGACAACCTTGTCCTTAAGCAAGCAGGTTGTTTCTTTAGAGCAGACAGATTAAACTAAATGCACTTTGCATGTGGAAATGAGAAATAAGGTTGACTGAAGACTTCAAAATCAGTTATACTTATCAGTGGTTTTATAGAAGTAGCAAACTGAACATGCTGCTTTTATGTCTGCTAACATTTTCCTTAACTAGGCTGTAGGTCTGCAAAATGCTCCATAAAAGAAGGCAAAAATCACAGCTTCTGTCTCTCTGGATGTTACTGTAAATAACACCAGCAGCAGGCAGGGACTGTCTCATAATCATTCTGTTCATTATATTAGCAAGGTCATCCATGTTATTGTTTCCTGCCCTGCTTTCATGGTGAAATTGTACTCAGCTATTGACTATTTCGCTAAATCAAAGACGGGAAAGTTAGATGTAATCCTAAAGGAAGATACTAGTATAATCCTCCGCTAGGGATTAACACACTGCTTTGAATTACCCAAATTCTTAGCAATTATTAGCCAGTTAATCCATACTTCGCTGGGTTTGTAAACTACAGGTAATGCATATCTCTTATTTGGATCTTCCTCACACACTTCTTGAAATCATTAATAGAAACACACTGATTTTGAAATGTGACAATTTTCTTTTACTTCTGAGCAGTAAATACAATGGTTACAACACAGAATGTTGCCCAAACGTTTACTACTGGTGCAGAATTATGAACGGTTACTTATTCATTCTGTGGGAAACTCAAATGAACATTAGCAAATATATATTCTTGTTGGGCTTTTTTGGTAGAGCTAAGAGTCAAAATTTTATCCCATGGAGTTTGGGAAAGGAAGTTTGCCCAAACAGCATGATTCACTGGACCAAATGGAAGTCCAGCCCTCCCATGCTACAGTTCCAACACAGTGTAGGAGAATAGGTCAGATCTACCTGCCTAGCAATAGGTAGGTGTTTAAAGCCAAACTGTCCCTCTTGGAATGTAGGTCCAGATTCTGGATAAAAATACATATTCTAGTAACAGTTGAGTGGTGTGGGTCATTTCATAGCATGGTATGAGAAGACAAAGCCCTTACAGAATTTCTGCCTAAAATTGCCAGAAAAATCTCCCCCATCTCTTAACACACCTTGATCTACAAAATTATATCATGCCTAAGGCAGCAATACACAATCAAAAGAAAGTAGACCATTTATCTTAGAATATTTCTTGGTGCACTTCTGTTCATTTACTAGGGAAATTTAAACCTTTCAAAATGCATGCTTCTACAAACATTTCAAACCCCTATTGTGTAATAGAAAAAAACAAACTTTACATGTGGGTTCCTTGACAAGTTGCACAACATTCTGATTATTCCTATTTTGATTTAATTACTCCTTCTATTTATGTTGCAAACCACCAACAGTGAAAATTATGAATTACATATTTGATTATAAAATTCAGAATTGGCATCTGTTCAGGCTGGGTTTTTTTTTGTTCAAATTCAAGCATACAAGCTAACTATTTATTTGTGTATTCAGGGTAGTAAAATAAAGGCACCAAAAAAAACCCACAAACCCAACACCAACACCCCCCCCCCCCTTTTGAATTCTGAAATGACTGCCAAGCAAACAACGAAGATTCTAGCAATAAATGATTCATGTGTGCTATGCTCCTGTCACTACAAAAGCAGCAGTTGAAACAGGCACCATGCAAGGAATTTTATCAGATTGATAGCATTTTTTTTAGCCTGGGTTTTCTTGAGAATAAAAGGCAATATCATACTGAAAGTTTATTTTGTAATATTATATAAAGCCTTGCACATTAACCTTGAAACTCTCAATTTCTCATGCAATCTACATGATTTTAGATACAATCCCAATGACGGAAAATACAATCAAAACCTCCACATGTTTCCAGGACAACTCAAATTCTTGAAAAATATACTGTTGGCCTTGCTAACACATGGCTTTGCTAACAACAATTTCTGCTAAATTAATTATTTCACAGGCGTCCAAATTTTTTCACCATCTCTAATACATATTTACCCTCTAATGCACTGCTATTGGTGCAAATATCAATTAACAATCTCACTAATACCCTGCTGCTGAAATATGCTTCCACCGTCAGCACTAGAACAAAACTGTAAGTGGTGTACTAATACTTGTTCAATTTCTTAAGTGGGTATATCACTGAACCAATATCCACCAAATTAGGATCAATCTGAATCAACTCATTTTTAATGTCACGTCACACACTTTAGCAGAGAAAGAGATTAAAAAAAAGAGTAACATTACTCAAGCGTGAACAAGTGAAAAAGCTAAACTGCTGCTCCATCATGCTGATCTGTGCTCCTTGGCACGCGATTTAGTTCTGTCAGAGGTGATGCACAGAGCAAAAGAACCAACGAGCGTCAGGAGCCAGGCCTTACACAGTTACCTACTCAGCCGGACCACCAATAGCTGCATGACTGGTCAAGGCCCCTATTCTGCTTATTCTTAGGTAAAATAGAGAATTGGTGTTTTCCAGACCCCTCCACTTCATTGCGGGGAGGAAAAATAAATACAACCACAATAATATTAAGAGGTTGTATGGTCACAAAGTGAGACACGAGTCATGAAATGCTAGGAGGCAAAAAAATGCCATGCAAGCTCAACTCTGAGTATTACTATACTGCCTTCAATTAAACACACATCATTTTTCCACAAGGTTTCTTCTCTTGGCAGTACACAGCACCTAAGTTAGTTACATGTGACTCAGGTACTGAAGATTTTGGTCTTCTCACATTTCTTTCCTTGCCTTATTTACTGCAAAGTCTTCTGAATGAGAAAAGTTTTTCTGCTATTACACCCTTAGTTTCTTAAGTGCTTTGGGATCTCTTGCATTAGTGTTGCTGTCTCCGAAAAAAATGTGTCTTGGTCCAGCTTGACGTTTACCATAGGCTCTTTATAACACAGATTATGAAACTATTATTTAATTGTTTGCCTGGTGATGCTTTTTGCTTCAAATAACAGGTCAAACATCTTAAGTAGTCTGAATTACATCTAAACATCATTCTCCCGTACACATGCATTAAGAATTGTTCTTACTGCTTTATACTTTAGCCTATAACAGCTCTGTCGCCTTCTCAGTTTCACTCCTGTTTATTTTTCCCTGCACAGAGGCTTTAAAACATACGTTCAAGCTAAGATGCTGCACTGGCTATGTGGTATACTTCTCTGCACTTAAATAATATTCTATTTTAATAAGAATGTTCTAAAGAACATCGCTCAAGACTTAAATAATACGAATAGGAAAAACGTGAGACTTTCCTGAGTACCTTCTCCTTCATAAGTGTCAAATACAACATATCATGTGCTCAGGTGGGGGAGGGGAAGAATGAGAAGGAGGAAAATAATTATGCTATGCAGTTTAGAAAGCTGCTGTTTGCTAAAGCTAGGGATTTTTTGATCCCATAAGAAAAGTTGCTGAGCCTTGTACTCACAGGTAGTTTTGTGAGACACGCCATACTCCGGCGCCTTTTATTGCTCCATAGTCTCCTACTATCTGTAGAGTTGAAACACTGACCTTCAACTTCCACGTGAAACACTCTGACAAGCAAAGACAGGGTTGCCTGCATTGAAAAGCCTATTTCCTTGGTAATTCAGTAGGGCCATATGACATTCCAGAAAGCTAGGAAAGAGAAAGGACTGCAAAGATGTGATGTGTCTGGGGGACCACTGGAGAAGATGGGGAATGGACAGCAGAAGAAAGAAGGATGAAGTGGCTAAGACTGTCTTGCACCCCTCAAAGATCGAGAGATTGTAGCCTATTTAGTGGGTCACACAGGAGAAGCTCCTTTCACTCACACACATACACAGAGGACTCTGCACTTGAAGCTCTAGTTTTGCTAGGAAAAACACCCAAACAACCACCTACTTTCTGTCTGCTCCATCTTAAAAACCAAATCTATTGGTTGAGTATTTCCTTCACATGCTGGAAAGGCGACTACATCAGTCTGCACAGCCTACATACAAAACACATAAATGCTTTCTTAATAAGCTTTCTTTCTCTGTCACATGTAAGGAATACAACTGAAACCTGTGGCAGGAGATAAAGTTCCAAGGTGGGAAATGGGTAAACTGAGCTATATCAAAAAGTTTACAAGCTGATTTCCAAAAGATGTTTAAAAGCCCAAAGATACATATAGACAACACAAGGAGTTGTCCTCTGTTTTTAAGAAATGATTGGAACAAGAAGGCAACTTCTCCCACTGATGTAAGTGTACATAAAAATATTTCTATCTGTGATAGGTGAACAAGTCTCTCTCTTGTCATCCAAAGGCCTTGTAGAGCACCAGGCCAGTGAAAAAATTTCTCCCTGCTCGAGTCTATTGTCCTCCTACATAAAATCAATGGCACTGCACTAATGATTCACAAATCTGAGCAAGAATGACCAATCTTAGAAAAAAAGATGACATAAAAAAAAAGTAATTCTGAAGAGAACTGGTCTTCAAATGGCGAAATTAACACCTTCATAAGTCGAAAGACAAACAGGACAATACCACTGAATCCCCAGGCTCATACACTTACACTGGTCACAAACCTTGGTATCAATGTCACTCTATCTCCAAATATCTAGGAAACAGTTTAAGGAGAAGATAGGTTGGGAAAAGACAGGCAGGTTACTGGTTACCTGACTGTGGCAGAATGGGAAGACAGACTCTGCTTGCCCTCATTCAGAGCAAAGGGGGCCAGGATGACTTTGCAATCCATCCTGAAAATTTCCTCTCTTTCCCATCCTGAAGTGGGCTACCACAGTCCCAGACCTGCTGTAACCACGGTGAAGCTGACACAGGGATGGAGGAGAAGAAATGTTGGGGAAAGACTCCTTGAGAGTTTCAGAATTTGTGTGTGAATTCTTTACACCCCAGGAATGCCGCCTCTTGAGGGAAGGCAGTTACATACTTTCTCACCTGGCAGTCTCCAGGATAAGTTGGGAGTCAGGCAAGCAGAGCTGGCATGCACTGGACAGGAAAGCTAATTAGATTCAGTTTCCATATAACAAAGGTTACAGAGGAGAAAGTTCCAGTATCAAGTATTGTCAAGGCAGTCATCTCAGCAGCTCCTTAAATCTGACCCTCTGCAGCAAGTCACCTATAGTGCACTTGTTCACTGCTACTTTGAGCTATTCACGTGATTTTCTGGCCTTGGTGGTGAGAAAAAGTCTTTTTCAGAGCTGCCCTTTTAACAGATGTTTCTGTGTTCACTCCGTGCTGTCTTCCTCTCATTAGCTGACAGAATCACCTGCAGATGATATATCTTTGTATTACGCTTTTATGCCAGATGTGCCTGTTATTCTTCTGCCCTGTTATGATATGACAGTTATTTATGCTTAATGTATAGTTTTAGGTTGTGCCTTTTATTCACAAATCCACAGATACCTGTGGCTGTCACTTTCCTGTCAAATTATCAGGATGTTTTCTTTGAAAAACAAAGACACTTGAGCTTGACTAAGATAGTTGGTAGGGAAGGATTACTAAAAAAACAAACAAAAAAAAATCAACAATAAAAACCCCACATCCAACACCACCACATAAATAGCAAAAGCTGCAAATAGCCAGTGGAGCCTCCCCCCCTCCCCAAAAAAGTGAATGATGAACCTGGATAGTTTTAGTTAGCATTGAGCTTGCTCCATAAACATAAGTGGTTCTTCACACAAGTGCTTACTACTCACAGCCTGCTGTTCCCAGCTTGCTTGCCTCCACACCTATGATTCTGCTTCACGTTTTCTTACTGATAGATGCTCCAACCAAAATCATTCAGCAACAAAAGCAAGTTTTGCTTAGCAACAGTTTCCAGGCAAGGTTTGCAATCCAAAACCACTGCAGAGGCATTTCTTTGACTTAAACAAAGAAACATCAGATCTATTAAGATACTTAATACAAAACCTGTTCAAAATACAGATATCTCTCTCTACCCTAACTCTCTTGGAGAAAATATCTGCTAGTAAAACAAGCAGGAAAGTAAATTTGCATCACAGCAGGCAGGAGATCATACATTTACTGGCCAGCATCCGCCAGACAACCTGGGAAAAAATACAGCCATATGAAGAAACTGCAGCTCAGACAGGAAGATTTCAGCTGAAACTTGGAAGAGCAGGACTCTTGATATTAAAAAGCTCCCAAAGGATCTTAAACTACTTGAGTGTTCCCAGATTCCCCATTCAAACACAAGGAGAATTGTTCAAAAAAGCAATATTAAAGGAGGACGGCAAAACAAAAACGAAGAACATAGATGAAGCGAGCTAGAGGGGAAAATGATGAATTCAAGATCAAAGGGCTGGCAAGAATAACCAAAGTTTTTTCATAGTAATATGGGGCAGGCATGGGGGATAAAAGGGCTTTTTTTTTTTTTTTACCCTATCAATCAGATTCTGTACTTTTTTGTCTTCTGATATCCTGAGCTCCAGCAATACAATACTAAAACATATATGATGAAAGAGGGAGATATAATCATCGTGTACAAACATAGTAAAGTGACACTGACTGAATACCAAGCAAAAGATTTCACAATTATTTTTTAATAACAGTTGTGACAAGAGAAAAATGTCACTGCAATGACTACAGCAAAGCTCACGCAAGCACAAGGATCTCCTTACACCACTGTTTATGATTAGAGTCGCATTGAAAGACAAGCCATCAGGTACCAGGAGGGACACTAATGTAGTGCATCCAGGGCCAGACAGACAGTTGCAGGACCCCATTTGTTTACACCAGAAACTTTGACACAGATTAAAAGCGTTCAGGATTATACATAGGCAGTACTGTTAACAGCAGAGACCCATCGTCATGTATCAAAGGTTTGATCAGAGGCGCATAACTCTAACGGGCTGGCAGAACATTAAGAATTCACCATAGAAATACAAGCCACATTTAATATCCACCTTACCCACAGGCACCTCCTCTCCCATTTCCCAGCTTCTCTTCTGTCCAGTCCCACCATCACATTCACTCCTTGTTCTACAGAATCTTCTTGATTTTTCTTCAGGAAGAAGAATTCTGTGTCAGGAGGAACTCCACTATAAGGCTGGATTAGAGGAAGAAAAACACGATGAAACTGAGTGCTACAGGTTCTCAGATATGTGCACCCAGGGACTGATGAAAATATCTAACCTAAAATGGGATTTTACTGTCTGAAAGCAATTGAAGAAAAGGACCTGAGTCTACTGACTGATCAAACAGGCTCTGAGTCATCAAAGTGAAGGAGCTCTGAAAGAGGATATTTACAACCTGAGTGGTTGTGGCCCTGAGTAACTCGTGCTAGCTGACCCTGCTTTGAGCAGAGAGTTCAGCCAGATGATCTCCAGAGATGCCTTTCCACTGCAATGATTCTCTGATTAGCCAGAGTAAGTCAGAGCGGGTAGGCTCACAGCCAGCAATTACAACAGAGAAAAAGTAGCACTGTCCATGATAGAGGACTAGGACAAGAGGTAGAGGCATAGATTTGGCAAGATCAAGTTCAGATCAGAAATTAAAACATATTTCCCATTGATCTGAATAATGAGACTCTGAAGCAATCTTTTGGGGAGGAAAAAGGGAGCAAAATAATATATATACATGTGTGTGCATGTGTGTATATTAAGATGGAGCTTAGTATATACGAAGTCAGACACCCAACAAGACACACGTATCCAAGTCGATTGGTAACCGTGTCATTTTTGTGGACTAGGAAACCACAGAATGTCAAGGAGTAGACAGTGCTGGACAAAGAAACATGATTTTACACTTACATCTCTTGCATTGCGGCAAATGCCACATAATAAGCAACAAGCAGTTGATTCTGTTCTAAAGGTAAATCTTCAGAGCGAGACACCCTCATGACAGGACACCAATAAACACCTTGCAGTCCAAGCTGCTAACCACCTACATCATGCTGTATGCATACATGCATGCTGAGAAGATGTGTTGCTTTAGACTTAGGTCAAAAAGCAGTGTGAGAAAGGAACCCCCACAGCCAAACAGAAATGGGTCAGCAAAATAGCACAAACAAAAAAACCCACTGCGTTCCTGAGGAAGGCAAACTGACCTATAATTTGTGTGGAGGCCAGCAAGGAACTGAGAAGCAAGCAGAAGACCACAGACAAGGTGCAGACCCTACCTGACTTTTCACATGGCGCAAAGGATGAGTTGGCTTTCACAAATCCTTGATAATCCCAAGAGTGTTCTGTCAGCGCCCACCATCTCAGCACGTGCTGGGGCATGGGGGTGGGGGTGAGGCTTGCTATCATGGCTAGATATTTCTGTACACATTGGTGTCTGGCACTAATGTGAATGGCACATTAGATGCCATTCAGGAGCAGATCTTCCAACTGGATTTCATCCAAAAGGAATGCAGTTCAATATGAACCAAAGTGCAGTAGGATAGGGAAGATCAAAAGATCCACACCAAAAGTGCACTGCTGCTACATACGGAGATGTTGGCAGGGATTTACACAGTGACCATGAGGATCCATCAACGCTTACATTCCCCATAGAAATTATCCGATTTTGAAGTATAAAATACTTCCATCTTCTAAAAAGTTTTTGCTTTATTAGTGCTGAATGTCTGTAAAATACTGAACAATTTCTATCAAACAATGGGTTTCTAGGAACAAATGCATAAAACAGCAGCTACAATAGAATAGGATATTTGGAACATACACAAGCATCAGAGCTTGAGGTTTTCCTTTCATCTCTGGTTAAGCATTGTATCAGTACATTGTATCTACTACCACAGTTCCCCATCAGACACACTGCTTACACAAGAGAAAGGAACCCAGAGCTGCAGATCACTACGCTGTAGTGAATCCACTATCTCACTTCCCTGTATGCACATTAAAACATTGCCTTCCCACTGTTGGAGTTGTTATTTTTCTTTAGCACGGACAATTACCAAATCTATTATATTGATAACACATTTAAGTAAACCTATGTGAATATCTAGACTCTCAGTGTTTCCAAACTTGGAGCCCTTGAGATCAGAATCTATTCAAGTTATTAAAACTGACAGAATGACCCCAATTATCAAGTTATTACTGCAACTTTTTGTTAATTTTTTTTTCTATTCTTTCTGTTATACTTCCAACCGACTACCTTACAAACATCTCTTTAGAAGCAGATAATTTTTTTTTAGTTCAGATGAATACAAAAGGAAAGTACTTATCTTGTTTAGTTGCAGAAAGGGCAGACTTTTAGTCTTTATTCTCTGAATACATGAACATGGTTATTACAGTACGAGCTAAGAGAGACTGCAGTGGAAATTGTGACAGAGGGCTAGAGGCTGAATACAATGGTCATATTATACCAATCCCTACAAAATTCTATACGATTTATTTCAAATCTTTTCAGAATTTTTCTGTCCATAAAGAACAGAAAATATAGCTTGCTTTTCATTTCGAATTCCGGGTAGGGATGTGCGTGCATTTTTTTTATTTTGGAGGTTTTTTTATTTGTTTGTTTGTGTTTGACTTAGAGCAAAACCTGGTTTGTTTGTTTTTTTTTTTTTTACAGTAGTACAAGGAAGTTTTCTTTGGCAATCCTCAATTATATGCTTTATAAGAGTTCTTCACTGCTGTATTAGAAATTCACCATCATTCAAGACAAAATATCAGATTCATTTAATCAGATGCATTCGAATAGGGAGATCTTCTGTCTCCGGCTATTCTTTAATGAGAAAACCCTCCACCACAGGTACTCATCACAGAGAACAAGAAATTGAGGAAAGGATATTTTGATGAAAACAGATGAAAACTATAAACCAAAATTAGTTTATATCTTCTACCTGCCACAGTACTTGAGGCCAAACTATGAAAAAATTGTTAGTTTCAATTTGGCTGCCATGGTAACATGAAATGGTCCACAGATGCTATTAATCCTAGGGCTAACGATAGGTGGCAATGAACCATACTGAGCAGATTTATTTTCTTTGAGTTTTTGCTAAAGGATTTAGGAAGAAATAGAATAACAAGTACTGAAGATGCTGGCTGAATAGGGACATTGAAAAATGAGTTAAAACTGAAGATCTAAGCAACTTCTTTGTTCATATGGCTATACTGAATGGCACCAGTCACTGAAAAGGTGAGGCAGAAGTCTGATTTCTTTTAATGGACAGTAACAAGTTGAGATTACCAGTTTCTCTTGCAGTTAAAGTACAGTAGGAAACAGTTTTCTGAATCTATAAGTCTAGTTTCAAGCATGCTTTTACTTCTCATCAGGACAATATGAGACCTTTCTTTACTCTTCTGTCTTTTCTTTTTTCCCTTAAACTTTTAAAGAAAGAACACACTGATTTGTATACCCTCTGCACCCATACCAAGGAACCCAGTCACGTGTCTGGATATTTGAGATGAGAGTCATCCTTTTTTAGAACCACAAATCATTCAGATGGACAAGTCTCTGGACATCATCCAGTCCAACCTTCTTCTCAAAGCAGAACTAGCTTCAAAGTCATACCACATTGCTCAGAGCTTCATCCAGTCAAGTTTTCAATACCTCCAGGAACAGAGGTTCAACAGCCACTCTGGGAATTTGCTGCAGTATTTGACCTGTCTCACACTGAATTTCCCCCACATTGTCCTCTAACTTTCCATTGGAAATTCCCTTTTTGCAACTTATGACTGTTGCCCCCTGTCCTCTCACTGTGCGCTGGGAGTCCTGGTGTATAACAGCATGACCATCAGCCAGCAATGTGTCCTGGTCGTCAAGAAGGCCGATGGCATCCTGGGGTACATCAAGAAGAGAGTGGCCAGCAGGCCAAGGGAGGTCATCCTACCCCTCTACTCTGCCCTGGTGAGGCCGCATTTGGAGTACTGTGTCCAGTTCTGGGCTCCCTGGTTCAAGAAGGACAAGAAACTACTGGAGAAGGTCCAGCAAAGGGCTACAAAGATGATTAGGGGATTGGAGCATCTTTCTTACGCAGAAAGGCTGAGGCACTTGGGTCTTTTAGTTTAGAAAAAAGATGACTGAGGGGCGATCTTATCAATACTTATAAATACTTAAAGGGAGGGTGCCATGGGGATGGGAACACACTTTTTTTAGTGGTGCCCAGTGATAGGACAAGAGGTAATGGGCACAAACGAGCATAGGAAGTTCCATCTAAACATGAGGAGGAAATTCTTTACTTTGAGAGTGGCAGAGCACTGGAACAGGCTGCCCAGAGAGGTTGTGGAGTCTCCCATTCTGAAGACATCCAAAACCCACTTGGACACCACCCTGTGCAACTTGCTGCAGGTGAACCTGCTGTGGCAGTGGGGTTGGATTGGATGATCTCCAGAGGTCCCTTCCAACTCTGACCATTCTGTGATTCTGTGAGGGGAGCCTGACATCATCTTCTCTCCAATGGCCCCTGGTTACTGGAGGACAGCAATTACAGCCTCTCCGAACCCTTTCTTCTCCAAGGTGAAGAAATCCAGCATTGGGCCCCTGAGAGCACTGATGGGCCTTACTGACCCTGCCCCAGCGTCCTCTGACCCTGGGGGCCCAAAGACCTCATTTTCAGCTCTACCAGGGGCCATTAGTCCCCATGTCAGCAACGTTAGGGGTCTCCAGCCCTGCCTCCTGGACAAACCTCAGATGCACACCACCGTCTTGTCTCCAGCTCTGTCCTTGGATCTGGCTCCACTTGATCCTGTTGACCTCTCTGGGTGGCCTCTGGCCCTGGGTCATCTCCTTGCTATGCCTGAGCCGTCAATGGATCCCATTACTAACATTCAGCTCTGCCTGTTGCTCTCAAGACACTGTGGTGCCCATCAGTGTGGAACCACAACTAGCATTGGGGTCTCCTCCACTCCCCACATGGCCCTTCTCAGAGCAGCCCCACTCTTGCTGCTTCCTAGACCCCTTAGCTTCAAATAAAATCCTCATTGCATACATTCATATGTGTGGACATAACCCTTGAAATATGGGAGAGAGCGTGCTCTGCTCTATGGTCTTCCTCATTCCTAGGGAAAGGTACAATTACTACAGCTAGAACTATCTGATGCATGTTACAGGAAAGGTCTATCACAAACATGCGTATTCTGGTCTTACAAAGCTTTTCAGAAAAAACTTTCAGTTTTCATCAAAACACTAAAATCCCATATTTCCTTCCACCATACTGACATTTTTGGATTAGAAAAAAGACATGAAAAAAAGGATCTACTTCCCCTTCACATGAAAGGAAGAAGCTGATATATTTTTTTTTCTGTTATTCCACTGCTAAAATGAATTTCCACCAGGTTCACACAAGCAATCTCTGACCAGTAACAATCTAATGTATTTTATTGACTGAAGCAAAAATTTAAGAAACTCTTCAAGATAACTATCCTTCTCATAGACCGTGTTCATACTATATAAAAAGAAAAGGTGTCATCATAAGAAAATTACTGCAAGATGTGTATTATCCAGCACAAAGTGAAAGTGCAGTCATTATTAGAAGTCGAGACTTGTAAGCAGCATGCTGTGCTCTTGAAGCTAGACACGTTATAGGCTGCAGGAAACCAAATTTATACTTTCTGCTCATATTACATTACAGAGTAACAGAAATTTATACCTCAAAACTTGTAGGATGAGCTGAGGCACTTGCTAGTGGGCCCTAGCAATTACCTGCTGAGGCCCAGGGACACAGCTCAAGTCTCCAAGTAAGGGTTTGCGGGTCTGCAGAATTCTTTCCTGACCAAGAGACCTGCTATTTTCCAGGTGTGCGACCATGGAGGGAGGCTTTCCAGTCAGGCTTTAAGGGTCATTGTTTCACTCCATACTTCTAACACCTTCATTTCCTGCTGAATGAACAGTTTGTTAGAAACTATTCAACCTACTATTCCATATTTTGTACTTTTGATGTGCAATCTGGAGAGAATCCCCTTATCTTGAAGTCCCTGGTTGAATGAAACATCTTTCATTGGTTTTTGCTTATCTTATCTTTCCTTGCTTATCTACAAATAAAGTTAAATTGTCTTGTGTCCCAGAGGTATGACAGTTGAACAATACAAATATATGCAGCAGTACATAATTAAAAAAAGGTATCCCAAAAGAAGAATAATTACAAATTGATTCTTTATGCCTCTCCTGTACGTGACTGATGTATAAGGTAGGCACAAGATACCTTACTGTCACTAATTAGGTGTAAGTTGCTTCCGAAGTGTAATATGTCATGATTACTATAGAATTCTACAGCATTGGCACATGTCATTGAGTAAAAAATATTGTACATATCAATGTATTTATATATAAGGCTAATGATGCACTGACAAAGGATAACTCTCACCTTGCAAACAATTATGTAAGGCCCTGGAACACCTAATCTTTAAAGAGGGAATGAATGTAAAAAAATGTCACTCCCAAACAGATACATTTGTACAGAAGTCCTATTGAAGCAGTTAAAAGGATTCTGCTTTGAAATAGTGAACAACTATATGCATGAAAAAAAACCCAAATATTTTTCTAATCCTGGCAAATAAACCACAGAAATGAAACTTCAAAAAGTTGGCACAAGAAATACAAAATATTCCTCTAGGCTATATTTTAACTTCTTATTAAACAGCAGAGTTGATTAACTTTCTTTGAACAAATTATGTTCTACAATTTCAATGTGAATAATTTGTAGGCGGGCAGTTGGAATTAAAAGTTTTAACAAAAGTTTTTAATACAGAAAATTGTGTTGCAAACACATTGCATTAACAGAAGGCTTCAAAATGGTTAATTGTTATCATCAAAAGGTGATAACTAGACATTTATCACAGTTCAATTTACTTATACAAATTTATCTGTATTCAGGATTATTGTAAAAAAATAAAATCATACTCTTAAGATAAAAGAGGACTTCCCAGCATGCAAATTAGCAGGAGAATATTCATCATTCAAACCTTCCAAAGAATTAATGGAAGATGCATTTTCCTTATCTTCATATTGCTTAATACTACGGATAACTTCAAATGGCAAGAAATTTTTTGTTTTTTAATATATAATTTTGCCTGACTTGAATCAAAGCATTTCTGTTTCAGCCACCTGAAGAAAAATGAACCAAAAAATAAAGTGGCAGGCAGTAGCAGCTTCCTCTTCACCCTCAGTACCCATGCTGAATGTAAAAGCAGCTAAATTAGGAGAAAGTGAAGTGGTTTGAACCAGAAACGTCAGAACAATCATCTAAGTATCTCATATAATAGGGATTAGGGAATTTTCTTCAGAAGTGGAAAACAGTAGTTCAAATCTGTTTATAGAAGGAGGCACTGAACTTTAGTATTCATCGCTATCCCTTATTTTGTCATAAAACTTGATCTTCTGGTGAAGGCTTCTTTCCTAATTAAAACTATTTGATAAGCATAATCCAAATTAATAGGCAGTTTTGCGATACTTAAAGCCTACGCTTTTCTACTGATAAGACTATCAGCTGAAAGCAATTGCAGCCTTGAACTACAATATAATAATAATAATATGCTTAATATCTAAACGTACAGTAAAAAAGTAAATACCACATTTCTAGAGATATCTTACTTTTTTTTTATCATAAGATTTTGTAAGGCTGTTTCTTCTCTTTCTTTTACAACCAACAGCTCAAATCATTTGAGCTGGTGCTGTTTGTCATACTGCTGCCTGAAGTTGAATTTTTGGGGAAAGGGTTTTTTGGGGTGGTTTTGTTTTGTTTTGTTTTCTTTGAAGGTGGTGGGGGTTGTTTATTAAAGGAGTCTGCCATTTTAGGAAGAAAACAGTTTCACTTCTTTTAGGAAGGATAAAATATTCTCTAACTTAAAAACTCCCACGTTTCCTTTAAAGCCAACTGAACGATGAGCAGAAGAAAGGAATCACGGAATCATGAGTTTTAGGGAATCACAGCGTCATGGAGTTTCAGAGTTGGAAGGGACCTCTAGAGATCATCTAGTCCCACTCCCCTGCTAAAGCAGGATTGCCCTGAGCACATTACTCAGGACTGCATCCAGGCGGGTCTTGAAAATCTCCAGAGAAGGGGACTCCACAACCTCCCTGGGCAGCCTGTGCCAGTGCTCTGGAACACCCTCCCCATAAAGAAGTTTTTCCATGTATTTGAATGGAACTTCCTATGTTCTAACTTGTGCCCATTGCCCCTTGTCCTGTCACTGGGAATGTGCCCCAGATGTTGAAAACACATGATTTTATCTGTTCAATTTTGGCAAGTTAAATGGCTTTCAAAACTCTGAGGTCATATGTAGTCAGCAGAAAACATGAAAAAAACAACTCATTTTCAGAAGCCATCAACAGCATTAGACAAGCTCCGGCTGTCCAGGGAAGCTGTAAGTCTGACCTTCTTACACCCATCACTATCCTGCAGTGCAGTGAGCAGAACTGCAAGGGATGAGCAGGATTTTCCCTATAACCTCCACAGATTTGGAAAGAGGTGCAGGAACATGAATACCATCATATGTTCTTTACTAGGCCTGCCACTTCTGAACCCCCACAAGGCATGGAAAAAGAGGATGCCTTACTTTAATATAGGGTAGGAGAGATGGCAAAGCAGACAGATGGAGAAAAAGGACTGAAGACATGTTGGCTAGCCAAGGAGACAAAGCATGGCACAGGTGGCTGGGTAATGAGCCAGCTGGGTGAGACACAGAAGGTGGGATTAATTTCACCTAGCTTTTGATATCCATCTGTGGATTACTCACCTCTTTCAGAGGCAGGTTCTAGAATGCAATTCTACCGCTATATTTTAGATGCCTTCTGTGGGAGATCAGTTCCATTCTAGTCATTTATTTATTTCTTTTCACTGTGCAAAGGAGCTCAGTGCTACTAGTTCGGACATAAATGTCCACATTGCAAACACCTACATTTAGTTATATAGTCCTTCTTAAGCCTTTTAAGGAAACTGGGCAGAGAGCTAAGAGTTAAAAATTAGAATTCTTAACCAGCGGGAGAAGACCAGGACTGGGAGCTTAGGGCAATAAGAACAGGCTTGTTTGGGAGAGTCTCTTTTTTTTTTTTTTTTTATCTCACAGCCTGAAATCAAATTCTTATTTCAGGGTACTGAAAGTCAATAACAGCTACGTTGTGAACATGAAATGTGTTATTTAGTGGTAATATCACTCAAAAAGGCATCTTCAAGCAGGCACTCAAAGTTAGAAGCACTTCTGATGTAATCTTCCTCTGTTTCAGACCCTTATCTGTAAGATGAGAGAGCAGCACTTCATCTCACTCCGCAGGGAGGTGGAACCACTTTGTTCATATTAGTGGCCAGTAAATTTCAGGGCAAGTTTCCAAAACAGAGTTTGAACAGGCTGTGATAAATAAGTCACTGAGCAATTTTTAAGATAGCAGTAGTCATCATTAAATAAATGCTCTGCAATGTGAACAGTGAATAAGAATAGATTCCAGTGGGTGTGTGTGGGGGGGGGAAATAGTAAACTATCATATTAATGAAACTTATCATAACATGTATGGGAAATACTTTCTTTTCTTCTTAATAAATTTTCAGCGCCTCTCTCTCCTCCTTTTTTTGGGCCTATACTATTCATTGAAAATCTGAACAAGCTCCGTGTCTACAGAACTATTTTCCAATAAATTTACTATCTAATAGAAAACATTTCATAAAACTCTAACAATTCAAGTTATAAGAGTCTGCTACTAAGCCCTCTAAACAAGCATACAGGTAAGCGGACTTCACTGTTGGATTAAGTAGAAGGATTCCTCCTCTTTCCCAATTTCCTTGGTGTTGGGTAATTTGTTCCTAGACCTCTATTATTGTTGACAAATCCTTTAAAAAGGAAAAGTGCATATGCAATAAGTTAATCTGGTTCTCCTTTCAATCACATTTGCAATGCTACATATGCCTGTTAGGGGGTCAGACCGTTCCACAAACTTTTGGAGGGCAGGGGCAGGTGTGTGGGGAAGAGACGTCTGTTACAGTGTGTGGGAAACAAGAGAAATTTCATTGTGCTTGAAGCTTTCTTGTTCAGAGGATGAGTTACTTGAGTCTTATTTAAGTTACAACTAAAAACAAGTTGATGATCAAAACTTCACTGGCCTTTTCTTCCAAGTGCTTAAAGGAGGTACTCCTAATACCCTATAAGTTCTCTCAGACACCTCTTAGCGCTTGAATAGTCAACCAGCATTGAAGAGGCACAGGAGTAAAAAGAGATAAAAACATTTCTGATCTTTGGATCAGTGTTGCACAGAAGCAACTCTTTCAGAAGCAGAGAGACCTCAGCTGGTATCATTGGCAGTACACTCCGGGTAATTGAGTCAAGGTGTAGCCATCTACCCTTCATCACAAACTGTGGTAAAGCATATCAACATATCTCTAGTTGCTTTCTGTGAACTCTGCAAAAGAAATTGCCATAAAATAAATACCTACGACCTTCCTGCTCAGTGTGCAACTCCACCTACACACTCTACAAGAAGTGAAGGTATTTGGTACTCTTTGCTCCTACTCACCACTTATATGAAAAGGACTAACTTAACAGTTTCTTAAATGCCCCAAAGGTTACAAAATCTTGTAGGTGAAAATAATTCAGTAATTTACACCCACGTCTGTGGTCTTATACCTAGCCAAAAGAAGAATAAGTAATAAACTGTTTATGAATGCTAATATTTATATTTGATTGGTTTTGTACAGAACAAACAGTATCTCTCTCCAAATTTTGGTAAATACAAACATCAGTCCCAAGAGTGATTCAGATGACGACTTTCCTGGTTCTGTGTGATCAAGTTCAGGAACTAAACCACAAGTTTAAGTGAGAAAAGGCCAACATATTTGGATTCTCCAAAAATACAAAAAAATAGAGCTACCTAAACCTGTTTTCCATATGAAGTTTCCCAGAATTGATCCCCCTGAACTTCTTCTGAAGGTTCAAATAAGTCACACACCACGTGTTACCTAAGTTGTACAGTACAAAAAGATGCCAATGACTTTCATAAAAATATCGTTTCCCCCCCTCAGTAATTAATACAAATGTCTACCAAGTACACTACATTCTCCATTGAACAATTATTCCACACATTGTAGGATCCACTTCTTCAAAGGTTTTCTAACCTTCATATACTTAGAGTCAAACTGGCTTTATAGAGCTGAATACACCATTCTCAGAGACCTGAAGTTCAGCCAGATTATCCAGTGTGCTGAAATTATTGAATAGCATAACTAAACAACTCGCTCTGCATTATTTCTTTAACTTATAGGCTGCAATTAGGACATGAACCAACTGCACATTTCTGTGTAACTTGACTAATTGCCAATACTCTTGAGTATCATTGAAGAACCTCGTTACAAAGATCATTAAGAACAAAATCTATTGCATGTACTTAAAGGTAGTTTTTCCTTCTGCCCCAGGCCTACATATTTCTTTTCTTTAATATTGGCCAAATTCTGTTTGCTTCCATGTAACATAATTTGTGGAGTTCCCATGTGTATGACAAAAATCTTAATTAGAGTTTGTAAAACCTCTGGCCTACAGTCTTCAATCTGTGCTGCTATAAACATATTTTCATTAATTTTATCTGCCATATCTATATTTTTTTTCTTTCGTTTACTATTCATAAAATTTGACAAGCAGCTGAGAGTTTCAAGGGATGGAAGCTTTTATGTATTGACATAAATCCGGATGATGGACTGAAAATGCAATATATACAGTAATTTCAGTTTTGCTAATATTGAAATATGTATTTATACAGTTGCAAAGACTTATGCAAAGACTTTTAATCCATCTCTAAAAAGGCCTCCACTGTTCTCTTTTTGTTGTAGACACAAACAATAAAAGATATGGTGCACATTTAATTTACCTTTGATTCATTTAAGCACGACATTCAGGCTAGAAAGCCCATCTTCCTAAGCATGGCTGCATGCTGTGTCTTGGTGCCAATACACTAGGTTGCTACCAGGCAAGTGCCATACCAGGATACACGATGTGCAAGGAAATACCTTTTCTTACAAACCTGGATTGGCTCCTATTATGCCAAAGGGTTAAAAAGGGGGTGGGGAAGGAGAGGAGACACTTGTTGAAGTGACTCAAAATTATGCTCTAAGGGAATATTTAAAGCTCTGGAGAGGATCATTTTGGAGGCAATTGCAGCAATTTAAAAAGTTACTGCTCACAACTCTTTTCAAACGGCGTACTGCTAACCTGTGCCAGGGGATTACAAAACAGCTGCACATCACTTCATTCAGAACCAGATGGGTTCATCCCGACCACTGCGACCTGAACTGCCCCACTGACCTTGAGTTGTCACGGACTCCAGTGCCCATACAGTCCCTTAGCATGGCTCAGCAGAGGGTGGGATTCATATAAGGTGGAGGACTTCTTCAACGGCTGGGACAAATTTGCAAGAAAGCATTTATCTGTCACATTAGGATCAAATGGATCTGACACTCCATGTCCTCAGGAACTGAAGCAGGCCTAAAAACTAATGGAAGGAAGAATGCAATTTATGCTCCATGTTTCCCTATGTTCCCTCCCCGACCCCTTTTTTTTCCTTTTCATTTCTTTATGCCATACCAACAATTTCAGTTAGGGTCATCTGGTGGTCTTCTAATTATTAGGTAAAGGAATGGAATAGCTGAGGATGTCCTTCAAGTGACCAGTAATGAGCTGATATCTGGACAAGTAATATACCATAAAAAGGGTCTGTCCCTTGACAGGCTGCTTATTGCTACCAAAGCTGTCGCTTGTTCAAGACAAACTCTTCCAAACAAAAGATGAACAGGATTTGGCTTAATATTAAATTATCATGTTCTGTTTAATCATTCTGAAAAGAAAAGACTTCTGAAAACGAGGATATTCAAGAACATTGACTATGCAGATAAGTTTCTCTGTTTTACATGCAATCTCACCTTTCTGTTTATGATGTTTCTGGCAAGGCTACTAGCACACTATCTCAGATAGACTACTTTTTCTTTTTTGGTACTTCAGATAGCAAGGCTATATATGACCAGCAATCCAGTCCAATTTGTTATCCCTTATTTAGTTTCATAAAATACAGCTTGTGCATCATTTATTTTATAATAGTGTGTTTTATTTATGCAAGAATGCTTCATTGAGATTCAAAAAAAGTGGGTTAACAGAGCTGCAAGCACACGTTGGCACTCAAAAGGCTATAATTTTATCTCAGTCTTCCTTTCAATTAAATAATATTGGCAAAAGCCCAAAGTACAGATCCACAGATCTCTAAAAGCTAGATTCTGCTTGCTTCACTCTGCAGTGGATACTACCTGATGGAATTCATGGGGTTATTTAACCAAGAACAGTGGACATTAAGCAGCTATAGGGCATATAAACAAGACATGCCACTGCCTCAGTTTTAAGTCACATTACCGACAACAGCAGTACATTTGTTGCATTTATAGATGCTGCAGCAGCCATCATAATTCTTTATTTAAAGCATGTCATCAGAGCCCTACTATAAAATACAACAGTCTTCAGTCATAATTTATAAAAGGCCAAAAAAGCATAAAAAGAATTTCCAAATTTCAACCAAACAGTACCATAAGTATAATTTTAAATTTAAATCAATAATCTGTCATGGTTTATTCTTCTTTTGCAAAATTGATTTCAATTTTACAAAAGAAGCAAACAGCCTTACGTTGCAAATTTCAGTTCAGAAAAGGCCTTTCAAGTTAAGACAAGGTTTATCTTACTGAATTTTTAAACTGTAGTAGTAAATTCATATACTTCCTATTTCTGTGCTTATATCATACTTCCTTCCAACAAAGAGTGTGCGTGTACACATGCAAGCATGAAATCTGATCAGATGAAATCTGGTTTGACTTCAAGAAAACACTGAGGTACCAAGCTTAGGCTCTTACATGTTGAACAGAAAAATAAATCAAATCCTTTCCCTTTACAGTACTTGGTAACACCTAACTTCTAGTTTACTAACAGCACCAAAGTTTTCTGATGAAGAGAGTGATCATATTATCCAAGAATAATCATATTGGTTAATTGTTACAATAAAGGGATTGCTTGTTAATAGGGAAACCCTGTGTTGCACTTACTACCACATGGTCCATAAAAATTTTGAAAACAAATCAAGGAAATTTTTTAATTATTCACTCAAATAGTCTCTTTGAAGTATAAGACAATAAAGATATTACAGAAGGAAGTCAATATCCTAATAAACACTCCCTGCCAATATGTTTTGCATTCCAATTAATAAGGTTATTAGTAATATCCAAATTTTGTGAGAATGAACATCATAGAGATTTTCCTTAATAATTGGCCCATGATTCACTCCCACTCAAAGATTATTATTGAAGTTTAGGCCTACAAAGTTTGCTTCATCTAAGGAGAACAATTAACTTTTTTTTTCCCCCCCCTACATGTTCTTCTAGCACCCCAATCCCACCTCTTGTCCCTGAATCTTTTTAAAACCAACTTAGTAAAAAAAATATTGTTTCATTTCAAACTCTTGAGTCAAAGCTTGAAATAGTGTTTCCAAAGCTGAGGGGACCTGTAATTGCCTAGGCCAAGAACTGTTCGTGGTGCATAGGGAGGGAACACACTGATCACAGACAAGGGAAATCAATGTGAAGGATACACAGGTCCTGAAATATTTTAGGGAATATCAGCATTGATGTGTAACTCACATCACAGAAGAGCGTAAAAAGTAACAGGAGGATTAAGAGGGATTTCCTTGAAGAACCAGGTATGGAGGAACTCTACCAAAAAATAGAAATCACCAGGTAACTCCCAAAACAAGTCTTTGAAATTTACATAAAAACAGATATTAGTCCACTTACAATCCAAAGACAGCAGGAGTTTTTACACACGCATACACAAGATGACTGGGAGTCCCTTGCCAGTACACCCCACTGAGACCTCACAGTGAAAAGGAGTGGACCAGCAGGATTAATATAGATGAAACCACAAAGGTGATTCTATGAACAGCGTATCACCAGCCGAAATTCAGTACAGCAACTCGTAGGCACTTAATATTTAGGATGTGCTCAAGTCCTGTAGGCGTCAACAAAGCGTAAACTGAGTACCATTCTAGTGGGGTGAGGATGCATCTACATTTGAAGACAGGATGCATCTATATCAGAAATAGTTCCACTGTTTTCTGATGCATGACAAGTGACCTTCCTAGTCATTGTTTCATTCGCTGAAGAAAGCTGCTTTTCCATCACAGATACTTAATTATTTAACTAATAATAAGAAAATACTTAATATAAATTGCCAGTCTCAATACAAGAAACCTTGTACTACTGGACCATCTATAACCTTAAACTCTTTAAACATTGGATTTTTTGTGCAGCCATGCTACCTGTTTGCTCTTGCTGTAGTCATTTATATAAAGAATCTGCCATCAGGAAAAGCAGGCGACGTCTTTGATTAATGGTTTATTGGCTCATACATTCAAGAAGCCTTTCCTTCAGTAATAAGGGTTATTTATAGGTTTCTAGCTGTCTTTTCAGCAGTTACAGCTGCTACTTTCCTTGGCCACTAAGAAATGTTAAAATAATAAAGCTTTGACAATTATTTTTGAAGAGGCTCATATTAAAAGGCTAGCCAGAAGTATATTGTCAATGTCTGAGTGAATGGTGGGTTCCTCAGCGTTTAATTTAATCATTGACGAAAATCACTTGCTCTTTAAACAGTTTCTCAGCCTTCTCTCTTCTATAGACCAAAAATTAGCTTCTGGACTCCCTGAACACATTTTGTGTGGTAATCAATATACTGCCATAAACTTATTTATGTGGTATTTATCTCTACAAATGATTGTTTTTGAAAAATACCTAAGTTTTCTAAAGACTTTTAGCTTGCAGCAGCATGTTGCTAGCCATTTCACTTTAAACAGATGCTCAGCTGTATGCAGAAAGAAAAATAAATAGAGTTTCCAAATTGTTCTTGCAGGTCTCCTCCCTCTAGGGGCGGGGAAGTGTGGATGACACAAAGGGTCGGGGGGCAGATTTAGAAAATTAGTATTTGAACACTATATAGTTCGGCTAAAATTTATTGACTTTGTCCCATTTTTTTTTGCCAACCATCTACCACCACTGAGATGTTGCCCTCAGGAAACAATAAGTTCATCTTTGTCTCATAAAGAACAGTGATCCCTGGAGTTTATAAGCCAATGCTTTCTTTACAAGTGGAACCTTGATCAACTATCAACACCCAAAAAGACAAAGCCAGTATCAGTTGCTACAGAGCCTCATTTGCAAGCTGTTATATTTCATTTGTACAGTCCTTGTCACTACAAAGCACATTTGAGATTAGTTCCGAGAGGTTTAACTTTCTAACAAGACATGGATGTAGCATCAGCTCTTCTGATAACGCAACTTCATAATTGCTGAAAAGCTATTCCCTCCTCCCCTTTTATATACTTCTCAACTCTCTTGGGTATTTGTAGCCACTCTAAATTTTATTTTATCATAGAAATACAACTGCTTCAGTTCTCATTGTCAAAACTGCAGGTATTTTTCCTTTGCATTATCCTGGTGCCTATATTCAAATATGTTTGCACAGACCTTGGATCTTCTCAAGAAGAAATACTCGCACTGGTTTTGGCTGGGATAGAGTTAATTTTCTTCATAGTAGCTAGTATGGGGCTATAATTTGGATGTGTGCTGGAAAGGGTGTTGATAAAGCAGGGATGTTTTCATTACTGCTGAGCAGTGCTTACACAGAGTCAAGGCCTTTTCTGCCCCTCACACTGCCCTGCTGGTGAGCAGGCCGGTCATGCACAAAAAGCTGGGAGGTGACACAGCCGGGACAGCTGACCCCAACTGACCAAAGGGATATTCCATACCATATGACGTCATGCTCAGCATATAAAGCTGGGGGAAGAAGGAGGAAGTGAGAGATGTTCGGAGTTATGGAATTTTGTCTTCCCAAGTAATCAGTAACCTTTACGTGTGACTGAGCCCTGCTTTCCTGGAGATGGCTGAACACCTTCATGTCGATGGGAAGTAGCGAATGAATTCCTTGTTTTGCTTTGCTTGCACGCATAGCTTTTGCTTTATTTAATAAACTATCTTTATCTCAACCCACAAGTTTTCTCACTTTTACTCTTTTGATTGTCTCCCCCATCCCACTGCAGGAGAGTGAGCGAGCGGCTGTGTGGTGCTTGGTTGCCGGCTGGGGTTAAACCACAACAGCAGTGTGCAACAGAAATGTCTCGTTTACAATTTAGAGCATTTGCAGTATGCAAAAGGTTCAAAATTGGTCCATGAGAAAATAAAACCCACAAGGTGAGAATAAGATATTCTGAAGACTGCGCTAACAAGCATGGAAATGCATAAATTCATACATAGAATTGTTTTCAGTACTCATAATTAATATTTTGCCTCATTTTCTTCTCTTGAGTCAATTGCGATCTCAAGCCTTACTCCTCCTGGTTTAAGCACACACATACAGACATAAGAGCGGATACAGATCTTTTAATCCCAGTTTCTGATCGACTGTTCACACTTAATGATTAAAGAACGATTTCCACTTCAGCTTCCAGCTTGGTCCTCTTGCCAGGATTACCTGTACTTACTAGCTGTCCTTACTAGCTTACTGAGGTCCCAGTGACTCCAGATTTGGGGGATGTAGGCAAAATCTGATGGCAGCAACAGGGAGCAAAGTTACACTAAGCAATGCTTGTCCTCAAAGACATAAAAAAAGCACGCAATCTACTCCTGAGGCTGCTGCCTGCTCAGGTCAGCCTTAGTCAAATTCTTTCCTGGCGATCCCTGAAAATCAATTATCTGCAAACTATATCATATTAATGATAGTATCTGAAGTGAATAGAATAGCTTAAACTTAGAGAAAATCCTGTTCCAGAATTGAAAGTTTTCATCTAGACTTCTTGATTAATTTTTCAAACTATCTTTTGCTAACTAGCAAAAGAAAAGTTTCCACATACATAAAAAAAAGCAGAAAAAATTTCCTCTTTAAAACTCTTTCCTTCATACACTGTTTTTTTTCCGCTCTTATCAGTGGCTGGAGGGGTGATAAGGAATACCAGGAATACCAATCCCTTCGCATAACTGATTTGATTTTTTCAAATGAAATAGAAACAAGTTACTTTTTTTTTTTTTTCCCCAGAATGTTAGGAATACATGGAGAACTTAAATATAACCACAAATACATGACCTATTTCAGAGACTCAGACTCACCCGATTTCTTGCCTTTTGAATGAGCTGATATATCGTATTGTATAGTATCAAGTAATAGAACTTGATTGTCAGCCTAAGAGAAATTAAACTTCTTAAAGACTTCTCTTTTTTTAAGGGAATAAAAAACCTGCTTAAAACTTTGAATAAGTCATTCCACTTTATTTCAATAATTTAAAAACTAATTGCTGTTTTCAACCAACATTTTGGCAAAGGACAAGCAAAACAAATCCCGTTCCTGTGCTTCTATGAGTTAAGCCCCTCAGCAGAGGCGTCTGTTCTTACCAGGCAGAACGCTGCTTGCAGCTGTTTCACCTTCAGTGCTGAACCTACTTAGCAGCACTACGCATCAGCTGTACAGTAGTAGTTACGCTGTTGTAGTTAATCTGAGGCAAATGGATTTCTGATCATAACTGCAAGTTTACTTTTCCTCTGTGTTGTGTTTCCTTGTTGAAGATATTTGCTGAGTACGATGCAATTTACTCGGGGACTAAACTGAACAGAAACCCAACAGGTCTCTGCTTTCAGATATTTAAGCCTCTGCGCGTGGTGGACAGATTTTTAAAAGCAAATACCTGGTCTACATGCAGTAGTGTGCAACTCTTTTCTCCTGCTCACCATCACCAGCCACTAGGTGGTAATGTTCACTCCGCGGACCTTCCAAAAGACTGCACAAAGCCTAGCTGACATTCCAATAAATTCTCTCCTCATTTACACTGGTGCAACCATGTAGTAAACCAGAACTGAATTTGACTTGTTTCCTTCCAGATGAAAATTTGTATTTATTTTTAACTGTGCTCAGTTTTACGCTAAGCAGAGAAGCATGTCACAGCACCCCCTAAGCATTTGCTGCCGTTTGTTCCTTGGACCTGTAAACTATTCCAAAGCAGCTCAACCTACCAGGCATCATTTTTCTACAGTGGAAGTTTAACAGGGCACGCTGTGTTAGTACCACCAAAACCGATATAATAGTATTTTCCTTTGTTTCTATGATATTGGAGCTAAGAATGCTAAGTTCAGGGTTTATCATTTGCTCATAAAATATTACATTTAAGTTACAATGAAAAACACACAGAAGAGTTCATACCAATTATGCACTGAATTTAATGAAGACAGAATATTCCTCTATGCATCCAAATTCTTCTGTCCACTGAAGAATTTATGAGCAAGCGTGACAGAAAGAAGAGGAAGAAAAATGTATTTCAGCTCAAACACATATGCTTCAAGAATTGCAGTGAATGAAAATGAACATGGAAATATTCTGAGCACAATGCTGAGAAATTAAAGCTCACGTTCTACTCCCAGCTATTTAATCACAGTATTTTGCTGATATTACCGTTTCCTTGTTCTTGCACCTGTTTTATGAAGTAGAAGAAAGGCGGTAACTGCCACAGTTGTTTGTGATATTTTTTTCTTTTTCAGTGGAGCCGAGGAACAGGGAACAAAAGATAAAACCACGTTTCTGGTTCTGCAGGGGAAGCAATTTAAATGAAGATATTTGTTACAGAGATTGAGAGAGAAAAGAGAAAGGTAAAGAACCTGGTTAAGCTATTTTAGAGAGCTCCCCAAAAAGCCCGGCTGCCCTGGGGTTGGATCTATGCTTGACTGAAAGAGATGTGAAGCTGAACCTCTCATCACATTGCAGAAAGTCCTTCTTACAAAGCAAGCAAGACAGTCTCCCTTGCTCTCCGTGTTCAAATAACTGAATACTTAAAGGTCCAAACAGGAAAAGCTTCAAATAGCATGGGTGGAAAACAGGCAGAACCCAGCCCAGCCACACTTGTTCAAGAGATGAAAGCTTCACATTACTACTGTGAAATTAAGTAACAAAAGAAACATTTTTGTTGTGGGTCTGGTCTCTTCCTGGCAACTAGGCTAAACCCTTGCGCAAACATTTAGTGCATCATGCACAGATGTTGCCTGCATTGGGGGTCTGTCTGACATGTGGAAGAGCCCTGTGTGTAAGCGCTTGCCCCGCTAAAAAACAAACCGCTATACCAGCTACAATCATTCTCTGTTATAGAACAAAAAAATCCCTAAGCAAAGTCAAGAATGGAGAAGGAAAGCAGCTGCTTGAACTGCAAACTTCACTCTTGGTTGCAAGTCTCTTGGATAGATTTGCATGTATCACTGCAGTTACTTTGGAAAAATGGGGGAGTATTAAGAAAATAAGAAGAAAGAGCTATTCATCTTCTCTAGAGAACTCATCAGAAAGGACAGTCACTGAAAGCAGGGGAAAATTGCAATGCACAACATAATTTTTATGTTTTATTTCACCACCAAAGCGATCTTTTATAAGACCAGATAACAAGATAATTTTAATTGCAGATAAATAGAATTTCAGGTCTTAGATTGTTTTCCCCTTTGGATAAACCATAGCTCTAAAGATCAAACTGAAGACTGGTACAAAGCAAGGAAAGCCAATGGACCTGTACCTACTTATACCGGGTCATAATTTGGTCTATTTGGTTTTGTGGTTTTGTTTTTTTTTTTTTCCCTTCTTACATTCCCTCTCTGCCACATTTCACAAGAACACAACAGCCAACTCAAATTAAGTACATTTGTTACATCGTGTGTTCTTCCACGATATCCAAGGCTACCCTTAAAGGATTCCTGGCTCCACATAAGAGGACTCTCATGAGTTGCCTTTGAATGTGCTTCTCATTGAACTACCTGGAAACCCCACACTAATATTTTCATGCAAAATTGGATCAGATTTTATGACAATGAAAAAATGCATTTGTTTTCTTCCATACATGTTCATTCCATTTCCCTTGAATAGTAGAAAGGTCTGGGCAACCTCCAGTGAAACAGACTGCCAGCTGAGCCATGGCCTGACACTATGCTTCACTATCATCGAACAGGAATTATTCATGTAAGTACTTCTCATGTATCCATAGGTTGTGTTGCACATACTCCAGGAGTCCTTTCACAGGAGCAGCCTGCTAGCTAACAACATCAAATCTGATGGCCTCAGCCATCTTAAGCTAGTAGAGGCATAGCTGTATCTTCACAGCTTGTCTACACTCAGTGTGAAAGCTCTCATTGCTCAAGAATTCTCAGGAAAGAGAAAAAGAGGGATTTGTCTCCCCTATCTTCATGTACCTAAAGTATAAAGGCTGAGTATGAGTAGGCCACTTTAGACTCCTCTACAGCCAATGGAGAGGTACAAGTGCTTTCAAGACATGTTTCACTTCAGCTGTTTTTGTCATTTATTTTAGAAAGAAATGAGCTGCTTGCAAGAGGTACCCATCTCCCTCCTCCAGCAGTAAAGGGACCCTGAAATGTGAAGGTCCACATATGATCAGAGGAATGCTATGCCAGATAATTACACTTGACATTTGGCTGTATCATTACACCAGGTATAACCAAATGTAAAATATGGGTAAAAACAGAAAGTGCCCCAGACCTTGACCTTACAGAGAAATTATATACAAGTTAAGCAATATAACCTGGCAAAAGCTGAAGTAAATCAAGAAGTGCTAATACAATGACTACAGGATGATTTCTTCTATGCCACAAAATATGTGACAAAGACATCCATGTAGTTAGAAGCACACACCTAATGCAGGAAACAGGTGCTAGATTTTGTACAGCAGGCATCGACAACATCTGAATACATTTTGCTCCTGTATCACATCCTCACATGACTTAGCTTCATTAAGATTTTCTAAGTCAGGACATCTTTCTTTTTAAACACACCGTGACATACTCACAAAACAAAACAAAGTGTTAACTAAGAAACATCAAACCCCAAATTTATATCTTAAGTCATATTGAACTGGAAGAAAATAGACAACTTTTTACATGAAAGCTGTGTTTTCTGGATTATGTTTTAAGGGAGGCTTTCAACACTATTTCCCACAATATTCTTGTATGAAAATTAGAGCATTATGGTCTGAATGGGTGGACAACTAGAAGGGTTAAAAAAACTGGTTGAACGACCAAGTCCAAAAGATAGTGAGTGGTTAGTGGATCATACTCTACCTGGATGCCTGTGACAACTGAAATATTGTAAGAGTCTGTACTGTGCCCTGTCCCGTTTAATACCTTTAACAATTACCCGGAAGATGCAACAGAGTGCAGTCTCATCAAATTGGCAGATGACACCAGCTTGAGAAACCAGTCAATACACTTGAGGGCAGGGTTACCATGCAGAGAGACCTAGACCGGCTGGAAGAATGGGCCAACATGAACATAATGAAATTAAGCAAGAACAAATACAAAACCCTGGAAAGATGAACCCCCTTCCTGGGCACTTCCAGGCTGGAAGCAAGTCTGGACCTGGCCATGAGCCAGCAGAATCTCTGGCAGCAAAGATGTTCAACAGCATCCTCAGTTGTATTAACAGGAGTGTAGATGGCATACTGAGTGAAAGGATGATTCCTTCTCTACTCAGCACTTGACAGACCACAACTAGACACTGTGTCCAATTTTGGGCCCTGTAGTAAAAAACAACACCAACAAACTGGTGCAAACATCAACAAAGTTCGTCATGGTTCGGGGTGGTTGGTCAGGGACTGGAGCACTTGTCCTGTGAGGAGAAGCTGAGGGACTGGGGATTGTTCAGCCTAGAGAGGAGCTGGTTTCAGGGGAATCTAACAGCAGTTTACCAGTGCCCGCGGACGTCGAGGAGGTAGAGCCAAACTCTTCACAGCAGCGCACGGCGGAAAGAGAAGAGATAACAGGAGTAAGCTGAAACAAGAGAGGTTCAGACTAAACTTAAGGAGAAACATTTTCAGGGTAAGGATGTCAGACAGTGGAGCAGTTTGCCCAGAAAGATTGTGGAGATTTTCAGGAACTGACTGGGATAAAGCGCAGAGCAACCTGTTCTGACCTCATGACTAACCGTGGTTTGAGCAGGAAGTCGAACTAGAGAACTCAACAGGTCCCTTCCAACCTGAATTATCCTATCACCATATGAACTCACAACTTTGACATTTAATAGTAAAGGAAATTTTAGCATTAACTTACTGAGAAACGAGTCTTCTTTTACACTGGCTGTGATGAAAGCCCAGATAATTCAATAGGAGTTTTCTGCGTACATCTGACTGGAGAGCTTGAAACAATCCTCTCTCTATCCAGAAGTCAAGTGCAGGAAAATATTTTTCACCCATTGAAGGCACTTTGACCTTTTGTTCCATGCTTTCCTGCTAGCAAATGTATTACAGAAAAGTAAAAAAAAAAGAAAAGCAAAACAAGCCATTTTAGACCTTGCTCATATCTCTGCAAACATGCTCCTGAAAACTGCAGATCAATTACTTGTAGAAAAATCAGCCAGATCTGCCTCCTTAGCCTCTGAACGACTAAAATCCATACAGTGCTTGGGAGAGATTCCGGATTTAAATAACCTCCATGGAGATGCAAAACTGAACAAACTAGAGAATAGGTCTCCTGTCTTGGCTATCCTTCTGTACTCCTACTAGTATTAGAAAAGCTGTGCACCTACTCTAGAAGGCAAGGAGTCCAACATCTTAAAAAAAAAAAAAAAGTGTTTGTGTGTAAATCTTAATACAACATGTGTGCTAGGCAACAGCTACTCCCTTCCGATTCCTCTTCCTGAAATCAATATGAGTTTTCCTATGAGAAGGAACAGCCTGACGTTTGAACAAAATAGATGCCCATATTTCTGCTCAGGGAAGGGAGGAGAGGGAAGAGGGGGGGGCAGGTGTATGAACAGATGACATACCAACACCTTTCTTATAAATTTTTATGGGGTTTTTTTTGCGACTTGAGCATTTGAACTTGTTAATTGTTAATAGAGCATATTGGGCTCCAAAGTAACGTCATTTCTTTTAAAAAAACTCAAGGCTTATTTGCTTAAAAATTAGAGATCATAAAATAAAGTAAATTTGAATAACCACTAACTTGATTTAGCCTTACAAGTCTTAAAGATAGCAACTCCCATACATACAGGGCTTTTTTTTTTTTTTCCAGATGTTACAATCACCACAGGTACCATAGGAAGAATGACTTTTTATCCCCCAAATTCCAGCATCTAAACCTCTTAAGAAGAGCCAAAGCTTTGAGCAACCTGTAATCCTTTCAGAATGTGTTATTTTTATGTGGTATCTCTGTTTACTTCAGACCAAGACAGCATAAAACTTAAGACAAACCTGAATACAATACTCACTCTTCACTATACAAGGATGCACATAGTTTTTTGCCTTGAACTGGACCTACAAAAGGAATCACCACATAACACGAAAGGTAGAAAAGAATAGTCTACAAGGTGTCTTGATAGATTTTTGTTTCTGGAGTTCCAGTACAAAAGCGCTACTAATGTTGCACTGATACCTTATTTAAGTAAAGTTCCATTTAAATGCTTGCATCCATCAGGGACATTAAAAATAGCAAGAAGCATCAAAACTAAAGAGAGGTCAGCAATAAAACTATTTTATCATAGGAGCATTTTCTGAAAAAAAATTACAAGCATAATTTTTAAGATGACAGCATTTCTTCTTCAATGACATTTGACAAACAGTGAAAACCATAAGGGGAAAATAATACATTTGAACACTAGGCAGCATATCCATAAGGCAATTATCTATATGAATAGATTAATCAAACTGTTAAAATAGTAGGAGAGAGACAAAAGAGTTAAAGGGATGCCAAACATTTGGTAAATACTTCAGTAATTGCTTGCTAGACAGAGATTAAAGAAAATTTAAGAATTTTTGATGTTTTTTAGAAATTTAACATAAACAATTTGAAGGCATATGTTGTTAAGTATCTATTTAAAATGTTAGCTTAATCTGTAAGGTAATTCTGATAATGATTTAAGCAGGAAGGAACTGGGTTCCTGTAAAACCTATCTGGTTAAAACTTCATGGTTTGGCATGATGATTTCTTTCTGACATGAACAAATACAAGTTTTCACTTATTAAGCAGGGAGACAAAGCCTTGTGACTGGAATGTGGACCATAAGGTTAGGCTGTTTTGACATCACAGATTTTTGAGAAACATAAATAAAGTTGCTGCAACAATTAGGGTTTTTGACAGAAGGTTTATGAGGGACTTGTGATCCTAGCAATGTTGCCAATATGATAGGTGAAATATTTAGTTTAATAATGGAAAGATAATATATATTATTTATTATATTATAATATATAATATATATTATATGTATCTATTATCATATATAAGATAATATATATGTATATAAATTATAATTTATATACAGAAAATTTGGATTTACTGTCGTAAAGTCATCTTGTTCTACCAAGAAAAGTAATACACATCAGCAATCTTTTTATTATCGCCTTCGTATTTTTAAGCATAAACTTAACTTCTAAAAAGAAAGAATATTACCTGAATGTCTTGGTTTCTGCCTGCAACTTTCTTTAACAATGTTAGTATGACAGAACAGAATCAACCTTGAGAGAAAAAATTTAATAATAAAAAAATTATTAAAAAAAGGCTGCAGGGCCACCAGTGTGATGCTGTGTCGTCCCTGTTCAGCCAGCCCTGTCCCAAAACCCCCAGCAAGAGATAGGCTAAGGACAGTGACCAGGGTCAGCCACAGCCTGGCCACCTCCAGGCCCCCACAGGACCCCCAAGCTTAAGGCAGAATGCCCCTGACAATGCTTCTCACATATTTCACGCATAGCTCTTTTTACATTAAAAAAAATATATAAAAATCACAAAATAGTAGACATTAGAGTCGAAGAAGATACATCAACTTTCCACATACTAACATATTTTTCCTCCTACACTAATTGTAAGATGCTTGTTTGATAAAATTTTAGAGTTCTTCACTTGAGTTTTTCTGAGGGCATTAAATGTGTTACGTACAACGCCTTGCCTCCAATAAAGTTAAGAGGTGAACCTAAATTAAAATCCAAAGTTGATATTGTCGTGGAATACATACAGAATGAATAAATGCTGACAAATTACAGGACAAAAAAATGAATAAAATATCACTTGTTGCTATTAGCCCTACTGTCATTGATGCTGTTTTCAGAACGGATCTGATTGAAACATCAGGCTAATCAAATGACCTAGATGGTAACACAGTTAAAAATATTTGTCATCTTTTAACTGAATCCATTCAGGAGCAGGTTTGCTGCAATGCACTTCTAAGAGGACTACACAAAAGCTGCTTTACAAATAACATTGAGACCATCAAAACAGCAACACAGACATTTCAAGGTGTAAGAAGAACTGCATGAAAAGCTTGTTCTCCTGTTCGTTCATGCCACCGTGTGTAAAGAGGGACTACCTCTCCTTCAACAATTACAAAATATTGAAAAGTTCCTAAGTTTTTCCTCTGGAAAAAAAACAAAAACACTTTTCATTCAGATTTCTTATCACCCCTGCCCTCTTTTTTTCTTCTAGCTCTTAAATTTCTACTTGTGGTATTGATCTTAGTTTAAACACATCCAATCATTTCCTACTCTCGTCTTTTCATTATAACTCACATTACCTGCCAACTTCAGTCTGCCCCTTTCCTCAGCCCCCAAAAAGTTTCTGTATTTCTGCCTCTATCATCTTTGGAGCTTCCCAGTGCCAAGCTGCCAACTCACAGGTGCATACCACTGGACTGTATTTTGACATAAGGAGAACCCTGTTCAAATAACTGTGTAGGTTTTAAGTTGTGTGCTTCTACAAATACAATAATACAAACAGAAAATCAAAGTTATCTCCAACGCTGAAGGGGAGTCCCTCAGTCTGCTGGTTACATACTCCAGTGCAGTAAGACCACTACTTCCAGAGCTAAAGATGTATGTTGTTCAATGGGGGGCTGCAATCTAAACTGCATTCAAGAAGGAAAAAACACAGTATTGTTATTACACTTTCCATGTGCTCAGCTTCATTCTTTACAGATAGTGTAAAAATCTGTTGTTTCACTACCAGGACAAGTACCCCCATGGAAAAAAAAAATGCAGTATCAGTTTGAGAAGGTAGTTGTTTACAAGGACCACAGTGTCTCTCTCAGGTGTATGAATAAAGTAGCAGCATACAGCTGATAGGGTGATATTTTTAAATCTTGGCTTCAAATACCAGATTATGTTTATACCCATTCTTTTTTTCTTGCTTACAGCAATAGTCTGACATAAGCAGAGGTTAATGGCATAGGTTATTTATACAATGATCTCACAGACCTTTAACATTAAAGCAAGTTCCATTATTTCGGTCAAATCCCAAGACAGTAATGCTGCATAACACTGTGTCATGGTGTGACAGGGTGTAAAGTCACAAAAACTACATTTATGGAAGCTCTCACTCCCAACCACACGGTTAAGTCAACGCCAGCATTTCCTTCCCAGGTATAAGGGCCTCAAACGTGCTCCCCATTAAGGGCGTTCACCCATGGGGGTTCAGGGTGCACTTAGAGCCCACAGCCCGGGATGGCCCTGTCCCACTGGAGCCATGGGGACAAGGCTCCCTGACCGTGCGGTGTGACAGGGAACCTGAGGCCAGGGCTGACCCCTGCCTCTGGGAGCTGCTTTCAGCTGAGGATCCCATGCTTGATCCCTGCCTGAGTAACAGCCCCACAGCCCTGCCCTGCCTGGTCCACTAATCTGGGTCCACCCCAGGCCCACATCCTGGCCTGGCTTCAGGGAGGTGCCTGATGTGTGGGACTGCCCCCCAGGCCCCCTTGCTACCTGGCTGGGGTGGTAGGACAGGCCCCGGATGCCGGACCCTGCCCTGATGGCCACCCACCACCACAGGGAGGCCCTGCTGCTCCCAGCCCCTGGCCCACCATGAAGCCAGGAGCCCCAGAGTTCACAGACACACAACAATCCTGGTTCAGTTTTGTTTCGTTTGTCTGTTGTGTTGTTTGTTTTTTTTCATTTTGTTGAGCATATAAATTTAAAGTCCATCACTTCTATCTTGTAGGAAGCTCTGATGAGCAAACGCTTACTGGCCAAAATCACCTCAGTTCAATCAAATTATTTAAATCGTCAGTTGCTTCTATTGCAAATTAGATTAGAAAGTGACCGGAGCAAACACAGTCAGTTCTGAATTGGGAAACCAAGTAATACAAGCAGATGAAAACTTCTCAGATACTTTTGTGAAAACCAGCCAAAGGGTTTGTTTTGTGGGGGGCATAGGGTGTTCTTTCTTATTTTTAAAACTATTTCACAGAATTGATATATTTCGATAACAAGCACCTACGAGAGTGACTGAAGAACAGCCAGTGATCCAACACCGCAGGTATTCATCCATGGGGCAAGAGGAACCCAGCCTCCAGTCCCTCAGCAGCTTGCTTCAGACCATGGACAAAGGACATAAAAACCCCAAGTCCCAGGCTAGAGTTTAGGACTAGGCTGAACAGTCACTGTCTCTTGTTCTGTCCCAGTGAACAAATGGTGGCAATAAGTCAGGCAAACCCTCTCAGGTTGATGCCAAACACCAAGCTGTGGCAGGTGAGACGCTTACTGTCAGAGATTCACAGTTTCCAGGCAGTTCAAGCGTAGTACACTTAAATGGCTGGATGTTTTCTGAGCTCCATGTATTGTAGTATTGCTCACCACAACAGGGAAGAAATTTCTCTGTGGTAGTAGTCTATACTAAGAAACCTGGTATGGAAGCAATAGGCTTTACATTGGGTGGAGGCAACACTGTGACCTTCTCTAGAGTGACTTTCTCTTGCACCTTCCTTGCTGCAGAATCTGGCTCAAGAACTCAGGCACATCAAGGACTGCTGAAGCATATGGGACCTGATCAGGTTTAGGAAAAGGAAAATGGATTTGGGGAGGCAGAGGCCTGGCAGGAATCAGGCACCGGGGGCACTGGGGATCCTGCTCTGGGAAAAAGAAGGGAATGAAACAAGGCATGGCCTTCAAGGAAAATGTTGGTAAGTGATCTTCTAGAGAGTGTGGAAATCTGGCCAGCAGCAGTATACCTGCTAGTGCCATGTGCTGCTTCTCTCGCACTTCTGATCACTCAAGCTGCTTTTTCTCATGCTGCTGCCACAGAAAAGTCTGGGTGAGCACCTGGCACGGAACAGAGCCCCCTGCTCATAAAAGCTGCTGCATCTATAATCCTACTGTGCTGTAAATTATTTTGACCTCCAAACAGAACGTGTCATGGATTAGCAGATGTCCTGTAAACTATTTCCTTCCCTCTTCCGTCCTGTTTAGGTCTAGACACATACGTCAAAGCCTGCAGATTAAGTGTTGTAGAAATGTTGCTGAATGCCACAACACGCTTCAGAACGAAAGGCAGCCGCTATTTAGCTGCCGTGCTGCCAGTCTCCTGCTGTATTCACATCAGGCCTCTCTCTGCATCACCGTATCAGAGAAGGAAGGGAAGATGGATCCTAGTGAGGAGAAATTTCAAATACACTTTTCCACTAAGTCAGTACAGTACAGTACATTTTATCTGCGGTTTTAACAGTGGAGTAAAATTTGTAGATTGTTTAAACCACACTCAGATTTGGTTGTATGTGCTTGTGAATGTTCTTTATTTTCCCTTCCTTTCTGCTTCTCCCAAGAGATAACTAAATACAAGGTAAACGGCAGCAGTATCATTTCTTTCTTTCAGTGGCAGATATGCAGACCAATCCTAGCCTATGCTGTAAACAACAAATTAGAAGGTCATCTATTCCGCATTGCAACAATGCACAGAGACTTTTTGTCCTCATAGGAATTTGATGTTCTAAAATGGATTTTATGTGTAAGGTCTCAATTCATTAAACCTCTGACATTGTGTTCAAAGGAAAAGTAATTTATTTAATTGTAATCCAGTCTTCCTCTTTGCTTGTTATTACTACACTGAAAGAGGAACTAGGCTTTTTTTTTTTTTTTGCTCCTGGTCTGCATGGATTTCTTGAGTAAAATAACATTACGAACCCTATTAGGCTGACAAAGAGCTCCATTAAATGGATGTTAAAGATCCCACTTCAAATTATGCAGGGTGAATTAATTGGGCTGGCAGCTACCTTCACAGAAACAAGCCACAATCTGCTACAGATACATCTGCTTGGCAGCTGTGACCCTACCTGCCTCAGGCAGCCAGTCCTTCACCAAGTACAACTATCCTAGAGAAGCAAATAGAAAGGGTTCATTGCTATTTTTGGAGTGAACTCATAGTGATCACACACACATACTACTTGAAAATAACTTTTCCTAAAGAGTTCCTACAAAGCAGTCTTCCACTATGAAAAGTGAGTTGGAAGGGTTTGTTTGTTGCTTTTTTAGTAACAGGAAGAAAGAGAAGAAACACTGTACTTATCAGCTGTGCCTGTAAGTTTCCAGGGAAGCAGTTCTAGTTGTAATGTCAAACACTAACAGATTAGTTCTGCACTGCAGAGAAAGTTTGAAGTACAGGAATAAGCCAAGAGCTGACTCAATCCATGCTACAAAGTATTGCACTCTCCCATCTGCAATCTTCCCCTCGATTTTCTATTACACAGCCTGTTTTGGCATAGACCCTTGTCTGTAATCACAGATTACATCCCAAAATAACCAGCATTTGCACTACAGGCAAAAACCTAACTCTGAAGCTTGATCTGTGTTTTTTTGCTCCATAGAAGTATATAAAAAAAAAAAAAAGCAACTTTTTGGAAGTTCTCTCCCTCTGAATGTACTACACGTTTTTCTTTTTACGCTACATCTTTCTGTTTTGGGCCAGCCTAGAGACATGTCCATTCCAAAATGGTAAATCCTCCTTGTAGGAGCTCTGGGTAGAGAGAAGAGCTTGAACAGTTCTCTGGGTTTGATTGTTAAAGGGAATTCTCTGGGATTATTTTCTAGGGAAGCATAAAAATGTGTCGCGTGTATATATCTGTATAGAATACACACAGCTTTTATAATGAAACCTCAAGGACTTTTTGGAGCAATTTGTACATGGTTACCAAGAATTTAAATGTAAGTAATGCAGAAAACACCTTTTTTGTTGTTGTTAAAAACTGGAAACTATTAAATTCCAATTTTCCGTGCATTCAGTGTAAGCACCTTGTACCACAGGGAACCAAACATGTTTGGCTTTGCACTTCAGTGCCAGAAGCTGCAAAACAGATAATGAAGAGAAGCAGAAGGAAAACTGAGAAATCAGAGTAAATCTATTTGCAGATACATATAAAACCGATTGCTTTCAAGAACAGGTAGGAATCTTTGTTATTAAATGCATATTTAATCCTACTTTGCCATATTAACTAATCACAAGTGAAGAGATGCTTTTGAACCATAGTCCAAGCTGTCTAGTAATAGAATAGTTTGTAACATCAAGGAATAAACAGCTAATAACAGATGACGCAAACCGCTTCTGCCCTTAGACGTACTATCCCATATCTTCATGCTCACATACTTGCACTTTCATTCTTATAACTTGCATGGACTCAAATAAAACCTGTGTTCTGTTAATCATCTGTCACTTCCAAAAAGAAAAGAAACTCCATGGTCGCCAGCAGTATAAAAAAGCTCAAATTTTACTGTAAAACATGTTTGATCGATAAAACCATATATTTGAAATAAAATTCTTTTAACACCTAATTAAATTTAACAGAAAAGGCATACACAGAAATGATGTGTCTTTCCTCCTCCCCTTCTCTTCTTACATTTATACACAGTATCCTTTCTGCAGTAATACTATTTTAAGCAACAGAAAGCTCAATTAGTATCTCAGCAAAACAAAACTAAGTTGCCTTAATACAAAAAGCCTGTGACTCCAAGAGAACAAGCTGTATTCGCTACTTCCAAATCAAAGTCCTACCATTCAACAAGGTAGTCAGACATCGCATAAGCGATTAAGAATGGGACACAGGTAATGTAATACAAACATAATTCACAAGATAAAGAACTTCAAATGCCAGGATGGCAAGTATAAATTGGAGAAGACAGAGAAAGCTAAGCTCAGCCCTGTTCTAACTTCACTGACTTCAAATACATCTCTGAGGAACAGGACATACGCAAGCACAGCGTTAGTTTGAAATGTGTCTGTATTTCAAGTTGTCTTATCTGTTTTTCCTCTTACACCTTTAACTCTTCTGATGCTATTTTATAAGAAAACAAAGCGACTGGCTCATTTGATATTAAGGAACATAAAAAAAACATTCCAACATAAATACAGCCTGTAGTCCTCATTTGACCTAATCGTAGGATTTTTTTCTTATAAGAAAGATTTTTGAAAATTGAAAGAAAAATACATAATTTTCAGGTGAGGCAATACTGTATTTTAAAAACATGTATGCTTCAGACAGTTCCTAACAAAATACAAACACAAATACAAATTAACCTTTATGCAGGAACCTGAATATGGACATTGTAAAAACAAATATAAAAATGCATTGCAGGCTACTGGTGGATGAGTACTGAATTTTTAACTACTTCATTTGTCTTGTGTGGGAGCACAATAGAATAGCATTAGGACATTTAGATAACCTTGTGCCCAAGCCTTTCATCTCAACGATCCGAGTACAATAATGCACTACTGGAGACATATGTTCCAAAGTGTCCATTTGTTAAATAACAGGCAGTCTGTCGGTGTATCTATATTCCCCTCACGACAGACCTGTAGGTAATGTTACAGAGGAAAATGTCAGTAGAAGGAAGGCACCCAATTAGGACAGAACTTTAAGGCAGAGCAGAGACTAACAAATATGGGAAGGACATAGGATCACAGAGGGCACGCATTAGCAAGATGCCAACAGAAGCTACGATATCCAAGGAGGCTATTTCTTCTTATTAATGAAAACTTCCATGAATAAGTGGAAGAGATATTCTCTTGTGGAAGGTGAGGGAGGAGGCATAATTTTCCAGGGCTTTCCTGAAATATATACCATTTAGCAACAATTAGTGATGCTACTTAGAAAGCTTTTTCAGAAAGCCTGAAGAAATGCAGCAGGGGATTTTTTGAAGGCACTAAAATGAATGCCATGATTAGGCTTGCTCCCCAGTAAGTTACATGCATTAATTCATGAAACAATTTGGTTGAAGCCCTGTTGTATACACAGTTAACGCATTTTATTTCTTTCATATCGTGTCACTTTCCACAAATGGAGATTACATGCAACATTGAAATGCTCAAAACTTCCTACTAGCAAGCAAACTTGCTCCCTCTTCCACATAAGAAGTCGCTTGCGATATAACTGACTGAAAACATTAGAACTCCATTTAAGAGAATGCAATCATTTGAGCTTTGCCATATTTATAGAATCATAGAATGGTTTGGGTTGGAAGGGACCTTAAAGATCATCTAAGTTCCAACCCCCCTGCCATGGGGGCACCTCCCACTACACCAGGTTTCTCAAAGCCCCATCCAGCCTGGACTTCCACACTTCCAGGGATGGGGCATCTACAACCTCTCTGGACAACCTGTTCCAGTGCCTCAGCACCCTCATAGTGAAAAATTTCTTCCTAATATCTAATCTAAATCTACCTTCTTTCAGTTTGAAACCATTACCCCTCATCCTACCACTACACTCACTGATACAGAGTCCCTGCCCATCTTTCCTGTAGCCCCCCTTGAAGTACTGGAAGGCTTCTATAGGTCTCTCTGGAACCTTCTCTTCTCCAGGCTGAACTCCAACTCTCTCAGCCTCTCCTCATAGGAGAGGTGCTCCAGCCCTCTGATCATCTTTGTGGCCCTCCTCTGGGCCCGCTCCAACAGTTCCATGTCCTTTGCAATACAAAGCCAGAAAAAGGCTATAACATTAGAGCACAGTAATTTTAATTAATCTCCAATAAAGAAGAATATTTTTCCTGTATATCTGTGGGGTGTTTTCTTGTTAATTTATGGAAATCAGCATCATTAAATTATTGAGAGAAAGAATTAAGATGGATATCAAGGACAAATTAGTTTCCAAACATGCCTCTGTACTTCTACTCAGGAAAAGTAGTACAAAGACATCAGGACAACTTAAGCACTTCAGCCAAAAATTCCTGTATGGAACACATTTGCTTTTAGCAAATTAATACTTCAGGGGTACTCATCTTTCACTGGTCATCATTAAAGGCTGCCAGTTTACTTAGTGTGGTGATCTAATATAAAGTCATTTTAGCCACAGGTCACATAAATCAAACATACCACCCAGCACATACATACAAAGAAAAGCTAATAGAAAGACAAAAATATCCTAGAAACATATCTTATGTTTAACTAGTAAAAGTTTGCAAAGCAACTATCTTGAGGAACCTCTGGTCTAACAATAATTTGAAATATCTGTAAGATCACAAAAAAGTATCAAGACTATGCTTTTGCTTTTATCAAGATAGTCACTCAGGAACTGAAATAAATTCAACTAAGTAATGATTCCAGGCAACAGCTTCACTTTTCTATTTATAAGGTCTGTCCCTCTATTCATAGCAATGAACAAGGTCTAGTAACCCAATCCTTTGTACCTGAAACCAGATCTTTCATAAGACACTTCTGTTTTGTCCTCTTGTAAAGACCAGCTCCTATAACTCCAGTCATAAGCACCATTTTTTTTTTTCCTAACTGAAAAGAAAGGCTACAAATTCAAGACAGCAATTTTTTATTTTATTTGGGGGGGTGGAAGGTATTTTCAGGGACTATGCTATTCAAGATAGTCACTTACCATTAAAAAATGTACTTCCTGCATTCAGCTTTTGAAATTCATAAGCTTTTCTAATATAAAATACAGGGCTCCAAATGACTTTAAGGAATTTGCTAGCAATTGTCTGGGGTCTCTTTTGTGAGAATAAGGTGTATGTGCATGAAGTATGCATGCGGAGACTACAGGGAAAAGGACAAAGGTCTGAAATTTTTCCTGTTTATGAAGTTAATCTGATACATTCATGTTGGCAACATTACACTAGAATGTCATTGCTCTCAAATCTCCAAATTTTCAGTGGATAAAAAGGCAGAGATGAATGTGCATAGTTGTATTTTACAACATCACAAAGATACTGTAAATTAACTCTTGCCAGGAAAAGCAGAGTAAATAACTCAAGAATATTGAGAGTTTCTGCATGCATTTACAAATGCCAATACTCTTCACAAAAAGAATTATTTATTTTCTGGATTTAAATAATGCTTATGAAGTGTTTGCACAGTAGTTCTTACACCAAGGCAGCAGACAATGCTTCATTTCTGTGGGTATCTACTACATATTCTAGTATTTAACTCTCCAAACTGGTGTTTTCTGTAGAGACCAATCAAGGAATACAGCAAGAAAACATTGTTAAACTCTTCCTCTTTGGAGGCTGATATCAAGTTTCCAAAGCCATCCACAAAGCAAGTCTTGGCTTCCAACATCAGTTCTGGATTAACTGTTACGTAATTTCTGTGGTGTTATATAGGGGCTTTGTGCAGCCTATAGGACAAGCTAAAAAAAAAAAAAAAAAAAACAAACAAAAGGGGTGGGGTGGGGTGGGATTTCTTTTAAGCCATCCAAAGTTAACTAGATATGAGTGGATCTATTACCTTCTTTCAGGTGGCTGATATGACTAGTCATGGATAATTTTAGAGCTACTGCTAATTATGGTAAATTTTGGTTCATATTGTATTCTCAGCTGGGCTGTTGCTTGCTAGAAATCTTTTATCATTTTCAATATACAAAGCCTGCATAGTTAAAACTAATAATGGTATTTTACAAAAAAAACAAAAGATAACAGAGCCTTAAAACAGCAGGTGTTAAATCTGCAGCTCAGAGATAAATTAGACATTCGTGCTTGCTTAGAAAGAAGGTGGATTTTAGTTTGTTTTCCTCCCACAAGTTGACATGAATATTTAAATACTTCAAAAAAAAAAAAAAAAAAAAAAGTACTCAAACCCTTACGCTTCACAACAGTCAGGTCAAGATCTTGACCATATTAGAATGTAAGGGACATATGGTTAAAAGGCATACGGGATATACTGTAGGAACAGCCAAACTTGAGGAAAATAGCTAAAACATAAATCCACTTAAAGGTTCCAGGTCCCAGAAGGTATTCAGGTGGCATAGCAAAAGGAACTCATGGGATCAGACAGACTGCACAAGGAATGACTCTGTTAAACCATATAATTTCGCACAGCTAGCATTGGTATGGAATAGTTATATATTAGCCTATCTTGCAGAACAAAAAAAAAAAAACCAATACCAAAAAAACGCACATGAGAGATTGCAGCTTTACCACTCTGGTCCCTAGAACTGCTTTTGCCTTTGGGCAGACTATATTCTGGGCCAGGGCAGTGTTCTGAATTGTCATTTTTTATTTAAATAGCAGGCAGGAGATAATTACGCTGCCCAGCAAGACCTTCTGAACAACACACAGTTCTTAATGTCTTCAAAAACGAGTGCTCTGTAACAAAATTACCTCCTTGTGGTAGGAGAAGAATCAAGCTGTTTGAGCCATGAGAAAAGTCAAGCCTCAATATCATTACCTATAGGGTGACAGCAGTGAAGTAGAAAAAAATAGAAGAGAACACCAGAAAAGTGCAAAAAATAACAAGTACACAAAGGTATTTTTGGATCATCTTTTCATTTTTGTAATTCAATAGTATTTGTAATAAGAACATCCCAAGTTGATTTTCAATTCAAATGCTTGTTTCAGCTTTCATATTTTTCACATTAGCAGAGTTGTGAATACAGCTGTCTACAGATTTTATTATAAATCAGAACATACACATCAAGGGGAAAAGAAATAGTGCAACTTTCAAAAAGACAACTGCTTCCACCATAATTTACAGTTACAAAGTACTAATTTTAAAGTGTTGCTGTCATCAAGACGCTTCAATAAAAATATTCACAGTAGCGTTAACAGTATGACCCTGATTAAAAAAAAAAAATAATTCAGAGGCTAATTCATACTGATCAGAATGAAATATATTCTGGTGTGCTGTTTGTCTTGCACTGAGTGGCTTGTGGAAACTTTTCAGCATTTCTCAAACCCTTCCTGCCAAGCAGCACAAATTTCCTCTAGGACGAATCAAAGCAAATCCAGCCTAGCAGTCAGTGAAGGATTTTATTGTCTTGTTTCTTCAGAGAGAAGCCAGGATGAGCCCTGCATGTCCACTTTCCTTTGAGATGCTGCTACCTAGGTGCAGTCTGTCCAGAACCAAGAGCACAAAGGAACATACATGCACTGCTGAGATGTGTGAACATGTTCTGCTGTGTTGGCTTGCTGCTTACGTGGCAAAAGCAAGAGCAAAGACGAGTGAGCAGAGGTGGCTTGTTCCAATGAATATTTACCTGAATTCCCAGAGCACAGTCCTGCCCTGTCCAAGCAGAAAATAGGGAGGCATGATAGGGAAAAGAAATAAATACATTCTCAACACCGATTCCTTTACATTATTTGTATCTCATCAAATGCACCATTTGCAGGCAGTTTTCCCAAGTGTAAGGGCTATGTATGATCAATATTGCCTTTAGACATTTGCCTTTCACCGTTATCTGCAGTTTTTATTCTTGCCAGGTTTATCTCTGCTTGTCCCAAAAGAAGCACATAGGTGGCAAGCATAATTCAAGCTTCATGAAAGTGATCAGTCAAGTAGTGTCTGCAGACCTTATACAGGTGCCCCCCTATTAGGAGAAAAAGCTCCTATATGAGCTAGTATGGTAAAAATCACCAGAGAATCCCAGTGAAAGCAATACCTTCCCCAAGCCTATAATTTGGAGCCTGCAATTACCTATTTCCTCATTTCTGGTGCTCTGACTTGTAATTGATAACAGAGACAGACAGTTCCAACACAGCATTCTGACATACTATCTGAACATAACAATTGGTATTTCCCAATGCACACCTCTATTCCCCTCATTGCTGCAACAGTATAGTAACACCATAAGCCTCCATTCCCTTCTTCTATGAAGACATTAACTGCAATTACATTACTAATTCAATAGAAAGCAGGTGGTAGCTTCAAAGTTAATGAGAATGGAACACAAGCAATGTTTTGTTTTCAGATTAAGAATTCCCTAGAGAAATGACAGCTTCATAAAATCACTCACAAAAAAAGACTCTCCCACTCTGCAGCAATAGTCCAAAACCTGAGCACAGTTATATTACCTTGCTGGAACTATTCCCACAAAGCATTGTTTCAAATGACAATCGAATAATCAAAAGCTAAATGCAAAGGGAGTCATCTTCATATCTCAAAAGAAAATGAGGTTCTAGGAAATACTGTATATTAAAAAGAGTTTTAGAAGAGAGAAATCTGAGCAAACCTTAGTCCTACAGCAACTATTCATAATTCTAAGTTTTTCTCACTAATACTCTGGGATTTTGTGCAAGGTTGTCTTCTCAGTGCTTTCATTTCTTTCTTGATGGCCTTAGAAAGTTCATTTTTGTAGAGCTTTTGTACCTGTTTGGTCACATAGAAAGGTATTGAGCCTTCATCAGAAGTTGTTTCCAAAGATGATATCAAAATACATCTGAAAACAAAGTACCAAAACCAGTTTTAAGAGACAGAAGTTCCACTGCACCTTTTCAGTGGGACCTAACAAGGTATTGCACTACGTACATAACTCTTTTCATACTTGCATGACCCAAGAAACTCCAGAGTTAATAAAAAGCCCGATTTATTTCTATTGACTTCAGAGTAATCATGTCACTATTCTATTAGAATATGCTTTAAAAACTCATGGAATTTTTATTTCTTAATTTTTTAAAGGAGCCAGCCTTTCTGTCAAGAAAAAAATCCACTACTGGAATGTATATAAAAATCAGACAAAGCAAGAGAAACAAGTCTTAATCTAATAGACATGGCAACTATTAGAAACAAAAATACACTGTAAATCAAATTAATCCTGGAGTCTCTAACTTCAGTTATTTCAAAATTATTTACTTTCACTGTAGTTTTTGCTCCTTATCTTATGCGCTTATCTTGTGGGCTATTTGTTATTTAGGGTGGGGAGAAGAAAAGAAAAGAGAAAAATTAGCTTCTATTCTGAGGAGTGCTTAGATTGCAATGGAGTAATAATAATTAATGGTATAATGAGCTTATTGCAAGTCACATAAAACTTATCAACATTATTACAACCAACTTTTAGCCCAAGAAATAAAAATATGTGAAATGGTTCCAAACAGGAAACATAGGTAGGCAGAAAGTAGCTGCTCAAACCACAAAGATCTTATATTGAAGTAAAATCTTACTTCTGCTGACAGTGTTAAGATATCTATGATAAATTGCAACTCCTAAAGACCTCAGTTTTATAGCCACTTTGAAAAATGTCTTTTCTGTAAGCATAAGACAGACAAACTACATGCTTCATTCAGCCTAAAATGACCCAGAACAAACTAGATGTCTGTTGAATTGCCAACAGCATTCTGTGAAGCTTCCCTGAGACCTCAGCAACATGCTCCTTGCTCGCGCCAGGCCAAACTGGTCTTAGCTAAAAACAATTCCAGTCTGCCAACGTGGATGGAACCTGCCCACATGTTTGGCTCTAAGTTAAAATCCATACCTGAAAAGAAATTCTATACTCATACATTTTCAAATATCGAGCAAGCCAAAGCAACATGGATGAAACAGAATTTTGCCTTCAGAGGTTGGAGTAAGCCCTTACTAGCTGCAAGGACAATCCCATCCATTAATCCTACTGCTGCATTTAGACCTGTAGCAGAGTATTTCACACAATATATGAATCTAAGCTAAGGAGTAATTCTGCATATAAAGTCCCTCCTTCTGATGCCCCCCAAAAGTTGAGAACGCACTGTAATTTTGGTTTGTTTTAAAATAGGGCATAATTATCATTCTCCAGTTAAACGTAACCAGTACTTTATTATCAGTGCAAACAGACCACACTTTTAGAACAACCAGCTCTTGTGGGCTGCTGTCAGCTGACATGATCAAACACGGTATTAAATATCCTCTTTATATGCCGAGGAAAGGGGAATAGCAGAACTTTTATATTCTAGGGTTTTAGACACTATCAAATAGAGCAGAAATGGCTGCAGTGAAAGGCTGTGATAGAGAATAGCCTGTGTCAGCAGAAACAGCGGTCTCCAAGAATTCCTATTCCCCTTCCCAATGTCTGCATGTGTTTAGGATTGGCAGAAGGTTCCAGCATTTCCCCTAGATTAGATACAGAAATTGTCTTCCACACGTGGAAGTTCCTCAATCCCCTCCTGCCTGCTTACTGCTCCCTATCTTGTCTCAAAAACCAATTTGTGTCTTTAGGACAGCTCCTTTATTCACATCTTGGTTACAGTTCAGAAATGTGATACCATGCTGCTGTTTTAGGGCTCTCACCTTGTGTCTATTCACGTACTCAAAATGGCATAAGATGACTGTAGGATACCAGACCAGAAAAATCTGCCATTTGACATCTACAATTCCAGAACAAACTAGTACAACCTAAGTTGTAGTCAGTGATTTAAGTAGAGCTATAGTCTACATATTGTCCCATATAATTTCTTCAAAATTATTAATCATCAAGGTTGGAAAAGTATCAAGGTATCACAAAGGCAAGCAGGCTCCTGAAGACTGGTCATCAAACTGGCAACAGAGCACAGGTCTTCTTAGTCCCATTATCCCTGGACTTTAGCTACTTGACTCTTCTTGTTTCCTTATCTCAACGCAACAGCCCTACAAAAGTCACATTAGGCTGACAGTGGGTACCATAGTGCCACAGAAAGTTTCCAGAGTCCTCTCTTGCCTTTTTTGTAGTCAATCTCTTTCTCTCACTGTTCATTTATTCCGTGACTTGTGTTATCTTCAGTTTTAAATAGTTATAGAGAATAGAAGGCCTTTATCTTACTTTTCTTCACAGAGCACATTAAGCACACACACAACAGCAATCCAACACCAAAAAAAAGACCGATGCTTTCTAATCTTCCAATCTAATCATACTTAAGCAGCAAAACTACAACTTCTCATGAAATCTAGCAGCACACTCTCTCCAACACATCTTTACGCAGTAAAATGTCACTGAATTCCGAGACAGTACTCTGCGCTTCAGATTTTGAAGATCAAGACCCAAAATAACTTTGCTCCAAAAACTCTGTGAAAAAAGTCTTTCTGTTCTGCCAGTGAAAATAGGCTCTCAGAGAAGACCCAGAAGGCTTCACTCCATTATGTTGAGTCTTTTAGAAAAGGAGATTTAGATGTGTTGCCTTCTTGTCCCAATAACTTGGGACAGCTATATGGCTCTTCTCTAGAGAGTAGATGCAGGGTTACAGTACACGCAGCTTGGCTCATCACCAAACTCCTCTGTTGTGCCGTGATGATACAGACTGCTCCATCAGACAGAAAAAGGACAAGGCAGGTCAAACCAGAAAAATAATAGAGGTAACACCTTGAGAAAGTTGAGAATCAGCATTTTTACTTTCATCCTGCCTCTTTTTACACGAGTCATGGGCTGGTAAATGAACCTCAGTGGTATTTGATATTCAGGCATAATCTTTCTTTCCCTACTATTCATCTGGAGCAACATCTGGAGAATGTTACCCTAGTTTAAAAATAGGAAATAACAATAGGCTAATCAAAATGGACATCTAATGATAAGAAACTACCACCTGTAAATGTACCCTATTAGTTTTACAATACAGGGCCTTCTAATTGCTCACACCATTATTCCACTCCCTCAGAATAAGACTCTTGGATCTCCTGAGTTAAATACAATTTGGGAAGGTGTAGCGCTGTTGTGGTGCTCACTTACACTGACATTTTTATACAGAACTTCAATAATCAAGGAAGGGTTACTTAAAAAAACTGAAAGGAAACAAAAGGAAATAGAGTCATTAACTGTTTGTCGTGAAACAGTGTCCTGGAAAGCATTTGCTACAGTACTTTTGGAGACTTTCAAAGACAGGCTAAAGTCAGTATTAGTCATGGATAAGCAGCCATTCTCAGGTTGTGTGCACCCCTGCATGAACTGGCTTTAACCCAATTCCCAACTCAAGTTATAAAATCCTTTCAATACCTCAGTAAGACAGCTCAACTTGATTCTGAAAAAGCCTTTTGCTGTACTTCAGCTCACATTTCAAATATTATAATGCCAGTTCCCAGTGGCTGGAATAACGGTTTCGGTAATTTTATCAATAAGGAAGTGATCTCATGTTTAAGATAACCATTTCTTTATTCCATCTCCTTTCATAATACACCCTTTTAGACCATATAGCAAAAAAATGGCAATAATTTACTGCTGTCGTTTGAAAACAGTTGACTGATCATCATGTGAAGCAGGACAGAGAGGGTTTTGAAATTAAGACAGATGGAGTCCTACAGCATGTAAAGAATATCAAATATCCCATGAAAGTTTATTTTATAACCTGTTCTGCAGTAGGAAGGCATTAGACAACACAAGTCAAATGACATCCTTCACTGATTTAGTTTATGTCCACACTCCTAATTATTCAAAAATACTGAAGATTTTCTTTTCCTTTTTGTAAGACCGCCATCATGTAAAGAAAAGCTGCCACACTCATATTCTTACATTCACTTGAACAAACCCTCTCAGGCACATCATTGTTATTCCAACCAGATTTTGAAGAATTTACTTTCTGAACTTGTCCCTTACCAGTTAATCAGTAAAACCAGAGTCCCAAGAACATGGTAAAATGAAGTTTAGTAAAAATCTCACAACAAGATTATCCATTAATCACTCCGTGTTAAAAACAATATGATAAGACCTTATGTTTATCACTTTTGCCACCTGAAACGGACTGAGAAGCAATTGAATTCCATGTTATTTCCTGTCTCTTCAGCAAACAAGGAGTGCCGAATTCTGCTGATCCCACAAGATTGGTATTCACGCGTCATACATGTGAACTATTAGGAGTGTCATTAATTAACACTGCTGCTGGCAGAGACAGGGTAGTGCTCTAAGACTGGAGAGACCTCGCTGAGCTTTGATTACCCCCTTCACATTTAGAAGCAGCTCCTTAGGCCTTTAATGACACACGTTTAGTATTACAGGAGTCTGTTAGAAAATTCGATTGTCATAATAAACATACCAGGGGTGAACAGAAGATTTTACAGTTCAGTAGTACCCTATTCAAAATTGTTCACAGGCAATAACCCCCATTCATCTTGTGAAGAAAATACATAAAAAGGACAACTCATTCACATATTAGCTGCTACGAGGAATAACACAAAAGGAATTGAAGTCCCTTAAAAAGAGAAGAAAAAGATGCAAAATAACTGTAGCTCATGTGTGTAACAAATGAGAAACTTAATCTATTAGAGTCTACCCTATGCTGGCATTGGTTTTTCTGCAAGAATGTATACAACAACATAAATGTCATCAAGATTTCCCCTGATATGGCTCAAAATGACAGAGGAAAAAACTCATTCCAATTGACAGAAAAAAATGTGTTTACTCTGGGGGTCTGGTTCGCAGGGCTAGGCTATCTAAGACAAATTAGTACCACCAATAACCACTGTTAATGATTATTTACATGCTAAAAATGTCTTAACTTTTTTTCAGAAAGCTCCTGTCAAGACACCAACCAAACCTCCTGTGGAATCAATGCAGCAAAATTTGTCATGAGAACATGAGACAATGACTAAACAATTATCAAGCTCACGCCTGGGCACAACAGAGGTGGCCAGCTCTCGCCAGTTTACACACACCGCCCTTCTGCATGAGCTGCAGCGAAAATAATTTTAGAAAGTAACTACTTCTGAGCTCATGTAAGTGTTTACAGCACAAAACCCTTTACTCTGAGAACACGTTTAGAGCACAGCTAATCAAAACTTCAGCATACGCTACTCTTTGCTGTCATTGAAATGAGACAAGCCAAACAGCAAACCATCTTGCATAACCAGTTGCTTAAATAAGGTATAAATAACAGAGCATATGCTGTTTTTCAAACAGCTATCCAGATTTCAATGCAGTTGCTCCTTCATCTTGCAGTGAAACAGCAATTATTTCCAGTGAAGTGGGCCCACCATCTGAAGTTATTGACTACACTTCAGCTTCCATCTCTCTGAAAACAGATTAGCTTGTATAAACATTAGTTTCATGATTTGATCATCAGCCAAAATTGATTTAGTGCTTCCTGAGCCACAAAGAATGGAAAGATCCCTCCTTTCCTGCAGCTTAGGATTAGAGCCTGAATGATAAATGTCAACTAGCAAGAAACAGCAACCATGACAGTTCTACACAGGGCTCTCACCAGCAATACCTGGGAAAGAAGGGAGTCCGTTCCTCAGTCTTTCTTTGGCTATCATAAGGAGAAGTGTATAAGCCATCCCATCAGTGACACAGTCTGTTAGCACGATGAAGACTTATTCTCAGGACTTTCAATGGCATATAACTGCGTGAGAGCCTAAAGCCTTCATTCCACGAGTAAAGCGGGCACTGGCATTTGTATGGAGGTAAAGATGGGGCCACGGTATTACAGCTAAACTAGCCTAAGCTACAGATTTCAGAAAGGGTCTCCATAAAATGTTGATTGAGGTTAGCAATAAGTAAAAATCGATATAATTTAGGGTAATGTAAGAGCAAATAGAGTGAATCTTACCAATGAGCTGATGATCCTCAAAAAGACACAAGCGATTTGTAGGAATACATGGTTACAGAAAAGTTGAACAGCAGTTATCTTCCTTTGTGTATAAAACAGCCTCCATGACTGCCCAAGTCCAATACTCTAAGTTCTTTTAAATATTCCGCACAAGGATAGTTTAATAATGAGTACAAGTGTACTTATTTACAGATATTTGATGTTACATGGGATTTTGATTTAATGGAGTGATACAGCAACATATTGAAATCACAATACAGCAATTGCAACATACATTTCAATCACAATACAAATGTGGTTCTCATTATCAGCTTCTATATACTTACCATCAGAACATTGGACTTCCTTTCCTTGTTAGTTGCTCAGGTTTTATACACTGTTATTGAGCTGAGCCAAGTATAGACTGCCCCCTCGCTGGTCTGGATGGCTCAGGAGGACATTCATGCTCTTCCGATTAACTTTGGCAAAAACATTTGCACAGCCATTTGATCCACTGAAATGATACAGTCGGTTAATGTGAAACAAAGGTGACCCTCTGGGTCCCATTTGTTTTGAGATAAGTTCAGGGTGGGGTTTTGGGGGGGGTTGCTTTGGGTTGTTTTGGGTTGTTTTGGGGGGTGGGGTAGATTTTTTTGTTGTGGTGGTGGTGGTGTTTGTTTGGGCTTTCTGTGTTTTTTGGGGGGTTGGTTTTTTTGTTTGTTTGTTTGTTTTTTGCAACAGATGTGGTCAGTCGCTTTTTCCTTCCTCCATGAGCCAATCACCCTTGCCCATCTCCTCTGAGCCTGCTTCCATTGCAGAGGTTAGTTGATGGGTCACTGCTGCCTTGATCCCTTAACCTTGCTGTCTCTCAGCCTTGCCTTCCTCTGCCCCATCTCCCCTTCCCCTTCATTCGCCTCCTCTTTTCTCGGCCACCTTTCCACCTTGAATTGCAACCTTAACATCTTCCAGGGAGGAAGAGAGTGGAGCAACACATCGCCTCTACGTACCTCAGCCAGGTGCTGCTTTGCTGTGAGCAGATACATCAGAAATACTTTGAAGCCCTCTCAAACGTCCCAGGAAAATGCAGGCATACCTTATAAACAGCCAGCCCAGGATATACAGAGAAAAGGCACAGGACAAGAACTGCACACCACTGGATGTCTCTCAACACCCTTCAGTCTCCAGCATAGACGCATTCCACCTGCATCACAACCAGCCTTTCACCCATCATGGTCCATTTCCGAAGTTATTTAAACAGGACTTTTTTGGAAATTGACTGAAGTGAGAAATAGCCAAGTGTTACACTGCAAGTTTGTCTGTCAGCATGTCATCACACACTTCGGGTTGGGCTGGTTCAGTCTTTACCTCCAGGCACTGTAAGACCTCTTTAAAAATGATGCCAGCAGATAGGCTACCCTTTGCCTGTCTGCCCAAATCCTGATTTTAGGATATCTGCAAAACAGTCACATAGCAACTTATTACACAACTTAAAACCTTTACTAAATAATTGCAACAGCATCATCCCTCTGATCAGCAACATGTATATTATAATATAGTGAGCTGTGTTTTCACAACAAAAATTAAACGACATTCAAGCTTTCTAATATGAAAAGCCAGTTCTAAGCCACAAACCCTTCCCTGTCCTTGCAACATACCATGACTGAGACAAGATAACTGCCAAGTGTGAAGAAATTTTAGAGCTTCAGAAAACCTTTTCTTAACACCTCTCAACTCTACCAAATCATCTTATATACATATTGCTAAACTATATATTGTGTATGCAGCTGACAAATTAACTCAATAGTACATAATTTTAGTGGTTTAGCATAATTTAATTTGCATCATGGTATAGCTTGCTAATTTGCAATTGTTTTTGTTATACATAAGGTACAAACACTCATCAATAAAAAAGCTAATAATAATAATAATAATGTTGTACCTACTTAAATTTCCACAGCACAGTCCTGTGTCATTTTAAAATGAAAACAAGGAATCTGAGAACTCAAGACAGCTCAAGAAACATGCTTCAGAGAATCCATGCCACATATAGCAAACTTAGTCAGGACAAGTTTCTCCAGATTTAGGCCAATGACATCAATTTTTATCGTGCATAAACATTTGTCTGGTATTTCTACCCAGTAGACACACGGTGGACAACCCACATCTCAATTTATCTGAGAGAGATTAGGAAATATTTAATGCCTTAATTTAAGGATTAAATACCAGATTAAACTCATTACAAAGTCCTTTACAACACAAAGCTACGGAATCTTTGAGGCTGAGAAGATGGTAGCTTCCTTGCAGGGAAGTTGAATTCATTACTCCTTATGCATTAGGGGAAGAATGAAAACAATGCCAATATTGATACGTGAGCTTCACACTGGGAAATCTGCCCCCCCCCTGAAAAAGCGGTGGATTACAAGTGCTGGCTCCTGCTCCCAGGCAAAGCGACAAAGCTGCACAGTGGTAGCCACCGAGCGCTCAGCACTTTTTCTTTCTAAAAGCTACTTACCTTACTTTTTATTTAGGAAACAAAAATCATGTCCCACAAAACTAACCTTCATTATCCCCTTCTGAAAATGTTTGCCAGCACAGTCAGCAACCTTTATAAACTCTTTCACCTCTGCACTATATTTATCCCATGCCGCTCCTTATAGCCTCTGGTTTTAGAGTTGCACAAGCTCCTTAAAATTCTCTCACTTCACGTACAGTATTTTTGTACTTGAAGTTAATGTACTTTCTTCGTTACTGTCACACAGCTGTTTCCCCAGGTCTTTAATAAAGAATTAGCTGCTTATTAAAAGGTTACCTTGACACCATCTGAGGGCATTAAAGTGCAAAACTTCCAGCCCATTTCGGTGTTGCTAGAAATAGCTAAATATCTTGCATACCTAAATTTCTTTAGCTTGAACTAAAATGATCAGTTCCCAAATGCCTTTCAGGTGGGTTTAAGGAATATCACAACAATATCATTAAAAAACTCCACAAGAATTTCTTTACAAAAAAGATCTTTTTAAGCCCAGATAATCAGAATTTATGAAGAAATTCCACTAATGTTACAGGTAAATAATTAGGACCATTGCAACAAATTTAAAAGTCTGTCTGTAAAACATGCAGCAATAAGAATGACAAATATTCAGAAAACTTCCTAATCCCACCAAATAAAAAAAAAATAACTGGTAGCAAAATCAGTGAGTAAAAGGTGTTAGAAGTAGCCAGCAAATATGAAAGATAAATATCTGAAATAAAGATTTGAAATGGCCTTAGTACAACAACGCTTTTTCAAGTACATCATATCTGAAACTCAAAGTTCATTCCTTCAGCCTAAAGTATGCCACATTGTTTTTTTCTATTTTACTGCATATATTATCACATCATACCATAGTCTAGTGCGGTTCACTTTTGAAAATACTACTTTTTCAAAGATAGCTATGCAAGAGTTACTTTTGAGCATTTATATTGCTCAATGTATAGCCAATATAAACATTGCCATCTCCTATGGCAGATGGAAAGTTCAGTTCTTAAGCTTTAGATTAGCAAGAAGCTCTTGTTTAGGGCTTGTCTGAAAGAGCCAGTGAGAAAGACGTAGACTAAAATCCAACTGAAATCACAGGAAAGAACATTTTCAATGGTGAATTGGACATTTGGCGGCACAAGCATTCCATGATTTGGTACAGATTCTGCTGAATCAGTAACTTAGAAAGATTTGGGCTATAACAAAGAAATGAAGTTTTCAGGCTTTTCCCCCATTTCTGCTCTATTTTCACAAGAGGCAATTTTGGGGCTTGGAAGTCCCCCTGACCACAATTTGTTCTAAACTCCTAGCAAGTAAAAAATGCTGTATTCATCTTTGAATAATGGTGAGCTATTCTACAGCCATCTTGGATACATCTCCAGGGCAAAGATTGAGTCATTTGGTTAAGTCAACTAAAACCAGTGGTAGTTACTGATAAACAACAGGGGTAGTCAGGAACTCCGCCAAAGTTGCAATTTTCCACAAAAGGGTAATTCTTACACAGTATCCTTTTAAACTGTGTGTGAATAAATATGTAACCAAAGCACACCGGTGGAAGTTCAATCAGCTGATGATATAGAATATAACAACAAAGAAAATGAGAGAATAAACCAATATAGAATTGGTTTGCAGTATCTGCAGTGCACATGAGGTGCTAGGAAATTATATGTAAAGTAAGGTCAAATGAAGCCACACCTAAAGCATTTTAATTCGAATTCAGCAAACAGGAGTTTACCAGCTTTTCTGTAAGAAAAAAAACAATTGTTGTTCCTACCTGGTAAAGGTCAGAATTTTAATTTCAATTGGAGAACAAAAGTATTTGAAATACTAAAACTTCCAGCCAAAACAATAAACAGGGCTTTTAATTCACTACGCTCTAAATAACTAGACATGCTGCACATACAACTTTAATAAATAAGCTGCTGCGGAACGGATTCAGTGCTTATAAAATATTGTGAATGCTGCGTTTTTTTTTCCCCTGGATTGGGATACATAACAGCTACAAAATATCTACCCTGTGGAAACAAAAACAACCATGTAACAGGGTCAGAAGGCAGGAGAAGAATGCCAACATGTAGCAGGTTTATGACTTTGATTATAGAAAACTAAACACGCACACGAAGCAGCTCTCTAAAGACTATTACTATAGCCTTGAGGCAAGGTCCATCACAAGTATTGGCCAGAAGTAAATGGAACCACAATGGGAGGAGATAACACATAGATTCAAAGACAGCCCAAGACTACCATGACCCATAATATTATTTTGGTATTTGCTAATTTAACAATCTACTCATTTCCTCATGCGCCTGTAGGAGCTATTATATTATTAGACAGTAATTAACTGGAGGTGTTACCGGTTGGCACAGCAATGAAAAACCCACAGGCTTTGAGCACCTGGGAAATTTTCAGCAAAGAAATAACCTTGTTTTTTCTACTACAAAAAGCAAAAGAAGCTGTTTTAAATCTCATTTCAAAATCATGTTTTGAAAGCCAAAACACAGAAAGCAACAACCGGGTTTTTTTGAACTAGCTCTATTATAAACCGTGACGTCAACAACAAATGTGAAGATAATATGCTTTCTAATACAACATATTTCGTTACATTTTTGATGTGAACATCACAGTAAGAAGGGGACAGTACCATTCTGTGGCACAGAAAGTACTACAGACATCTTTTCTAATTTTGCTTTTCTTTTGGTAAATTTTCTATAAGAGTACAGACAAATACTATTTCCCACACACTGATGTCACTGAGTTTGCAAATGGACCACTGGAAAGATAGTTACATACACAGACGATTTCTCAGGCTTTTGTATTCTTCATGGGTAACGCTCCTTCACAATTATTTTCTTGGCACAAATAGTGATGTGATGATAGACATGAGTAAATCTCTTTTCAGTTCAACAAATCTCCATATAAACCAATTTTTCTCCTCTCAGATTTTAATATTAAATGCCAGAGTAATATGACAACTACCTAACTCATAACACATCTGACTCTTGGTTTCGACTGAACCATCATCCCAAAGAAGAGGTTTTTCCCTTGTTAAGCTATTCACCTGAGGGCGAAGGGAGGGGAGGGAATCTGAGAAAATAACTTAGTATAGAAAAGTCATAGAATACTGCAATCAAAGGATTGAAATCTGTGTGTATGTTTTAGGGGGATGAAAAAAAGGTGTACACTGTTCACTTACCTTAAACTTTGACAGAGATTATTGTTACTGACAGTTATGATTGTTATCCAGACAATTCTATTTCCTAGGCTCACAGAATTATAGAAAGGTTTGGGTTGGAAGGGACCTCAAAGATCATCTAGTTCCAACCCCCCTGCCATGGCCAGGGACACCTCCCACTAGACCAGGTTGCTCAAAGCCCCATCCAGCCTGGCCTTGAACACCTCCAGGGATGGGGCAGCCACAACTTCTCTGGGCAACCTGTGCCAGTGCCTCACCACCCTCACACTAAAGAATTGCTTCCTAATATCTAACCCAAGTCTACCCTCTTCCAGTTTAAAACCATTCCCCCTTGTCCTATTGCTGTGCTCCCTGATAAAGAGTCCCTCCCATCTTTCCTTTAAGGCCCCCTTTTGGTACTGGAAGGCCGCTATAAAGGTCTCCTTGGAGCCTTCTCTTCTCCATGCTGAACAACCCCAACTCTGTCAGCCTGTCTTCATAGGAGAGGTGCTCCAGCCCTCTGATCATCTTTGTGGCCCTCCTCTGGGCTCAGTCCAACAAGTCCATATCCTTCTTATGTTGGGGGCTCCAGAGACAGATGCAGTACTCCAGGTGGGGTCTCACAAGAGCAGGGTAGAGGGGCAGAATCACCTCCCTTGACCTGCTGGCCACGCTTCTTTTGATGCAGCCCAGGATGCAGTTGGCTTTGTGGGCTGCGAGTGCACATTGCTGGCTCGTGACGAGATTCTTATCAACCAACATCCCCAAGGCCTTCTCTTCCAGGCTGCTCTCAACCCATTCTCCACCCAGCCTGTATTTGTGCTTGGGATTGCCATGACCCAGATGCAGGACCTTGCATTTGGCCTGGGTGAACCTCATGAGGTTTGCACAAGCTCATCTCTCAAGCCTGTCTAGGTTCCTCTGGATGGCACCCCTTCCCTCCAGCGTGTCGACCACACCATACAGTTTGGTGTATGCTGCAACCCTGTCATAGAAGACCACCAAATAGGTCAGGCATGATTTGCCCTTAGTGAAGTCATGTTTGGCTGTCACCAATCACCTCTTTATTTCCCATGTGCCTCAGTGTAGCTTCCAGGAGGATCTGCTCCATAATCTTGCCAGGCACAGAGCTGAAACTGACCGGCCTGTAGTTCCCCAGGTCTTCCTTTTCCCCCTTTTAAAAATGGGGCTTATGTTTCCCCTTTTCCAGTCAGTGGGAACTTCCCCAGGCTGCCACGACTTCTCAAATATGATGAATAGTGGATTGGCAACTTCATCTTCCAGTTCTCTCAGCACCCACAGATGCATCTCATCAGGTCCCATAGACTTGTGCACCTTCAGGTTCCTTATATGGTCTTGAACCTGATCTTCTCCTACAGTGGGTAGTTCTTCATTCTTCCAGTCTCTGCTTTTACCTTCTGCAACTGGGGTGGTATGGCTAGAGCCCTTGCCAGTGAAGATCAAGACAAAAAAAAAAAAAAAAAAAAAGAGTCATTGAGTACCTCAGCCCTGTCCATATCCCAGCTGATCAGGTCTCCCATTTTCTTCTGGAGAGGGCCTACATTCTCCCTAGTCTTTTTATCACTGACATACCTGTAGAAGCTTTTCGTGTTGCCTGCAACATCCCTGTCCAGCTTTAACTTTATCTGGGCTTTAGCTTTCCTAACCTGATCCCTGGCTGCTTGGACAGTTTCTCTGTATTCCTCCCAGGTTGCCTGACCTTGCTTCCACACTTCGTAGGCTTCCCCTTTGTGGAGCTCCAGGATCTCCTTGTTAATCCATGCAGGCCTCCTAGCTTTTTGCCTAACTTCCTCTTTGTTGGGATGCATTGCTCCTGATCGTGGAGGATATGATTCTTGAATATTAACCAGCTTTTTTGGGCCCTTCTGTCCTCCAGGACTTTATCCCAAGGTATGCTACCAAGCAGACCCCTGAAGAGGCCAAAGGGTAGTGAACCTGTTATGCACCCTCCTCACTGCCCTAAGTATCTTGAACTTCACCATCTCATGGTCACTGCATTCAAGGCTGCCCTTGAGCTTCACATACCCCACCAGCCCCTCCTTGTTGGTGAGAACAAGGTCTAGCATAGCACCTCTCCTTATCGGCTCCTCTATCACTTGGAGAAGGAAGTTATCATCAATGCATTTCAGGAACCTCCTGGATTGCTTATGCCCTGCTCCAGATATCGGGGTGGTTGAAGTCCTCCATGAGGGCCAGGGCTTCTGAACACGAGACTGCTCCTATCTGTCTATAGAAGGCCTCCTCCGCTTGGTCTTTCCAGTTGGGTGGTCTCTAGCAGACCCCCACTACAATGTTACCTGCCCCTGCCTTCCCTTTAATCCCAACCCATAAGCTGTTGGTTTCTTAAAGCGGGACCTATGGTCTAAGTAGCTGAACCCTTGCCTGTGGCACCAGTTCTGCAACCATTTGTTGATCCAACAGATTTCACTGGCCCTACCACTCCCCTTCCCTTTGACCAAGAGGATTGATGAAAAGATTACCTGCACTCCAGAGTCCCTTACCACTGCTTCCCGGGCTCTATAATCCTTCTTGATACTCCTCATACTGCTTCTGATGGTATCTATCACTGGTTGCCCACATGAATCAACAGCAGTGGATAATAGCCAGAGGACTGTACAAAGTTTGGCAGTCTCTTGGTGACATCCCTGATATGACTCCCCCAGGAGGCAGCACACCTCCCTGGAGAGTGCATCAGATCAGCAAATGGGTACTTCTGTACCTTTCAGAAGAGTTGCCTGCTACTATCACCCGTCGCCTTGTCTTAATTGTGCTGGTTGTTATATGGGGAGTGGACCAGACTGCCTTACTCCGCTCCAGGATCTCTCCTGATATGACTGGTCTTTCTTCTTCACTCTGCAGAGCGGTGAAGCAGTTCTACAAGGGCACCTCAGGCTTTAGGGGAAGTCTCTTACTCCTGCTGGTCCTTGCTGTTGCAAGCTTCCATTCTTCTGCATTATTGGCCTCCCTCCCTGCTTTGTGTGCCAGTGGGGGAGTTTTTGGTTGTTTGGCTGTGGGTCCACTGCAGACTGAGCTTGAAACCAGCTATGTACCTCCTTCTCAGCCTCCCTGATGTTACACAGCCTTCTTACCACCTCTTACAGCTCAGCCACCTGCTGCAGGAGGTCCTCCATCTGGGCATACCTTTTGCACGCAGGTGTGCCACGTATCCCTACCCCAGAAGAAGTGTCTAAACACTTTCTGCAGTCTTAGGTTTATGCTAATAGAATAATTCTACTTGGATAAATTACCCAAAAGACTAAAAAAAAAAACAATTGCATTATAGCTGCCAGAAGTTAGGTCTCAACTTATTTTTCTTGGGTTACAATACTTTTACTAGGTCACAGCTGGAGACAAAAGGTAGGAACAAGTCGTTTAGTCAAGTGCCTCAGTTTCTGAAAGACTGAAAATAAGCCCTGGGTCACTTTTTCCTAAAGACACCAGCTAGTAAAACAATCCCAAAGTTCTAGAAAGTCCTGTGATCTTTGAGTCAGTGTCATGTGCTATTAGAGTCTAGGCTTTACAACAAACTGATATGAACTAGTAGTTTAAGGGACTATGTGTAATTAATCAGTAAATTATTCATACAGCCATGAACAGCTGCTCTGTAGGATTCAAGACATGATCCATGATATTTATAGAACTATTATGCCTAGTCCTGCTTAAAAACTGGTAAACATTGCAAGTGAAATGACTATTAGAAAGCCGCAAAAAATACTGCATGTAGGAACCCTAGCCTCAGCCTCTCTCAAAATATGAGTGCCTCCTTCACCTGCGTTCTTGTAAATATTACCAAGAGCTTGCTATTTTAGTTTTGGATAACAATATTGCTAATTAGAATGTTTTTTAACTTTTAGTTCATAACAGAGACAGATAATACAGCAGAAGTAATTCATCTCATAAGAAGCATTAAAATTAGGACACAAAAAAGCTTTTGATGAATGAAATTTGTCATACCGTTAGCAGCTGTGTTTTGCCTTCATTCTATTAAGATGGCTGTTTCTCAGAGACTAATCTAATAAAACATAATACATAATATCTATTTATCCTTCAATTTGAAGGCTGTAAAGCTTCTAAGCTATCACTGTGTTACTCAGATTTTCTTCATTTTGAGTGTTAATAGATAAAATACAGTTGTGTGCTTAGAAATATTTTCTAAATGTCTTTGTAATCTTGGCCAAGCTGATTTCTAGATTTTACTTTGTATTTTAGCTATACAATGCCTTTATATTACAAAAATATCATCTAATTTTGAATGAAATTCATTTTTTCATGTCATAAATGCAGATAGCTATGATTCTGAAATACTAGATAATCAGTTGACAGTTTTTCCATAGGGCAAAGGTAATCCTTTTTTATTTTTTAATTAAAAGTATTCCAAAGATATTTCCAGAAAAAAAGGTACTATTTCCTTTTTTTTCCCCCTCTTTCATTTTTAATTTTTAAATCAAATGAAGATTTGGCTTGTGAGAAATTAGTTACAACAAGGGTTCAGTCTTCTTAGAGCATGCTCTGACAATGTAATAGTGCATGGAGGGGAAACAAGTGAAGCTTGCCATAGCTATTCTCTTTTAAAAATGTTTTAAGAAAGGTTGCTGAGCAATTTACATGACACTGAAATAGTATTAAATGATGACAAATACGTTGCTAGAATTCTGAAATTTTCATATAAATCTTAGCATCTTTACAATAATATGTTTACAAAAAATGCCTGACATCCCTGTATAAAGATGTTTATTTTTGAAGAACTGTCCCAAATGTCACTATGAAAATGTTCACGGTAAGTAAACTAGAACTATTCCAATATATCAGCGCTAACCGCTCTACCATTTCAAGGTTCACAGACCAGAAGTCATAAGTCAAGTAGGAACAGATCCCTTGGTAATCTTTTATGTAACAGCACACCTATTTATTTGCCCTAAGCCATAGCTTATTCTTCATTCTGCTTACACCAAACTCATCTTTGTTTTACTACTGTGGGAATAGTAACATTGTCATTGATGAATGAAGAGAAAAAAACCCACATAAAATAATCCTACCCACTCTTGTTTCCAGATTTCTTTCTAGTACAGTAAGTTCTTATCTGTTTTCACTTTCTTGAATACTGTCATTTATTTTCATTTGATGAACAAATTCAAAGCTCATTCACATGCAAAGCTAAATCGGACTTTGTTTAATCAATTCTGATTTATGCCCAAATTTTGCTATCTTTGATCACAGTGAGCAATATATTACTAAAATTATTTGCACTGATATAAGTCAAGGGGCAGAATATGGTCTTTAGAGATTGTTAATACACTCACTTTCTGTCAGGGATATCAAGTGTGTTGACTTTTTTTTTTAGCCATGTTTTGAACATTTAAAGCCAGATTTATGCTAAATGCCTACGAACACAGACTCAGGCTGGAGTAAATTTGATACAAAATTGTTTTCAGAACTGTTTCCTAGCCAAAGAACATAGCCTCCAAAGTAGCAACGAATCGTTTCAGTAAAAGAACATGCATACTTACCAGCTGCAAGTATTTAATCTCAAAATAGCAGAAGACAATTTGCTTATTTGACAACACAAACAGCCGGCATGTAACGCAAACAGTACAACCCAGAAGATATCTCCGAAGTCCAAGTGGGATACATACCAAGAACTCCCCAAAAGAAATCTGTATCCCACAACCACGTTTACAGAGATAGATGGAGGAACAACTGCTCATATTTCCCATATTTCTCAGGAGCAAACACCCCTTGCACCTTCACATTTTAATATCCTGTTTGCTTTAGCAGAAGGAAGCTACAACAGGGTTAAGAAAGAACGAGATGATCCAGCATGCAGTGTAAGCACCCAGACTATCCTTGCCTGCTATCGTGTCTTTTGTCACTGGACATGAAAGAGGAGATTCCCCTACTTAATAGGATTTCAAGCAGTATTGGCATTATCTATCTGTACTGTAAATCCAGCTGAAAACATACGGAACAGAGCAACATGCATTTGTTACACTGATCAAAAAATAAAACTGTCAGGTCACTAACTTTCTTATTCCTTTCATGCTCCCTTTTCATCCCTCCTCGGGTTTGTGATCAAGCAGCAGAAAGCGTGGGGCTTGGGCCTAAGGTTTCACTTCTCATAGTGGACAGAAACCAGCTACTGACAAAGTTACAAACAACAAAGCAACTTGCAATATAGCTACTAATTCCGTCTTCTCCAAAGCTACAAAATATATTTAGTTAGGCTGAATTCCTCTCGCAGTCTGTGCCTCTCTAGAGGCATGTCACCTCTAATAAATATGGCACATTAGTGTCTCAGCTGGAATCAAGATAGATAAAAGCAATCCAAAATTTAAACCGATGCTTTGGTTAGGATAAAGAGGAAGAGACTGAGGTTTGATTTTACTTTTAATTCCATATTTCTCCTTGTTTACTTCTACTTATGCAGCCCACCCTTAAAGACTTGAGATTATCTAAGCTAAATCTCCTGGCAGAATATTGGCAAAGTCTGAAAGTTAATCCAAATTATATTAATACTAAAATAAACACATTTCAAAGGCAGGAACTGCTAATAGAGGGAGTCTTTTAATTTCATGATTTGGAACAACATTAGGACTCCCAAAAGCTTGGATCAAGATAAGCATTTAGTTGCCATCGATGATGTTTTTTTTTTGTTTCCTCAAACTTAAGAAGCAGAACTGGAAAAAAAAAAAAAGTACCGAAGCACTTCTAGCTACTAAACTTCTCATACTTTTTTATTTTTTAATCAGGTCTAGCTAGCAACCACTCACAAGCACTCACACTCTGCCTCTGTATTTAGGCAGGGGAAGGTCAGCTTTCTACATGAGATTCTTGGCAAGAGCAGAGTTCAACCTAGCATCTCACTTGGCACACGTGTGTCAAAGGTTTATGGGCCTGCAAACCAAAGTAAAAAGTAGCTTCCTGATTGTGATGCAGATTTGGAAGGACGTACCTAGCCTGAAAATATCCGAATATTTATAATGCATTTATAAATGTCACTTTTGAGCCCTGCCATCCAAGAACTACCTTGCATAGTAGAAAGCAAGAATCCAAAATGTACACAGAAATAAGATAGCACCGTTTGACACAATGGAGAAAAAGTGAAATGCTAATTGCTTCAATAGCCTCCAAATGCTTCTTTTCCTTCTCATTAGAGATGCATCTCACACATGGACTGGCCTGAATGTTCCCTGATTATGAATCAAAAGACAAAATCTAACAGATACTAAGATTATGGAAGCCATAACACTGTTGTCGTGGGATAACTACTCAAATTTATCCACCATCTGTGCTAAGTCTTCTGTCCTTTTTCCCTTCCTAGATAAAGCTTTATGCAGCTTCTGGAGGGCTTGGGCACGTTGAGTAACGACATAGCCAGCTATTTAGATGTTCTGCCTGGACCCGAGAAAGTGAAAACATCTAAAAATTATTTATACTGGCATTATTCTTCTCCTCAAGACTTTTTCTTGTGAGTCCAAGTTTTGTAAAATTATATATATAATTATATATATTATTCTTCCTTGCTTCAAAGTGTTTCTGAGACAATGTAAGAGTAAAGGCAGCACTGAGAGGCAAAAGAAGGAGGGGCAGAATTGTTTGAAGACAGAGTAATACTTTCATTATAGCAAGACTAGACAGTTCAAAGTGCTCCTCTAAGACTGCAGAGCATATCCCTAGCTTTCTTATGCACAGAGACACTGACTACTTTAACAAGTTTTTACTCACATGCTTCTATTTCATCGTGACATTTTAAGCAGATCTGCTCTGACACATTCAAGGTAGAAGTTTTTCATTCAAAACCACCACTGTGTGAAGCTATAAGTTGTTGTGGACATTTTAGTGACATTTTCAAGAACCCCTAGCATAAAAAAAAATAAAAATTGGACCTAACTTCAGCATAGACATTGGCATGGTAGTGCAAAGTTCTCCCCTGGCTGCAGAAGACTCAGTAGCTGATTTCTTATACCTTGCTGTGTTTAGACACAACACCAAGACCATGAAAGTAGTCTGCAGAAGGTTCATCTGTTTAAAGAAAAATAAATAAATATATAGCTTAAACCTGAAAAAGAGGGAAAAAAAGGAAAATTGCAGAAGTATTCACTGGATGTAAAGTGAGCTTCCTTTTGTGGTCTCATCATAATCATGGAAACAATTTCTACACAGAAACAAGAAGTTAGTTGCCAGTTGCATATACAGAAATACATCCTGACCCTCATTTATTTAGTAACATACAAGAAAAGGAAAGCTTATGCCAGCTGTGTGTTTTAGTATGTGGGAGAATTTTGTCCTTCACACTTTTCCTTCCTTTGCCATCTTTAACCCCTCACTCCCACTGCATGTTAATGGACACAGTACGACCGACCCCAGAGGAGTTCTGGCAATCCAAATGTTAGTAGGTTCAATTATTTTAATGGCTACTTGAATCTGTGGGAGTAACAGCTCCAGGCAAGTCAGCAGCCAGTACAAGCATTAACTATAAAGCGCCCAAAGCATCAGGTCCCACAGAGTTGCTGAAACCTTTGTCTAAATTTACAAGTGTGCTATGGCTCCAGGCTTCTTCTGGCATCTGTCTGCACATGAAAGTCAGCAGGCCCAAAACTTTGCCTGAATTTACAAGAAAGAGTCGGGCAGCAGTGCCACAGAGAAAGGGGAAAAGAGGCACATAGTACACCTGGGGTTCCAGTGCTGCCATTTGGAAAAATTAAAACATGCAATTGTGTAGCACATCTGCAAGGGAACAGCAAAGGAAAGGCTTCTTCCCAGTTTTATGTCCTAACAAGGACCATAAGCAGCACAGCACTAGACTGCCCCACCCCCAAAGACACTCACCACTTGTGCCTGTGAATTTGAGCTATGAATGAAACCAGTATTACTGGGGATAAATTTAAAGAACAAAACAACAACAACAAAACTGAAGTGAGACAACAGATATTGTCTCAGCTCAGCTCAAAAGAGAGGTAAAGACACAGCAGAGATGAAACAATTTCCCCAAAGGCTTGGCCTTTTTCTCTACTGGTCTGCAGTTAATTCAGGTAGAAGTGAACTCCTGCTGAGTTGCACTGCTCCCTGAGGAGCTACCAAGCAGTGATATGACAAAGTGTTTCCAAAACAAGCCAGCGTTTCTTGATCAACGTCTTTTAATTAAATCAACAATGTATCAATAGCAATTAATGATCTTAGTGTAGATATGGATAACAAACTTAACTTATCCACACTGACAGAAGGGTTGGCGGCAGCATCAGATCTGCCCTTCCAAAGCCTGGTTCCAGGAGCTAGCCACACACTACCTACGTGGTTCTGTAAGTCTCGTGGCATATGCAACCTCTGTGATATCTGAAGGCTGACATCAACACCTTGGATTCTCTGACTCACCTTTGGAGAACATAGACAGAACGTAGACAGTAAATTATCCATGACTCAGCAATGTGCCCTTGTCGCCAAAAAGGCCAATGGAATCCTGGGCTTCATAGGGAAGAGTGTGGCCAGTAGGTCGAGGGAGGTCATTCTCCCCCTCTACTCTGCACTGGTGAGGCCATAACTGGAATACTGTGTCCAAGTTTGGGGCTCCCCAGTTCAAGAGGGACAGGGAACTGCTGGAGCGAGTCCAGCGAAGGGCAACTAAGATGATTAAGGGCTTGGAGCATCTGCCTTATGAGGAAAGGCTGAGAGTGCTGGGACTCTTTAGCCTGGAGAAGAGAAGGCTGAGGGGAGACCTTATTATGGTGTACAAGTATCTAAAGGGTGGGTTGAAGGAGGATGGAGCCAGGCTCTTTTCAATGGTTCCCAGTGACAGGACGAGGGGCAATGGGCACAAGTTAGAACACAGGAAGTTCCGTTCAAATACACGGAAACAGTTCTTTACGGTGAGGGTGACAGAGCACTGGCACAGGCTGCCCAGGGAGGTTGTGGAGTCCCCTTCTCTGGAGATTTTCAAGACCCGCCTGGATGCAGTCCCGAGTAATGTGCTCTGGGCAATCCTGCTTTAGCAGGGGAGTTGGGCTAGATGATCTCTAGAGGTCCCTTCCAACTCTGATAATTCTGTGATTCTGTGAACATCAGATTGCCTCTTGCAAATAAAACGTGTTTCTTTTACGGTGGACCTTATATAAAGACACTATCAACAGAACAGCTTCAGCCAACCCTGCATGTGATCCAGGCAAAACAAGCCACAGTGCTGACAAGTCCACAGCTGATTTCACACGTGTTCACGTTTTATTAGTCAACAACTTCAGAACAGGAAGGAGGACTGTTAAGCCCTAAACATTTCCATTCCCCAAACCATCACAGCTAGTAACTATGTAATTTTTCGCTCGATAAAACAACTGCTATATGAAGCAACTTATTTTTTATCACTGCACTTTTGGATTTCAGTGCACTCAAAGCACAGGAGTAACTTCAGAATTCGTATGAGAGAAGCCTTCTGAGCAAGAGTGACCCTGATTTACCTTGTATTTGGAAAACAAGTTGCCATAGGATTAGGTCATAATTCAGTGTTCACAAGACTCCGGGGTCGGAGGATCCTTGCAATAGCTAACCATCCAGCCAGTGCTCCACAGGCAGCATCAGCCCTCATAGCGCTATTACTTGCATGGTTGCAAAACTAACGGATAAGAGACCTTAAAACCATTAAGAAGAACATTATTCACATTTATAAAGATGAATACTTGACAGGACTCAACCGCCTCTAAGGCGCTGGCTACTGTAATTCTGAGCTCATTGCCACTGCAATATTAAGACCTGTAAAACCGTTTCCCAAGGATGAAAGGCTCAGAGCATACTACTGAAAGAGCTTTGATTCAAAGGGTTTGTTTCAAGAAGAGCAGGAGTAGCACGGCAGGTGAATTGTGGTACAAAAATCAGCCTGCAATGTCAAGTCAAGGGAATTTCACAGTAGTGGAATGAATTAGCTATGCTGACAGATGGAAGCAAGAAAGCTATGCATCAGTATGTTAATTGTGTAAGTCTGTCAATGACTTCATCAAGTTTAATCTGTTTAGTTGCCACTCTCCATAGCCTCTGTGGCAAGACCAGTCCATCTGTCTGGAATTAGCAGACACATCCTCTCTTTTCTTAGTGGATGCAGCTTGATCAGGCAAGCAGCAACTGGCATGGAGAACTGCAGATTATTTAAGTGGCAGATTCCAAGAAAACAGAAAAGTAATTTTCAAGACCACAAACAAAAAACAATGTTAGAGCTTTTAATGCCGCAGAAGTGCAGAAAAGCCAAACAACCAGGTAACAGCCACAATGAACAGATGGCAAGACAAATACACTATTAGACTACTTAATTGTACTGAGTCTGGCTGGGATGGGGCTAACGTTCTTCGCAGCAGCCTGTATGATAGCAGGCTTTGGATTTATGATTAAAACAGTGTTAATAACACACCAGTGTTTTGACTATTGCTGAGCAACGCTTGCACAGCGTGAAGGTTTTTGGGGTGGGGGTTTTTTTGGTTTGTTTTTCTTTTCCCCTCCACTCTGCCCCACAGTGAGTAGTGTGGGCCTATACAAGAATTTGGAAGGGAGAGCTGACCTGAATTGACCAAAGGGCTATTCCACACCACTTGACATTGTGCTCAGTAATAAAAGCTCAGGGAAAGGAGTAGGAAGGGAGGGGCATTTGTAGCTATGGGATTTGTCTTCGCAAGCAACCACTGCATGTGCTGAGGCCCTGTGTGCCAGGAAAGCCCCTGGACGTTTGCCTGCCGATGGGAGGCTGTCAACATATTCTTTGTTTTGATTTGCTTGCATGCACAGCTTTGCTTCACATATTAAACTGTCTTTATCTCAACCCACAAGTTTTTCCTCGCTTTTGCTCTTCTAATTCTCTTCCCTATCCTGCTGTGGGGAGTGAGCAAGCTGTTGGGTGAGGGCTTAGCTGCTAGCTGGGGTCAACCCGCCACATTAATTTAGTGCAAAAATAGAAATAGCTACTTTTGAGTTCCACTATCAGTAGATGGGCATTTTCTGGCTGTGATGCCCACTAAATTCCTACTTTTTTCTCCCTGCTAAATTCTCATTTAAATAAGCAGAAAGCACAACAGCAGCAATGCCAATGCAAATATGTATAGCCTATAATTATTAAGACTATAAGAGAATACATGGTCTTCACAAACAATACAAAGTATTGGTTTAAAAACATTTGTATTCAGAAGTATGCAGATTCACATTGTCACAACATTTGTAAGGTGTATATTAGGAAAGAGCCCACTTTCCCTCTTGAAAAGACTTTGAACAGGAACCAACAGAAGGCTCTGGTTGCAGTTTTTCAAGATCAAAACTGAGATTAGCCTCAAGCCTGAAACATTTCTAACCTAGATATAACACTCACTCTTAAACACGAACTACAATCTTTAAAGACAAGCTTAGAATAAACTGGACTGGTGGTATCCAGCCTTTTGTGCAAAGTAGGCTGCACAGCCTTTCAACACAGGCACAAAAATGCTGCCACCAAACCCCTGCCTTAGCTGTGTGGCCAGCTTTTCCCATCACGACATGCCCATGAACAAGGTTCAACTGTCTGCATGGCCTATCAGAAGAAAAGAGCTTGCAAAATTCATTTTCTACCTCGTGGAAAAAGATGAGCTCAGTTCAGTAGGTAGTTCCAGTAGGTAATTCTAGACAACTCCACACAACTGCCATCATGTGATTTACCAGATTTTTTTACCTTAAAAACAACCCTGTGAAGTAGTTTAACAAGCAGCATTATGAAGTAGGAAGCTAATCAAATACACATTTGTAATAGGATAAAGGATTATTGAGAATCTAGATATGAATAAGACTCTGTTGAGAATACCACTCCAATTAATCAAGTTGGTGAAAATCCAAACTAATAATATCTTTTCTTAACCAAAACAGCAGTATAATGGGGGTCGTACAAAACTGGGAAGAGGTTCCTCTTTTCCCAGTGTGGGCATGTAACCAAGTCCCCATTCCCATGCGCAGTGACCTATATGAGCAGCCCCAACACCAGTCCAGTCCCTTCCCCTTGCGGGGGGCTTCCAACCACTCAACTGGCCCCAGTGTGCATCCCTGCTGCAGCCATGCAGGATCTGCAGGGGCACCCCTTTACCTCCCTGGCTGCAATCCTGCCCACCCCACCATCTAAAGGGGGTCACCACTACTTATGATCGCCACAGAAAGTGTGCCCTCCCCCACAGCCTTCTGCCCGACCCCTGAGTCCATCCATCTAAAAGAACAGACTAAAAGCAAGAATGAGCCCACCGTACAGGTTCATTTGCCTGTCCAAAATAAAAGCAGAGACCAGTTGCCTGTGAAAGGCCTCCTGCCTCTTGGACAGCATGGACCAGCACCTGTGGCAGCCATGGCATTCCCTAGTGGCAGGGGCATCTGTCCTATTGTCCTTTCAGCAGGTGGTTTCAATGTCTGGAGAGACAGCACACAGCCAGATCTCTGCCAAAATTGTTGCCAGGAATAAATAAGAGTAAAGTTTAGTCATCCAGAACTGCCCTCAGACTATAAACAGAAAGTAGCATATTTTCACAAATGCTCCTAGGTACTGCTGTTACTCTTGCTCTTCTCCTAACCCATATGACCAAAGAACAAAATAACTCCCCCCCCCTCCAAGTTTTGTTGTTTCCCCAGATCTTCTCTGTATTTCCACAGTGGCAAACACTGTATTCACAAGCATGCCTACCTGCTGCTAATTAGGTGATACAGCCGGTGGACCCCAAACTCCCATCTCCCACAGCTGGTGAACACTCAGCCCCTGTCCTACATGGGCAGCAGCACAAGCGGGAAGAGCAGAGGCAAGACCTGACCCAGCCAGCACAGCTCAGGGGAGGGGAACAGGAAAGATTTGCAGGCAGGAGAGCTTGCCGCTCCTGATGCTTCTGGGGTAAAAGGTGGAGATGGTAGGAGCTGATTCCCACTCCAAGAGGAGCACAGGATTCGTTTCCACTCCCTTCTCCCTCACCCAGCTGGCAGCAGCAGCCACCCATGCCATATAAAAGCAAAGCCATGTGGTTGGACATCATTCAGTGCTTGGGTTTTCTTAGCTAGAAAGAAAACCACATTCCAGTGCTAGCCGGTAACTAAAATTGCCTTTCTTTTTTCTAATTATCTTGTTACCTCATTGCTAGCATAACGTGCTGCTGCAGACTGCTCAGAATATTTAAGAACTCAATAGATGTCCATCAATAGTGCTAGATGGAGTTGGAAGCGACTCTACATATAGAAAGCCATTTCTTAATAAAATTCAGACTCTTCATAGAGCACTTCCTTGTATTAATACCTTCCATTTCAAATTCCCCAGGAATCATTTCATACCCATAAAGGCAAAACAAATGCAAGTGCATAATCAATTTAGAATTTGGAAAAAAAAAAATCCTTAAGAGTACCTAGTGTGGGCAAAATTTTGGTGAATTTAAGATGTCTGAATAGGAAAGGTTTCTTCAGCACTAGTAAAACCAAGGGCACGAGTTGCAAGCTGCACAAAGTTGGCTGTTCCAAAACAGGAGTATAAAAACAGCGGTACTCTCTACCTCTCCATGTTGCTGTCACAGCCATTGGAAAAAAAAAAGTTTAATTTCATTCACAGATATTTTAGAAGAAAATAGCTAGGGTGTTCACCTAGTCTGACTTAATCCACAACACAACATTTGCCTCTCAAACAGGCAAGAGTACTTGCAATCTTACCAGAAATGACAGCACCATTTCGACCAGGTGCCCGTCACATCTTGCAGGAAATGAATCAAGGCAACCGTTATTGATGTTAACATCTTATTCATGATCTGTAATCAACAAATCATTTCCAGTATACATATGTTTAGACTCAGCAATTTTCTCTCTTCATGTTGTATGATACATTTCAGAACCTATCCAGTTCCACAAATCTGGTATGCCACATTTTATAATGCTTACGCTGAACTAATGAACAAGAGTCAATAGTAAAATATAAGTGAGAGAAGTGCTTAGTACCAAGGAAAACAGCACTTATTTTCCCTCTTTTGTTATTCCTGAGATTTTATTATTACAGTTCTGACACTCTTTCTTCTCTCTGCATCACACCACAGCATACTGGTGCTATTAGCAACACTTGCATTTGTATATACAATATACTTATAGTATACTTATTTCCACACAGATGAAAGAACATATCAAAAGGAAACGCTACTCAGACATTTCAGAGTTATATGATAAACTTGAACAACCATTTTAAGTAATCTCTCCCTATTGGTAGTGGGACTCAACCCAATATCACCCTCCAATTTTCTACCCCACATTAGAGAAATTCTGGCAGAACTGATCAACAACCTTGGCAAGGGACCTTGAGTTTCACGTATATGAAGAGGAATCATGGGTTTCAGCACAAAGAATTTGAGGAACAGAAATTTCCTATTTCTTAGCTCTTCAGCGAGAAACCTCAATGGAACACCTAGAAAACACAGCTGAAGCTACATTAAGCAATTAACTTTAAAACCTGTGCTCAACTTGATGTCTAAAGTGAAAGAAAGGGAAACAGCTGCTTTACTGGTGAGTGATTAATAACTAATGTTATTAGAGTGGCTAAGCAGCAGGTCAGGATTTTTCGTATGAAACATTTGCTACTTTGCTGGCATCAAAAATTTTCACAACAAAATTATTCCCTTCAACCCAGATTTTTTTCCTTTCAGGTTTATCAACAATTTTTACTACTGCAAAGTGCTATATCTTGGCTTAAATCAATGAAGAATAAACCCCTTTGCCTTCATTAATCCTCTTCACATACCCATTTACTTGAGCATTGTTAAAAAGTCTCCCTCCTCTGATATTATCCTACCATTCCTATGAGGAAAAAGAGATCCCCTATTCAGCCACACATTCATCACATACTGCCTACAGAAACAGATCTCTCGCTAGGTTCAAAGTACTTTCCTCAGTACCCAATAAACAGACAAGAAAATAAAAGAAGATAAAAAAATACATTTCTGCAATAACCTGTAATATCCCTACTCCCTTCCCCGGCTACTCATTTTACATGATCCACTGAATTCAATTGCTAAAAGAGAGGTATGAAAAGTTACTGAGTTTTTCAAATTGCTTTTGGCTAAAGCAAACTCATTCCCATCACATGCAGTAAAAAAAATACAGAGCGGTCCCATTTCTGGTACGAGCAGGCATGACACACGACAAGGATACCTCAAGTGAGACAGGAAATGAAGAGCTGAAAATTGTTCCATTTTTGCTTATTTCATCACAACATTTTATTCCCCCTTTTCATGGTTTTACAATGAATGTTGCAGATATCAACCAACTTTGTCTGTGCTTTTACAAAGACCCATAAATTAATCTCATGGCATTCCTTAATATATATATCTTTTATTTTGAAGAAAAATGTTGTTAAATTCACAATGGCTAGCCTAAACGCATTGGGAAGGATCAAAACAAGTACTGAGGTCTCCATCTGCAAGAGTCACCTTAGGTTCCCTTTCCAGTCAGTGGAGAAAAATGGGCATTCACAGGGCGTGAGTCATCTCACGTAGCATCTACTACATCTAAAACAGGTCAGACAAATCATGACCTAAAAACACCTATGCCTCTTCCCTGACTATTAAGTGTCTTGACTGGCTAGAGCTCAAATAAAGACATCAATGATGTGGATATATGATGTCGATGATATGAATCCTGCCCTTTGTGACTGGAGCACAGCACAAGGTATGACTATTACCCCAGTGTTCTTTACACAAAGCTCTTCCTACACTGTTTCATCTTTTAGTCCAGATATCTCAGTCCAGATGATTAACACCGTGTGAATAACGTATGTGTCTGTTTGGCAGCCAGACTGAGAAGCTGAAAAAGAAAAATTGTGTTTAGATTGTTACAACAAATGTTAGACACCTACTTGGAAAAGATTTCATGTACTGGCAAAGTGGGCAAATCCCATATTAGATCCTAGACTGCTCTTCAGAAGCACGTGTGTATAAATCAGTGGAATAAAAGAAAAGGAGGAAAGGAGGAAAGAGAGCACATTCTGAACATTAAAAGGGCTGAGGAGGTGGGGGAGGAAGAGAAATCTGGGTGCATTTCTTCATGATTACTTAAATGCTTTATACGTTTCATGAACATTTGGGGGGGGGGGGGAAGAAGGTTCAGTGATTTCTATTTTTTTTGTACTAATGGCATGGACTGTAAAGGAATCAACTTTCCACTTGTAATTGTGAAACTCAGTAGTACCTACAGACACTCCGAAGAACGCTGCCTATTTGAAACTGAACATTTTAACCCCAGCTTTCTTCCTTGTATGGCATATATAGAAGCACATATCACAGACAGACCACCTCTATCTAGAGCTGCAGGAAGGTAGCTATTTCTCCAAGTGTTAGACTTTACTGCCAGAATGACTCAAAAGTTGTGTGCAGCAGTCAGGATTTCATCCGAGTGCTCAGTATTACAGCTTTCTTGCATAAAGATAACCTACTTACACTCTTCCATAATAGCCAAACACATGTTAAAAAAAAATAAACAAAACCAAACAACAATAAAACAAAGACAGAAAAACTCACACAGCTTTTGCAAAGTTGTTTCTGAAGCATGAATGTCAGCACTGGGTGCTGTAGTCTCATTTTCCAAGTCCCCAAGATCCTAAGAGTCTATAGTACCTTTTTGTGCAAGACCATAAGTTTCAAGAATCTGAAGGAAAACGTCTTTTGCCTGTTAATCATTATGTACCTTACTGCAACTATAACAGTACTTCTCACTGCTCCCCATAGTAAGTCATGCTGAAATCAAAGCTATGCAAGTTCTCTCCCGTCCATCAGCTCCTTCTGACTGGTTTCAAAGAGTGTTTCCTGAGCTCTAGCTTAAATCAAGAAATCACAGAAATTGTAATTTCAGGCACTAGGCTGTTGAAAGCTAATCAGTCCTATTTGATATTCAACTGTAGGCTTTTGCAGTGCTGGAATACTGGGCCAGCTTAAATGATCGAATACCTGGCTTCAAAAATATTCCAAAGTAGACGTTGTTAGTAGCTCTACGGGCAGGCGTATAAACCTCTGACACCACTTACCATGCAGGAAGTTGCTGGTATGTCATGGTGAGGCACATTTTGTTCTTACACAAGACATCATCCATGAAGTTTTATGAAGTTGATTCAACACTGTCTGCCTCCCAGCTTCTGAGGAATCTTTTGAAGGAGCTTTTAAAGCTCTTTTTGGATCATGCCACATTACTTCCGGTTAGTGCAGAAGTTTTGCAAGCCATTCAAGAAAAGAAAGCAATTACAAACATGAAGAAATCCACCTGGAGTACTGCATACAACTCTGGGGCACCCAGCGTAAGAAAGGCATGGACCTGCTGGAGGGACTCTGGAGGAGGACCACAAAGATGATTAAAGGGCTGGAGCACCTCTCCTATGAAGACAGGCTGACAGAGTTGGGGTTGTTCAGCATGGAGAAGAGAAGGCTCCAGGGAGACCTTAGAGCAGCCTTCCAGTGCCAAAAGGGGGCCTTAAAGGAAAGATGGGGAAGGACTCTTTATCAGGGAGCACAGCAACAGGACAAGGGGGAATGATTTTAAACTGGAAGAGGGTAGACTTGGATTAGATATTAGGAAGCAATTCTTTAGTGTGAGGGTGGTGGGACACTGGAACTGGTTGCCCAGAGAAGTTGTGGCTGCCCCATCCCTGGAGGTGTTCAAGGCCAGGCTGGATGGGGCTTTGAGCAACCTGGTCTAGTGGGAGGTGTCCCTGGCCATGGCAGGGGGGTTGGAACTAGATGATCTTTGAGGTCCCATCCAACCTAAACCATTCTATGATTCTAGAAACTCTGTCTAGAACAGATTGTTTTCATGTCTGTGAAAGACTATGTGAATGGGAAGTCTCAAATGCTGATATATTAGCAAAGTTGATATTACCCTATGAATTTCCAACTGCAAAAGAGCTACAGAAACTGTGGGATGTTAAAGTGTCTTTACCCATGCATTAGACAAACTACATAAATTTAAAAAAAAAAAAAAAAAGGGGGGAGGGGGGGGCAGGGGGAGTGATATCTAACACTTTCCACACAGCAGAATGAAAGTGATGGGAGAAATGCATACAGAATACCTATTTAAAGAGTTTTTAAAAGCTTGTCTTTCATCATGTTAAGCACAGCAGTCGCAGAGATATTATCCCTCTTCATTTCCCTACAATATTATCTTGTTACACATTCCGATGAGCAGTCATGTTTTAAAACTTCACTCAGCACACGCCCAAGAAAGCGGGGAGAAAAAAAAAAAAAAAAGATATTGAAGCAAAATAGTTAGAGGCACTAAGACTTTTATATCTAGGAGACAAGTCTTAATCCTTGACTTCAAAAATTATAGTGTAACAGAGTTTCAAGAAGTACGTATCCTGGCTGTGCGGGTGAGCAAGTGTTGCACATGTCACTAGTGAAAAAGACCTTCCCCCTATCACCTTATCTTGCCTATAAAATTGCAGTAATACAAAGAGCAGAATGATAGTAGGCACAAGACCAAGTTCCCCTTGCAATAGTACTGTCTCTTCAGGAAAAAAAGTATTAAGGTAAAAACATTTCAATGGTGAGCGAGAGTGCTACTGTACATCAGAAAGATGCTTAAATATGACAAAATGCTGATGCTACAGTGTACTGCAGCATTTGGCTAAGGTTGAGCACAGCGCAATTTGGAGAAAGAAGGCAGAGGAGCAGAGTGCACTGGGAGCCAACGCACAGGGTGGAGAGACAGAGAGTAGGACAGGAGCAACAACAATGATGAGGCTTCAAGGAAAGGAAAGAAAACACCATGGCTACCAGAAACAAAGGGACACTGTAGTAATTACAATCACAGTATTATTCTGGAGCTCATACCGCTTGTCTGTCACATCACAGATTTCTTACACAGCTGTAAACAACTACTTCATTTCTCTGTCTCACCTACCTACCTGCACAGCTGAAAGAACAGCCTGCCTTTGTTTTAACTGGCTGTTTTGTGGATAAAGGTGTTAACAGTGAGTGGTTCAGATTCTACCACCAAGGCAGCAGCTGTGGTGTAGCAAGCCTGTGCTTCTCCCCACAGCATTAACTGCAGCCCGCAGTTTCTAACTTGTACTATTCTTCCCTTACAGCAAATACTGGTGAACCTCACTGGCAAAGTGCATGTCCTCCCTAATTAACGGAGGATCTGCTCACTCAATGAAAGCCTTTGGTTGCTAAGGGTTAGCTTTCTTCATTCACACAGAATATTACTGGACTTTGGAATCAGCAGAATTTCTGATAATCCTTTGCATTTTTTTGATGGATGGGCCAATGCACAGGATGGGGCTGCTCAGGGATGAAGCAGAGTCACATAACAAGTTGACTTTTGCATAGGAGCTCTGCAGCAGCTGCAGCTAAAGAGAACGAAGCTTTGAACTTGATCTTTCTGTGTCTACAACACAGAGTACTACCTAAATTTAAAACACAGATCAAGTCTTTAGTGTCTTCATTTAGGCATTTCAAATGAGTATTTTTTGACCCTGACATTTCTGCCTCTCTATTCTCCTTAAGTAAAATGGGAAAACTTCACTTCTCACAGAGCACCTTGAAAATTGATGATAAGAAATCTTGTAAGACACCACAGCAAAGAGCACTATAGAAAACCATTTTTATAACAAATGCTTTGTAGTCAGATCAAGGTTTGGATGACAATACACAGATAACACACAGGACCACTTTAAAGCATAAAATCTTAAATTAATATCAATTTGCTTTTAATGCCATCCATTTTGTAACTCTGCATGAGACAAGTATCCATGGGAGAAATATGTGACCTCATAATTAAGAACAATTGTAATGTACACACATGACAGAGCTTACATAGGGTGGCGTTTGAAGAGCAAGATGAAACAAATTGATTGCATTAAGAGTGAGAAAAAGTTTGCGAAGACTTGTCCAAAATAAATAAGAATGAAGACATTACTACAGTAGTAGAAGATAGAAGTATGTACGCTCCAGAAGTAGGGGCTTTGATATACTATTGAAATCCAAAAAACAAGTTTTTCCTCTTTCTTAGCATCTTTAAGTCTCTATTGAAGACAAGATCTTGGGCTAAATATATTACTACTCTAAGTCAACATAGCAGCCCCTATGTTCTCTAGTTAATCATTTATTTCAGCAGTGTGTTTTCACTGAAGTTTGCTCTTTCAGAGTACCCATTTTCCAACAAGCAATGGAAGCCACCTGGCCACTTCAGAGGTGAGAAATCAAAAGTGTAAAAATGTTGACCTTTTTAGTGGAAAAGATAGTTTCTTGAAACACCAGAAAGATCTTTAATTCCTATGCAAAGAAACGCTAATATTTCTAAATGGGGAAAAGCTATCCCCCCAAAAGTAAATCCCTAGTTAACTTTCACTTTGTTTCTATGCCATCTCATTAATCTCTTGGGAAATCTTAAATACCAATAAGATGTTTAACTCTTCCTAAACTTCTAGAGGAAGCAGAATTCCCAAACAGCTGCCAGCCATGTTCTTCCTGTAATATGGCTAAAAGGAACTTTGATTTCAAAGGTTTTCCATCAACTTCCACTTTCACAACACACTAATGACATGATGAATTGAGGGAGAATGGGCAAAAAATACTTCAACTCATAGTATTTTATACATGAGAAACGCTAAGAAAACATCATAATAAATGGAATGCTGAAGATGTTTCAGTGACTTGCTTTATACAAGTATTATAGAGCAGGGATGCAGTCCCTGTGAAGTTTTTTTAACATAGGACTTGTAATCAATCTGTCCATAATCCAATTCAGCAGTTCAGCAGACCACCATCCAGGTAAGGAAACTCAGATTCAAAGCAAGGCAGCCAGTTAAAATAATAATAAAATAAGTCAGAAATCCAATACCCTCCAAGTAACTTGTTGGTGATGTTCAAACACAAGAAGTTGCCAAACAAAACTTCTACAAGCAGTGATCCCGCGTCCCAAGGCCAAATGGTTGAGGGTGGTCATATCCACACTGCCAAATGCAACTGATAATTTAACTTTGAAATGCAAGGACATAAAGAAATATTAATCTTTTCAAAGTTATATGCAATGTTAAAGCAGATAAGCAATTATGATGTGATTTTTTTTATTTTCTGTTTAAAGTACAAACAATATTTATTCTTCCACAGTATTTGCTTTCCATTGACCATGGCTTAGAATTACATTCATTAAAGTATAAGCCACCCTCCTTTATGAGCAGAAGGATGCAGAGTTGCTAGGAGACAAAGTTAGGATCCTAGTGTAAACTTCCCTGACAGCTGGAGGAAATACTTCATTAGAAGTCCAACTGGGGCATTCAAGGAACAGAATAAAAGAGACAATGGAAGTGGGAGTCTTTTCCATATTTAGTTCCTCTACATTAATAGGACACATTGTGTAGGCAAATTCCTGCATGTTATGCTAAAAACTCACCGTTGAAGCAATAACCTAATGAGAACCATTAAAAAGAAAGCTTCCTCCAGACCTCACCCCTCCAATCAACTAAATACCACTTACACCCCACACAAAGTCATAACTGCAACATTTGCAAACTAACAGCAAGTCTTCAGGTTGCAATTCGGAAGCTCATCGGCTGAAAGTGACTAAATAGGATCAGAATGTGGGTTCAATCATAGGATGGCTGTGACCACACCTAGGAAAGGCATGTCTCAAATATCTCAGGCAATCAGAAGGACTGCTTACTATAGTATTAAGCACCGATAGGATCTCATCTTTAACATTACACCATTTAGTCACTGATGTTCAGTTTGAATTAATCCAGGAAGGTGCAGACACATAGGAAACACCCCTTTATTAAGGAAATTGCGTTATGAGAACATGAGCGTTCAGAAGCCGTGTTATGCAAACAGCTACCATATATACATACACACATATGTGTTTTTCTAAATCAATGATACTCTGTATAGGAGAATTTTCTAAATGAGGTTTCATCTCTGATCTACAGAGAATAATTGTGCTCGATCTGTAACTGTGCTGCCTCTAAAGAGTTCAGGTCGTTCGTGTTGTATTGGAAGACTAAGACTTCTGCTCATTTAGCCATGAGAAGTAAATGTGGAAAGCAGACCACATACCGGGAGCAAAGCATATGGGATAATGAGACAGAATACGTGCTCTCAAATCCAACATCGGGCACCCAGGGTTATAATATAACTCAATCCTTATCAGACCTCTATGACCATTGAGCTGACTCACTTCAGGAGTAGGTGCTCACCTGAGGTTTGCTGGCATGCTAATGCAAAGAGAACCACCCTCCCTCCTTATTTTGCAGTTGCTGAATATTTGGATTTTTTCCCCACCTGGAGAGAAAGGAAGTCATCCTAGAGACAAAACCAACCATTCTCACATCACTATCATTCCATCTGTGGAGGAGCTGACTTCTGCAGCAGTAATTGATTTGAGATCAGAGGACTACAGTGTGTTGAAGGCATCCAAAAGACTTTGATTTCTGTATTCTTGTATGCTGTAGGAGGCACAGCTCCCTTGTCTTGTTCCTTTGCTCTCCTCCAGCACGGAGTTTAATTTAAAGCCACACAGGGAGGCAAGGAAACTGAAGTGTGATATAGGCTAATCTGAGTACCTTCCCAAGGGTGTTCAGGGGCAGTCTGGCACTTAAGCCCAACCCAACCCAGTGCAATCCTGCCCTGTAACAGTTCCAGAAGGGTACAGCTGATTTGTGTCAGAGCTGATGTTAAGGGCAGTGGAGAGGGAGACACTGTCCTCCTTTCTGCTTCTTTCCAGTAAGAGTCTTGGTAGCACTTCTGTTTTCATCAACCTTACATTCAGACCATCAAATATCATACTAAATTAACATTATTTCCAGACTCTGCACAGTGATAAATAACCAAAAGGCAACACACAGGTGAAGTATGCCTCCTTTAGAATCCATTTCAATCATAAGGATCAACATTAAGACCCACTGAGGACGGATCGTAAGAGAGACTGGCGAAACACACTTAGTATCAGCAATGAAGACAGGAAGCACCAGCATCACAGCTGGATAAGAGATCATCATCATCTCATGTAGACTGTACAAATACTCAGTGTTCACTACAGAAGGCTAAGCAGCAGAACACTTAGAAATATCTAACAAAAATATTCCATTCAGTGTTTTCCTCTGTGCCTCTATCGACAAAACTTGTTGTTTAACCCAGTGCAACATCATGTAGAGAATGAAGTGCCCAGCACTTATTTCCTACAGGTAAAGGGACTTGGTTAAAACCATGGCTGGCAAAGTGGAGTGGGTGTAGAAACTGAAACACAAAGGCCACATCTGGATTCCCTCCAAAGGGTGTCCAAAATCTACTTTCATATTTACAGAGGTTTACACAAAATCTCTAGTCTGGGCTCCAAATATTTTTAACAACAGAAATACCTTACTCCAGAAACTTTACAGGACATAGCTAGTTACCAGTAAGCCTAAGAATACTGCTTCTGCATGTGGCCTTTGCCTTGCTTTTATTTTTAGATCACCACTGCTATAACCCTATTAGTATTCTTCGCAAAACCTGCTAACTGTTCAGTTAGTGTCTATGTACACTTTGCAGTATTGGTCTGACCAAAAAAAGCTGAAATCTCCTCGGGCCTCACTATAATAAACATTCATCTTAGAGGACAGGATGTTTTGTCAATACCTTCGTGGTACATTCTTGACTGCACTGAAATCCAAAACTGCCAAGCAAAATTTGTCACTTGAAAGGCTACATGATATTTTGCAGCAGGGGCTTGGCAAGGCTCCCTTTTTCTTCCACAAAAAAAGTCCAAAGCTCCTAAAGTTTGTGAAGGTTCACAATTGATACACTGACCCCTCACAGCTGATGCATCAGATGAGGTACAAAGGTCAGGTTTAAAACCCATGCAAATGAAGTTTGCTGGTGCCAGAACAAGGATTTGGATTTTGAGCAATATATTCAGAATATATTCAAGGTAGATCTGCAAAGCCCCCATGCACAAAACATTAAGTGTCTGAAGCCCGGCACTGAAATAAGTCAAAAGCTGAAAGGTATTCTATCACATACATAACAAAAAATAAAATCACTTTTCCATGGTTTTATATCTATGATGATTTTCAAAGACAGACAAACAAACATCAGCAGGCATGTGAACACAGACAAAGGAGAAAGTTGAATATAGACTCCTTCCGCACTTGCTCCCTCATTTATCAAGATCATTTGTAAGACATCCAGATTTTTAACAACAGGAAAGCAGCAGGTCCCTCTGCAGGGATTTAAGTGACAGATAACATCTACAGAGGATCACAGGCCCAACACGGAGACTGAGGCCTCATCTTCCTCACTCCCCATCCATTTCACTGCAAGAGGCACAATGCCCCACAGCTGCCTTCTAGCAAGGAGAAGTATGGTAAATCCTGTGCCCTCTAAAGACACTTGCTGCGAAAATCAGGGGCAAGGAAGAGACTCAAAGGCTACAGAACCAACACCCAGACACTGCTGCCATGCTCGTTGATTCAAGGCACATAGCTGCTTTTCATTTAGCACTTTTAACCTTCTGCTCTTCTAAATAAACGCAAAAACCCTAAACCCAAATCCTCATCATTGCTACTTGCTGATCAAGATGTGTGAAAACCATTTAATATTTTAAAATTAAGAAAAAACATGCTAAAAAAACAGTTCACAGAAAACGGAAAAAATGGAACAAGAGGATTCCTGCTGTACCAAACCCTTTGTTAACCTGGGATATCTGAACATGAATGGTGAAAGGAAGGTTTCCATTGATTATCCCTAGATGGCCTCTTCCTCAAACATCACTGTTTTGGCTCTGAATACTAAGTCATTCTTGTGAGCAATAGAAAAATCCCTGCTGAGAGGGAAAGATTTTGGAAGAAATTATCTCATTTAGTTCTGAATCGCTGTCTGTAGCCCAGTAAAATTGGGGCAGAGACATTTGCAGGTGTCAAGTCAGGCACTGTAACTCAATATGTACTTTGAATAAAATCCCAGCAGGCTATTCTGGGACATTCACACAATGGCATCTAAAAACCACACTTTTTTTTTTTTTTTTAAAAGGAACCCAATCTAACTTGCTGGTCCGCCAATGACAGAGCTGTTTTGTTCGCATTCTAACAGATCCTCTAATGCAATTGCCTGCAGGATGTCAACTAACAAACTTTCATTCTAGAATTATAAACATTTTGCGGATGGCTGAGGAGAGCATGGATCAAGGCCACATAACTGACCAAAACTGCTGGGCCAGTTACTGTTTGCCATTTATACTTACTTCATGCTTAAGGTATAAAGCTTAGGTTGTCCCTTCTCTACAAGCATGCTCTGACAAAATAACTTAGCAACTGGTGATTAGTTGGGTGCTAAGTCAATTAAGCATGCCTCATTTTCATTATCAGATATGGCTGAATACTCCATTTATTCATTAAGCAGAGTGCCAAGGTCATTATAGGTATTCTGAATGCAGTCTTCCATAGAGGGAGATAAACAATCTCATATCTTTGTTTAAAATTTATCCATTTTGTATATAAACTTTAAAACAAACAAACAAACAACAACAACAAACACAAAACCAAACTGGCATTCTCTATGAGCTTGCATACCAGACAGTATTCCTCAGAGTGGCGCTCCTCAGGGGTCAGTACTGGGACCTGTACTGTTCAATATCTTTGTCAGCAAAATGGACAGTGGGGTCGAGTGCACACTCAGCAAGTTTGCTGATGATACCAAGATGTTTGGCGAGGTAGATGCGCTGGAGAGGAGGGATGCCATCCAGAGGGACCTGGACAGGCTGGAGAGGTGGGCCCAAGCCAACCTCAGGCAGTTCAACAAGGCCAAGTGCAAGGTCCTACATCTGGGTTGGGGCAATCCCAAGCACAAATACAGGGTGGGCGGGGAATGGCTGGAGACCAGCCCTGAGGAAAAGGACCTGGGGGTGCTGATTAATGAGAAGCTCAACATGAGCAAGCAATGTGTGATCGCAGTCCAGAAGGACGAATGTATCCTGGGCTGCATCAAAAGAAGTGTGGCCAGCAGGTCAAAGGAGGTAATTCTTCCCCTCTGCTCTGGTGAGACCCCACCTGGAGTACTGCATCCAGCTCTGGAGTCCCCAACATAAGAAGGACATGCACCTGCTGGAGCGGGTCCAGAAGAGGGCCAGAAGGATGATCAGAGGGCTGGAGCACCTCTCCTATGAGGAAAGGCTGAAAGAGTTGAGGCTGCTTAGCCTGGAGAAGGGAGGGCTCCAGGGAGATCTTATTGAGGCCTTCCAGTACCTAAAGGGGGCCTATAGGAGAGCTGGGGAAGGACTTTTTACTAGGGCATGTAGCAATAGGATGAGGGGGAATGGCTTTAAACTGGAAGAGGGCAGGTTCAGATTAAATATTAGGAAGCAATTCTTTAGTGTGAGGGTGGTGAGGCACTGGCACAGGTTGCCCAGAGAAGTTGTGGCTGCCCCATCCCTGGAAGTGTTCAAGGCCAGGCTGGACATGGACTTGGGCAACCTGGTCTAGTGGGAGGTGTCCCTGCCTATGCCAGGGGGGTTGGAACTCAGTGATCTTCAATGTCCTTTCCAACCTAAACCATTGTATGATTATCTTTTAAACTCTTCACATACTTTGTAGTAGTATCAAGTATTACTGGGTTTTGGCTTCCACACATTTTTTCTAACTTTTCCAAACATTAAAACTGAACTAGTTTCCATGCTAATCTATTCAATCCCTGCAAAGCACCTTAGAGATAACAGACACTAGTGCTGTGTAAAGATTGAGGCACCCACAGCACAACACACCTGGTACCCAGGGCATCCTTCCAGGAGGGGGCTGACCAGGGTATAGAGCCAGCCTGGAGCTGAGGCCCTCCGCATCTGAAGCGCCTACTCTAGACTTTGGGCTGAGGGGTCTAAGCCTTGCTTTTACCTTGTGTATGTTTCCTTTGGAAGCCAAAAAAGTAAAAACATTTCACTATCTCAGGAATCCATTTCAGCCTGAGCTGTTTTTTAAATTGTTTTTAATTAAAAACTAACATACACCTTTACCCCCCCCACCCCTGAAAAAAAAAAAAAAAAAAACAACCAACAACAAAACAACCACCAGCCAACAGTTTTCCCCTAGGTATAAATTCAGGCTAGATTTTTAGTAAAACACCACAAATAATAAAAAAACCTAACACAATACCACCTCCCCAAAAAACCCCAAGCCCCCAAAACACAGACTTCTATTTCCTTTAAAAGAAGTTTGCCAATTCCTACCCTGAGCCCATTTAAACACCACAAAAGGTGCTCAAACCTTAGACTTTGTGTTTCCTAGTTCACAGCAAAATCTCTCTTCAAAGCTTGATTTTGAAGTTTCCTAATAGAGCTACTGGAACAGGCTTGAAGAGCTATCACAGTTTTACTAAACTTCAGTACATCTGATGGAAAATCTCTAAGCTCCAAAAGGAACCATGACTTCCTCCACAACACACCTCTTTCTATGAAGCAACTTGGAAGCAGTTAACAGTACAATTTGGTGTAGCTGCTTCAGGGACTGGTGTAAAGATTCCTCCCTTCTCTGTCCACTGTCACCCATCCCTCCTACAAAGCCTTTATAAATGCATACATATTCTTCACATCCCATGAAAACACTGATACAAAATTGGGACTTCTCCAGATGGGGGCCCAGAAAGCATCTCTTTTCCTTTCCCATGGTCTATAATGACACTAAGTCTATTTAGATGGACCTAATTAAGTTTAGGTGAGATTTAATTTGCGATAATGCAAACAATAGCTAATGTAACCCTTAGGTAAAAGGAAAAGGGTTTGGGGATGGTTTAATAGAAGTGCCTTGGTCCCTAGATTCTAACACCATCAGCTTAAGTGGCACAGGAAGCATGGAAGTGGTTTGGAAGACAAATCAAGATCGGTGAACAAGATCCTCATTAGCGACCTGTCTACCTCTTCATTAACTGTTTATTAATAAAATTATGGAAGTTTATAGACTTCTAAACCCATGACCATCAGTGATTTCATATACCAGCGTGGGTCCCCTTGGGCAAAGCTTTTGATATTTGATGAGGTTGATGTTGGAGGAAATGTTGTAATGATTCCTTCACCAATTCAAAAAGATATTAAATAAACAACAGAATAAGTGTGTGTAATTATAAAGGTTGAAAGTCATTCAGAAATAAAGCATGATAGCAAATCATAATTATTTGTGCAACCACAGGACTTTCATAGTGGAGCAATAGATCTATCTATATCCTATATCCTTGTCATATTTGAATATTTTGCAGCTAGAATTTAATGTTTATATGTAAAGATTTAAAAAATTTGTATCTCTTCCACATATATGGAACCTAGATCAGAAAAACCTGTTATAGCCTGATAATTTTCAAGAATGACCTACTATTCAGCAATACGTTCACTTGGTATTTCAGTTAGAGGCATTACCAAGACAGAAACAGATTGAGAGTTGATTCAAGATCTTCTTTGTATTTGCAGTAATTATTTTTTATTGTTTGAGCCAGTTGATCCATATAATGGTGTATGGGCTTGGTATTTAACCAGAATTTTGGGCAACTAGGTTATAGTTTTGGGCTACAAGCTGACACAACGGGGGGGGGGGGGGGGGGTGGGGGGTGGGGGGGGGGTGGAATAGAAGCTGGAGAGAAGCAAAAAGGCAAAAAATCTCATGAATTATATCAGTCTTTAAACTTTCCCAAGACAGGAGAGGTGATAGGACCCACACTGTTTTATCAGCTCACTCTGTTCATTCAGAAGTCAGGTAGACTGACAGCTTGACACCAGATATTCTCCAGAAGGGCGAAGCCAGTTGACAGAAAAGTCATAGTCTCATCTGTCTTTCACTGCTTCTCAGCTGCCCTTGTGTCAGTGCTTTATCTGGCTGCAGTTGCAGCTGTTAGATTTTTTTGTGATTTATAGGTACAGCATCTCCTCATGAATTACAGAGACAAAGTGACATCCAGCTTGTGATTTCTGTAATTTTTTGTGCTGCCTCATAGTAAGACAAATCTCTCTCCTATGAGAATACCAGAAATAAAATTAAAAAAAAAAAAAAAAAAAAGACTTTGAAAAAAGAGAGGCAAATTCAGAGTCAGGCATACTAAGATCAGATGCATGCACATATAAGGAGTAAATTCACATTAACTTTGGGCTGAGCTACGACTCTATGTTCCTATGTGATCAGTGAAGTGTACAGAGGGCAATTCAGGATACACAGGAACATAGCTCTCTCCATGAACCACAGAGAGCTATAGCTCTTCATTCCAGGCTTCTAATTTAGTTAAAGGTGGACTCTGAGGTATTCACGCCATCCACGTTATAAAATGAGGTCATTTACATTTATCTGCTGTTCACCCAGTATGCACCTAGCAGGCTTGAAGAACAAAATTCAGTCCTGGCACAAACAGAATGAATGTTAATTGAGGTCAGTAAGCCACTCATTTGCTTACCGCAAGGCTGCCTTCCATTCCATGAGTGTGAGGACATCATGCTGTTAAGCTCAGAAAATCCTTATCTCCTGTCTTCTTGTTAAATGCTTTTGCCACACACCTCTTCCTGTACTCGAGTGGTATGTCTCCTTTACTATTTCCAAGCTTGTGGAAAGAGGACTGTTGAAGGTCTAAGCCTATTCTGAGTTATATCTTTATACTTGGGAAAGTTTTTGCACAAGCTCTACTCCCTGAATGCCAGTCTTATCTGACTTTGTTGACATAATAATGGGAACAGCAACTTCTACCCGAGGCCTTTGTTGTACCTCACCTATCAGCTTTCATGACAGTAACATTTACTTCTCCTAGACGTCAAGGTACATCTTGTTATCACAGAATATAGAGAAAAAAAAAAATGAGTACGAGAATTTAGATTATATTACACTTTCTGAATTCTCACAGCAGTTGTAGCATTTCTTCCTGGTGTTTTACCCTCACTGAAACATGCCTCAGAAAATGCAAATGAAAGCGTACAGAAATCCCCTATAATGAAACATACAACTGAAGTCTTATGCCTATGCCTTGGGATTCCAAATGGAAGGGAGCTGTGTCATTCCGCTGTACACTGAATTAGGAAGATGAGAATAAGTACAGACTAAAGCTCAATCTATGTAGTTTAACCAAAAGATGGATGAAGGCAGTAGGTTTGATTGCATTGCCTGTCTATCCGAGGGAAAAAATACTGGCAATAAAGGGCTTTCTAATCTACTTTCCAAAGGCTAAAAATCAAAGGCAACAAATTCACATTACAGTGAAGGTGCTGACTTTAAAAAGCAAAGATAATCAATTAGCAAGACATCTGGTTTAGGGACATAGCTTTCACTCTGTAACAATTTTAACCAACGTGAAACATCCTGTAGAAGGTGAGCCTGTTGCAGGAATTACCTGACAAGTCTCTACAGCTTATTCAAGGCAGGAAGGCAAACGTGTTATTTGTTTTAAGTATCTACACTTAAAAAAAGAAAAAAGCTATGAAGACTTCACCATGAAACAAAGCCAGGTCTTTCTATCCTCAATATTCAACTTTTTTTAAAAAAAAAAAAAAACAACAAACCACACCAAAACAAAAACAAACCCTCAAACCTACACACCAAACAAACAGCCTTCTCCTCCATGCATGTTATCACCTCTTCTTGGGACTGTTCACCAAAGCACCTATATGAAGCAATATTGTTTCTGTTCTCCAAAGACAAGATTCACTTTGCTCTTTTTCAAACACTCTTAACCCAAGGACTAATTTCTCATGGTATGGCAGCCAAAGAGGAGACTGATGAGGCTTCCCCAAAAACATTCCTGTCAAATGTTACATATATATATATTTTTAATTGAAGACACTACCACCATCAGATTATAATGGAAAAAAGCTAGAACATAGCACACCTCAGGTAATGCCTGGATCCTCACCTCTACGGTTCCACTGGAAGCATAGCCCTCTTTCACCAAGGACAAGGCTATCCCAAATTACCTCCTATCCTGCTGAAGGAATATGCCCACTTGACCCCACAGGAATATTCTGTAATTGTCTCTAGCCTCAGATGATTCAGCGCCAAGTTTTTTTGGGTTCCAATGAAAATCACTATCCAATCAGTCAATGCCAATCAAAGCACATCTGCGTCCGTGTCTACTGGACTTCCATAATCAGGCTGTCAAAAGCAGCTGGCCTTTTTGGTCCTAGGAGCTGCAAGATATATTTTCTCAATTAACTGCTTTTTACTCCCAGTGAGCTGTTTGCAAAAATACCAGATGAGTCCCTTAATATCTCCCTTTTTGCTATTTCTATACAAGCTCTCTGGTAAAATCCAACTTGTATTTTATAGGGGAAAAAAAATAATTAATTAACTGAGAAGAAACCACCTGACTTTGCCCAGCAATTACTATATAAAGTACTAGCATTAGCAATAGACCACAAGGCATACAGTGTCCAATCCTGAGAAGAGGGGAAAAAAAAAAAAAATAAGAGAGAGAAGTAAAGAATTAGAAGGTGGCTGTTTTTAGCAGCGTGGTAGCACTGATAAAGCCGTAGATCTGAACTGATTGTAAGATGTCAACAGAGCACTAATATGCCCCTGTTATGTACCACTGGCAAGATTCAGTAACAGCCTAGTTGTGGGGGAGGAAAGGAGAGAGAAAAGTGAAAGATGACAGCAGAATAAAGCGTTACATAAAGACAAAGCATTATTAAACCAGATACAGGTGGGAATACAGCTTCAGAGCTGCTGTCTCCCTGCCCAGCCCACAAAAGCCTGCTGTTTCTGGAGGACAGACACCTGGCAGATTTGAAGTCCGCAAGTACATGATGTTGAACGAAAGTGGGTTGATTTAGCACCTGCCTCAAGTCCAAGCATCCCCCAAGACTCACAGGGCAAGATACAGCCACCCAGCATTTTGGAACAATCTCCATCCCACACAAGTTCTTTCCAAATTGAACAGAATACAGACGCAAACCCATCAAGGGGGGGCAGGGGGGGGACGACATCCCCCAAACCCCCCACCCTCCTCTTCCCGGCAGAAGCAGCAGGAAATCAGGCTTTCAAGTACCAGGGATTGTAAAAAACCCCTCAAATTTCAAAGCCAGAGGTAATTTTAAGGGTATACAAGATCAGCAATTTTCTAAGCTGCAAAGCTGAAACAAAAAGCCACACACAAGCAATAACTTCAGAACCCTTAAAAAGAATAAAGCACACATTTTTTTCAACTATCATTCCACAGATTATACACTTGGCCGCAGGACTGTGCAAGATAAAGCAGGCACCACAAGTTGCAGAGCTGCATCAGTAGGATTAACTGAGGCTAATTAACAGTGTTTTGTTAAATGAGGTAACTGTACTGAATTAAGCATACATCCCATATGACCATGTCGTGGTCAAACCAGGACAGACCATAATCATAAAAACTTCCATTTTAAGTTCCAAGTCCAGGAGATGCTTCAGTTACACCTGTAAGAGTCTGCGCATCACTATTTGAAACAACTTTACAAGAGTAATGCCTATCTGTACCTCCTTCCTCCTCCTATCTGTGGTGAAAGTATATCTCACCATCAAGTCTATATTTCAATTAACTGGGAGGAAGCTTGCAAAAATCTGCAGTAACTCAAACTTTATTCATGTTGTACTGCTTATATATGATGAGTGATCTTTGCTTTACTAAGCTAAAAAAGGAAAATTCTTTTCTAATATAAAGCTGCCCCTATACATTCTTCATAAACCTGTTGTATAAAAACTGAATTTTTGAAGCTGAAAGCAAATGTGGAAAGTTTAGCAGGCTCTATGCTACAATAAGATGATAAGGATCTTAAAGTTGCTAGGTTTGAGATGCAATTCTTTGCATGATGGATAGATTTTGAAGGGACCCATGGAAGGAGATTATGGTTTGTTTAAGCAAATAAAAAGAAAATATCTAGTTACTCAAAAGATTACAGATGAAAGAAAGGGCTTCTGCTTTAAAAAGAAGTAATTACATTTTCTCCTGAATAAAATGTATTTTAAGAGTGAGCTGACATTCAAAGACCATTGATACTTTTCCTCATGAAGACAGATCTTCAGGAAGCCAGTAAGAAGAAACAGATCTGTCGACACACACACAAAAATAAACTCTTGTCTGAAAGAAAAGGCTGGATCCAAAACATTAACTGAGCAATGACCTAATTCTCCCTCCAAAAAAGCTCCAAACTCCTTCCTCCTCCTCCAGAGAGGGCAACACTGAGCCTAAAGTATATGCAGTGCTTTACCATATTCAGCTAAATAAAAAGATTCAGAATCTTACTATCCTCAGCACAAAGCCCCTCAACAGTAAAATCAGGTTCCAACCATTAAGTAATACATTACCAAAACCATTCTAACTGCGTTCAATTCTACTATGTACTATTTTATGTTATTTTTGAATTGTTGATTTGATAAAGTGATTTTCTACTGCCTCTCCCCCATCGAGTCCTGTCCCCAGGATTCAGGTCACTGAAGATAGAGGTTCTAAGTTTAGGTACTCCAAAATAGAAAGAGAGTTTGCTGCTTTCAGCCTCTGTGGTGAAGGATCATAGAATGCAGGACATTACTTCCTTCTTTCCGAGGAGAGAAAAAGGAGTAAAGTATTGAGAAACAGCTTATTGCTGACAGCTGTCTAAGTGCTGAGGGTTGGCCTATACTTAGGACAACACAGTCTTACTCAATTGTATTTGCTTATTAAACTGTAAGTTTAACTCTCTGGGAAAGTAATCAATGTTTCCATGGGCAATTGCACTATTTATATTTAAAACCACTTACCTTCTTGGAAGCAACATCCCAACTTAATTTTATCCACAGAATATCCTTCTCATGTAATTTTTTAATTTCTCCTCTCCTCACATTATTAGATTTTCACACTGATTTTGCTTTTCATTCTCTGGGCCTTTTGCCAATATATCTGCTTTTATGTAAAATGCCAGGACAGACACCAGGGTGTTCATGATGACCCCAGAAGGGCGTGCGTCCACCTCTTCCTTAAAGGGAGATCTCTAAATGGCAAGAGAGAGACTTTCAAACACAAAAAGAGTTTGGTGGTTTCGTGTGTTGTGGTGTTGTGGTTTTTTTGTTTGCTTGTTTGGTTGTGGTTTTTTTGTTTGTTTGTTTTTTTTTTTGTTTTTTGTTTGTTTGTTTGTTTTTTGTGGAAAACAGGAAAAACTAGATCTCTTTTTAGTGTAGAGAGCACAGTGACCATGTCAAAAGAGAGAGAGTGTCTGCACAGCTACCCCTCCGGCCACTGTGCCCTCGCAAGCTGACCTATGCTTACCGCCTCAGTTTTTGTCCCCTCAGATAGTTTTTGAGCCCTGCCTAGGGCACAAACCTCTGGTCAAAGCCCTGTCTCAGTCACTCAGAGGTTTTATCTGGTCACTGCTCCCCACCACCTCTGCAAGTCTCCGCCTGATCCAGGTGACCCCACCAGCCTGTCCTCACTTGCCCTGGGTCTTGTGCTGGCACCAGCAGCCAGGATCTTAACTGGAAACCATAAAGCTGTTACGAGAAGTTACCCATTCTTCCCAAATTTCTACTGCTAAGACAGATGCTTATTGGAAAAACCTTTACCCTGTACACAGCCTGGGAAGACCAAGAAAGTAGCAGGACCTGAAACATTATGAAGTGCCATCAACATTTTAACACAAAAAGCAAAAATAATCTCGTTGCTGAAGCTAGTATTACAAGTGTGGGGGTTTTGAGAAAAAAAAAAAAAAAAAAGTGCTGTTTTCTTAGTGTTATGCTAAAAACTCAGTAACAAGTCATTCTTAAAAGGGATGCAGTGTTAGAAGTACAAATAAGCTGTGTCATCCATCCCCATATCTCCTTGCCCAGCTCCTCCAGTCAGCTGCAGACCTGAGCATACATTTTTTTTATCCTGACAAAACACCCATTGGAGATTCTGAAGAAGAGTTCAGAGCTATAAGGTTATTTCTCCTGAGAAAACTAGTATTCTCCCCAGATGTCAAGAACCATATGAATTTCCTCCCAGTCCAGTAACACTTGCAAGCTGCAAATTTAGTTTTTTTTCAGCACATATCCTTAAGAAGATGTAGTCACATTCATTCACAGGAATGACCGTGTGTGGTGGGATGGAGAAAGCAGCACACACTGATGTCTATTAACCTCCTGATTCAGCATCACAGGAACAAAGACAGCAAAATTGAGATAGTTTTAAAACTAAATTTGTACATGTGCCTCAGTCTAGGAATAAGCAACAATAAAATAAAGAAATAGCAATTTAGGGACTGCAAATATCTTCAAGTTATTTTTTTTTTCTCAAACATGACACCAGAGGTTGTCATTATCCCATTTTGTTATTGTGGGGGAGATTCCCCCCTCCACCATGCTGTACCATAAGAGAAATAAAATCAGAACAAGTGAAATCTTTGGATGAAGGGAAGGAAGATGGACAATGTGTCTGTCCCCCCCACACACTCTGCTGGGGAACCCAGCAGCAAATCTTGCAAGTCCAGGGATTTCCACCCAACCACCACCCCTCACTAAAGCAAAGGGACTTGACCAAGCGCTATATCAAGGCCAACTTCCTCTATACTGTTGACCATGGGTCAGAACAGAAGGGAGTTTAGTTCAGGCTTTTATTAAGTCACACAGCGAGATGTCCTGTACATTCTATGTTCTATATTGACTTAACGAAATTTCAAATAAGAGGTAACCAGCGTGCCCTTTAAATGATACTGAATCAAGAAACATGAACATAGTGTAAATCATTTAAACACAGATATTCTATCTTTGACAATTTTTACTTCACTGAAGAAAACTATTAATTAGTTTGTTCTCTGAACAAAGAGTACCATCTTAAAATCATAGAATGGTTTAGGTTGGAAGGGACCTTGAAGATCATCGAGTTTCAACCCCCCTGCCATGGGCAGGGATAACCCCCACACTAGACCAGGTTGCCCAAGGCTACATGCCCTAGTAAAAAGTCCTTCCCCAGCTTTCCTGTAGGCCCCCTTTAGGTACTAGAAGGCTGCAATAAGATCTCCCCAGAGCCACCTTCTCCAGGCTGAACAGCCCCAACTCTCTCAGCCTCTCCTCATAGGAGAGGTGCTCCAGCCCTCGGATTATCCTCGTGGCTCTACTCTGGACATGCTCCATCAGGTCCACGTCCTTCTTATGTTGGGGACTCCAGAGCTGGATGCAGTACTCCAGGTGGGGTCTCACGAGAGTGGAGTAGAGGGGCAGAATCACCTCCTTTGACCCACTGGCCACACTTCTGATGCAGCCCAGGATACGGTTGGCCTTCTGGGCTGTGATCGCACACTGCTGGCTCATGTTGAGCTTCTCAGTCAGCACCCCCAGGTCCTTCTCCTCAGGGCTGCTCTCCAGCCATTCCCTGCTGAGCCTGCATTTGTGCTTCTGCAAACAAAAGAAATCTTCAAGTATTTTCTTGTAAGGATAAAAGGGGAAAATCCCCCTGTAATAGTTCTCCCTTCCTTTTTTCCCCTCAGAAACTTAGGACTTTTTTTTTTTTTTTTAAGAGAAAAATTCCTGAAGTGGCTTGTTCAAAGATATTCCATAGATCTCTTGCAGGAAGTTTTATTTGCAATGAGACTCTCACATGGACATCAACTGGGACAACTTCATCCTTAGAGCAGCCCTATATGAACCTTAAGCTAAAATATTTCAAAGCAACCTTCACAGCAGTAGTCAGTTGACATTTTTAATCTAGACACGAGAATAATTGCTCTAACAAATATCCTCTGTCCCAAATCCAGTCACAAAAGCACCTGAGGAGTGATATTTCCAGGAGGTGTATGCCTCTTCTCTGTGATGCATTTCTGCTGTACCACGCACACAGCAGCCAACATGGCCCAGGAAGAATGGAAGATGGAGAAATTGCTGTATGAAAACCCTTGCAAAATTGAGGGTGCCATGCACAAGTCTCCATGAAAAGGGAATCAGTGGCTTCACAGAACTAAAGTGTTTTCCCTCCAGTTCTCCCATATCAGCCAGCAGATTGCCACTGAAGCTCAGAAAGCCACTGACTACCCTGAACATATCTTTTTGATAGAGCTGGAAGAATCCTGATAGAGGACACATCATCTTTAATCCAATTTGGGAAAAAAATAATAATCCAGAGACCACCCTATCAAGGAGCAGAAATTATGCTGAAAAACATTGTTTTGTACCATTCACTGACATACCATGAAACCCAACTTCTGATATTTCTATTTTCCATGAATCAAAAGAGCATTTCACTGGCATTAGAAGTGTGAAATGGCATCTGAAGAGAAAACAGTGCTTTTACCAAATCAGTGACATTTCCTTCTCTCCCCAATGTATCAACCTAACCTGAACCGATATTTTCTAAAATATCAACTGTACGTTTTCATAATAGCTAAACGTCTTGGGTTGTAACTTGAGCTAGTGAAATAAAATTTACTCAAGTAAAGATAGTAAGGTAGACTCAGCATGCAAAATTTGCTTAGGAAGTCAATCTGTGTACAACTATGTATTTAAAAAAAAATCATTTATTAGATTAATGCAGACCTTTCTGTCTTCTCTTAGTGAACCCATACCCTATGTTCCTAGAAAAGATGACAGCCAGAGCAATTTAAGGTCAGAATATATGTCATCATTATGCTCTGGAAGCCCTCCCTTCAGCCTCTGACACCACAGCTAATACGGCAACCTGTACAGATGCAGTTTCTGAGCAATGTGACATTAAGGGTATTTTTTCAGAGTGAAATCCCAACCATTGGCTGAGCCCAGCAGATACACATTTTTATCACATTTTCTGATAAACTTGTACATCTCTTGGATAAAGACTCAATATAGAGGCAGGGAGATGTGCTATAACGTAAAAAGGAAATTTACAAGAGTGAAAGTTAATTTTACGCTCAAGGACAAAACTTGCTCTGGTAAATAGTTTCATGCTTATGAATTTTTTCAAACTGGAATATGACAAAGTTAAGCTGACTTTTGGTGCCACAGAATGCAAGTCGAGCATCCAGGTCATTCCTTCCACCCCAGCACTCCAGGACCAGTTTTAGTAGTTATGAAGTTCAGGATGTCAAGTAAAACCAAAATTTTAGTTATGCAGAAAAAATAAATCCATAGAGATTTTTACCCTGATCGTGGTATCTCCATTTTAAAGTGAAAAACAATAGAACTTTTATTAGGAAATCATCAAGAATAAATCCAAGTCCCACAGGCTGGTTTATAGAAGAGATTTTCCTATTTTATATGACACAGTATTGGTTCTATGTGGTTGCATGGGATACCTCATAATAAATAAAAATACTTAGAAGGCACTCTCTATTCTTTAGAGAACAAAAATGTGGTTTGCATATAACCAGAATAATCCTTAACATAAAAACCTGCTCCCTATACACAGTCCAAGCCAACGCCCACAAGAATTTTTAATAATTAAATTTTTTTTTTGGTTTTTGGGAGTATGTCCTGGTTTGAGGTAAAACAGAACCAATTTTGTTCAGTAACTTCGCTTCTTAGCTGGGCCTCTTCTAACAACTGAAATTAACTGCATATTGTGCAGACAGTGTTCACTCTCTCAGAGTGATAAGACCAATTGTTTATAGCTGATGCCCAGCACAGTATGCAGAGAGGCTCCTGCTTACACTTATTGCCATAACACCCAAGGCCAACCAACTTTGTTATTTGCCACGTTGGAGGGTCGGAAGCGGAAAAGCATAGTGGGGTCCCACCTGGAGGGAGGAGCGGACAGGACAGGTGACCCAAAACTGACCAACAGGGTATTCCATCCCATCTGCCTCATGCTCAGTATAAAAGCTGAGGGACCAAAGGGTCACGGGCTCTTCCTTCAATGGCCGACGTCTGAGGAGGACTCTCTCTGCCTGTGATCCCAATCCTGACTCCAGATCCGGAATCCAGTTCCCGTCCGCCACTGAGTCCAGCCTGGGACTGCCCCAGTGCCAGCCGGTGACGTGATTGTCATCTCGGGAGCTTGATACGGTTTTGTATATATTTTATCATTATTTCTTTTTATTTTATTATTAATATTTCATTAAAGTAGTTTAGTTTCTTCTAAACTCTTAAGTCTCTTTTTCCTCCTCTGCCTCTCTCTTTGTAGAGGGGTAGAGGGGAGCATCTGTCGGTCCCGTCTGGGGTCCCTCAGGTCCCCAGTGGTGGATTTGGCCTAAACCACGACAGAGTAGTTGTGGGTTTTGTGGTTTTTTTTGTTTGTTTGTTTTGGCTTTTTAAATAAAAAGTTTGACACATGGGACCAATCTAGGAAGTTCCTTGAATCAGAAAACTTGTACCTGCTTTTAAGGAGATGACAAAACAAAACTGAAAGGTTAGTCTTGTACAGTTGAAAGAATCGATACATTAAACCTTAATTGTCATTTTGCTGAAAAGAGATTCTTTAAATTTTCATTGATTTTGGACACCTTATGAATATGTTAATGATTTTACATTAAATTTATTTGGTGACCATGGCAAGTAGAATTCACTAATGAGAAAACTTAAAAGTTATTTTATCATCAGATTTTAACTTCATAATTTACACAAAAGAATGCTGAACACACCTTCTGGGAAGGACATACTTTATGTGAAGGCTACATTAAGATAGATTAATATTCATGAACAAAGTTTTGGGTACCGTACTAAGGATCAAGTGTGAAAGGGAGTTCAAATTCTGATTTACTCCTTAATCTGAACGCTCATATTAAGAACTAGAGAAATAACTAACTCTCTAGTTAGTTTCGAAGAGTGTTTTGAGTAACATTCCATGTGTTCTGAAATTCTTTAGATGAGCAGGATGAGGGATAGATTGTGTACTGAGTGAAATGATCCAGGGCACTTGCATTAGAATTGCAGTACGACTATTCATAACAGCAAATTTATCTTCACATCAGCTCTAACCACTGTGCTTGAAGGTTATTAGGGATATTCAAGTAACATTGAAATTCACATTATGGTTAAATATAATCTGTATTTCTTCGGTTTCCATGCATTTCCCTCAGCTTTGTAGTTGCAACTAGAAGTACTGCATGTTCTTACAAAAAAGTTAGGTCTGTGTTTCTGTGGAGTTACTTATTGAAGATACTTCCTTCTTGAAGATACTTCCTTCTTGTCTTGAATTTCAAGAGATTGTATTCAAATATCACAGGACATCGCTTTCATCTAAAAAGAATTAATCTTTCTCCCTCAATTTTTTTTTTCCCCTTATCAAGAATAAACAATGAGCATGATCAAGGGATCTGTAATATCTTAGAAACTCAAAAGTTACCCTAACTATCCTGATCAAATTCAGACTTCAGCCATTGAATTTCTTGAACCAAATGACAAACTCACAAGACCCCATAGAGTCACCAGTACCATGAATAGTCACACTGTGGGATATCACTGCAAAGGCTACAGTCCCTTGTAGGCAGGGAGCATGTATCAGAACAGCTATGAAGAGGGGCTGAATATACATCAGCTACTTGTGTGTGGTCATGGTGACCTATAGAAACATTTTGAGCTGAGTACTCATTAAGTTTGGTGCTGTGGAGACTGTTAATGTCCCATAAGTTACAGGGGAGTCAGGCACACAGAGCTTTTTCCACTTTCCTGTGTTTCAGGACCTTTTGCAGTTGGGTACCCTTCACTTGAGGCAGCCTTTTATGACCAGTGGAAGTCATATTGATAACCAGAATTGTTTGCGGCCACGCTAGGCCCGTTTCAAAGCAGCTGGAAAGTTAACTTTAAAAAGCACTTCTTGTTGGTTCCCCCTGCCTTTTCCTGTCATAAGGATATTGCAGTAAGGCTAGCAAAACCCTTCACCAGAATGATGCACTCCCACTATATAGAAACCCTCCTACTTGTATATTTTGTGCACCATAAGAAGTCTTATTACAAATTGCCTCTGTGCCATGGAATAATATTGAAACATGATATTTCAGAAAATTCAATACCTTGAAGGTATAACTGTTTCCACCAATGTATTACAGAGTTTTAACTTCGCTTAAGGGATCTAGAATAGTACAAAAATCAGTCCTCCATGAAATAATTAGGCTGTAGATTTTGTAAGGGAAGATCGGGGGGGGGGGGGGGGGGGGGGGGGGCGGGAACAACAGCATGGCACTCTGATATAAGACATTTTGTGCAAAAGGGAATTAAAGTTTCCTTAGAACTTAAAAAAAGAAGGGAAAGCTTGAGGGTTCCCCTCACTCTGCTCCCAACATCCTTTTATAAAGCTGATAACCTGTAAAGGCCTTCTAAAAAGAGCAGGGCCATAAAGACAACTGTTATCTGGGCCTTCAGCAGAGCAACTACGGGGTAAGCTAATCTCATGTGCTATATTTATCTGCACAGTAGCAAACATGATGATTTTCTCTTTTGAAAGTGGGAAGAATTCCCTGTGTGCTTGGGCATCCCGCCAGCAAGAGGCAAAGAAGCATCTGGCAGAAAGTTAGCAGGAGCACAGAGCTCCAAAACCCGGTTGTTAGACCCTGTGAGCCTGTCTTCCTCACAAAAGAATAGCAATCCATTTTGTTTCACCTCCACTTGAGGTAAAAATCTGTGAAGTCAGCAGAAGCGAGATGGTGACCACAGTTGTCAAGAGACAAGTTTACTCCTTTGATGCCTCTCTATATTCCAGGGTGAAACAGTATCTCCTAAGAGAGATGTGGGAACCCACCTGCTGTTGAAGTTGAGCCAGAAGGTCCTGAAGGCGGCTTGTTTAGGAGCCAGAATGAGACCACCCATAGTTACTTACCTCAAAAGAGAACAGTAACAGGATCGCACTATGAATTTTAACAGTTTTTCCCCTCTCCTGAATTGCCCTGTCTTGTGTGTTACCTGGCAAAGAAGTCTCACATCTAAAAACCTACAGTATTGTATCAGGAGATCACAGATTGAGGTAATTAGATTCCAGTGTAGGTGCATAAAGACAACAAAGAACTGCACAATCTTTCAGGCAAACGAAGATGACAGGATGCTGAAGAGAGCTACAATGAACAACCACCTCTTTTCAAATGCTATAGCACAAATAAAGAAAACCAAAGCATATTAAGCAGCAGGAAAGAAAAACAGCACTTTGTTCCTTGCCCAGTTTTCACCAAGTGGATACAATTCAACTTGCTTTTCCATCTTGCTCTGACAGATCGATGTAGTTTCTAGGTCAGATACTGAAACTAATGTTTCCAAAGCAACTACCTGACCATTCTCCTGGCACCTCAAGCTCCCAAGTGCGTCTCAGGAATGTGCAAATATCTCTGTTTGGCAGTAGGTAGAAAGGGAGCCCCATCTCCAACAAACAGTGGCAGAAAGGAAGATGATGGGACAAAGTCATTTGGAGAAGAAAAGGAAAAGACAGGGCTGGAAGAAGATGGGGGAAGAGGAATACAGAGGATTTCTGTGGGAGAAAGCAATGCAGTGATACAACAAATGCCTGGGGATGGGGCAGCAAGAAAACAGGACCAAAGCTCAGCTGCAGGCAAAGACTGAAGGATCCTGGTTTGGCAGGAAACAGGGGATAGTATGGATTGGAAACAGGATGTGCTGAGTTGGAAGTGAAAACAGAGGAGGAAGAAAGCTCTGGCATAGGGTGAGAGAGTTGAGCAGGATGCTCAGGGTTCCTCACGTGAGGTGTAGCAGTGGGACATGGCCCCATCCCCCAGGGAGGGACCTGGAGTTTTGAGGAGGAGGAAGGACACAGAGGCAACTCTGGGTGAAAAGGGAGCACACAGGCACTGCCAGGGAGCTGCGAGCTGCTACTGCCTGCATGACCCCAGGAGAAGCACTGAGCAGTGCAGCAGGCACTACAGGGCTGTCATAAGTGTAATACTTTGCCTTATGTTAAAATGATCGCTCACGTACAGCTGATCCACTGCACTGCAGACGCTGGCTATGGCACCCAGGGACAGTGCAGACCTGAAGTCATCTGCTTGTCCACAGCACAACAAAAGGTCACATACAGACACATGAAATTTGCTGCTGCTCAGGCTGAACACATCAGCATACAGCCTCTGCTTCTTACCTGCTCTCTACCGTATTTCATACTTCTCTCCCTTCCCTTCTTCTCCTACTGCTGCTTCCTTTTCCAGAACTCGCTAAACCCATCAGTTGTACTTGTGCAGCCTGGCCGCCCATAATTAAGCCTTGCTCAGTTTTGGTTGGTACAATAACGATGAAAAACTTCACTAATGTTTGAAGAGGAAGGATTCAAGCTCAGCAAAGTAGAAATACAGCAATATAACAGTCTGCTGGAAAGTGAGAGATGAGGAAAGAAGAAAAAGAAGAATAACACCCACACTGTTCCTATTGTACCAAGGCGTTTCCCAAACTCTCGCAGACCCAGTGCTGAATCATTTCAGTATGCAGCACAGTTACTGGAGACAACCCTGATCATATGCATTAACACGTTACACAGCACTCACAATCTCCAAACAGCTGTCCTAATGCAGACTCATTTGTCAGTCCAGCCTGCAACTTTTCAAATTCTTATAGAGCACGTGGAGGAAAAAAAGTGTTCAGAGTGTCTCTTAATGGGCCACAAAGCAGATTGCCCATCAATATTTTTAGTACAGTGGTTTGTTAAACATTTTGGTTTTGTTAAATTAAGAGATGCTTTTATTGCTGCCATGAAAAAACCCAGCAGCACAGCCACTGGAGTCAGGCAAAACTGAAGCAGGGCCTCGCAAATGTGCAATTCTGCCAATCCATGTTAAGTAACTGAAGAAGCAACAGGAATTATTTGCAAACTGCGTACTCAGTTCATGAAACTCAATTCTTGTAATGCAAAGAGTCAGAAGAGTCTAGTCATTTGGTAAAGATTAAATAGTTAACAGGCCTTATCACTTAATAGACCAGTGAAATGATGGGATCTCCATATCATTTCTTTTTACCATGAAACAGTCACTCAAAGATCTGTAGAACTAACTGCTATCAGCTTGTCAGCTAAACAAGCTGATATGCACGCACAATATCAGATTAAGCGAAAGGGGTCCCTGGCCTCATAGCCTGTTGCCATTACTGGACATCAGCAATTGCTTAGGGAAGGGTACCAAGCCACAGCACGCCTGTGCCCATGCGTCTGCAGAACAGGCGCCACTGACGTTTGGTGCAAAGACCTCCTGAAGAAGTGATGGGGTTTTTTTTGCATCACATAATCCTTGATAGTCCCTCTCCCTTTACCACCATGAATTCCTTCAGCTTTTAGTTTCTATAGTTTCCCACGTCAAGGAGTCATGCATCTTAGTGGGCGGCCATCCTCAGTGCCACTCAAGTACCTCTTCTACTAGATTTAACGTGAGGAGGACTTAAGGTTTTCAATGCTTCTCAGAAGCCAGATTATCCCTTCAGATGAAAGGCTCTTTCTAAAGTTCTGTTTTGCAGATATTGCCACACAATCTCTGTTTCACAGTTTTTAAAGGCACATGCACTTTGCTGCTACAGCAACTCCAGGCCTTGCAAAAATGTTCAAATACATCCATGTATCTCCCTTCTGACTTCCAAACTTGGTCTTCTGGACTTAACCCCCCCAACAGTCTCATCCCAAATCTCGTCACCTCAGACAAGTCAAGATCTGTGCAGCACCGCAAACACCACCGTTATGCATGCAAGAGCCACATCATACACAACAGCAACACTCACCACTAAAGAATGACAGGGTAAAAGATCTCTCTAGCGCTCTTCTCCAGGAGATCCATAGGAAACACCATGTCAGATATGATTTAATTTCCTTGGTTTTGTGGTGCTGCTGTTTTCTTCCTGAGATATTAGGTATTCACTAGTGACAATTTCTGCTTTAGGACCTAAAAAATGAAAAGGGGTTGTTTTTTTTTTTTTTTTTGTGATTGAGGGAGAGGTAGGGGGGTGTGCTAAAATAAGCAAGCAAATGTTTGGTGATGTTTGCATTTCTGTGAGGGGTCTTGACATCTTAGTCAAGTATCTGGACACTTTACAGGCAAAGCATAACATGTCCACATATTAAAAAAATCCTGTGAACCATCTACTACAGGCAACATAAGGGAACAGTTTCAGCTCAGTAGAGCCACACCATGCATAGTGTGCTCGTCAGCTTTCAGAGTTATATTACACCTTACCCATTTTATGGAATAAGTTACATAACTAAATATCATCCATGCTCCTCTGAGACAGCTCTACTATCACTTAGAAAATCTAGCAATACTACTCTATTAAAAGCCTGCTTTCTAATAGGTTAAAAAGGTTTCTATATCTAATTATTTCATAGTTAAAATTTAAAGATGTAAAAACATACTCCCCCACATTTGTAATGATCCCACTTCCACTGGAGGAGGGGACAAGTTAGAAACACCACTCTCACTAGCAGGTGCTCCACAAAGAACTGGAGAAGAGTGCTTGCCCCAGACCAACTGGCTCAGCCCCCAGCACCAACTTCTGCCATGCTGGAGCAGTCCCTTTTCTTGAGAAGGGCAAATACCAGTGCCCTAGGGCACCCACCCTATCCTTGCCTGCCCAACATTGCTCTCTAACTGTGGCTGGAGACCTTCTGGCACAAGGGACGTCTTTCAACCACCCCTGCGCCTTTCCAAAGGGTAAGGCAGCCCAGAGTCCCTGCCCATTTCCACAGGTGACAGAGCCAGGTCCCTGGTGCGCATGCTATGTGGGAGCCAGCACCAAGGTGCATAAGGAGGTAACCCCTAACACTCAAAAACTAACATTTAATGGTCACCCAGCCTGTCTCAGAGCAACCAAGAGAACTGACAAACAACTTTTGCCCTGCAGCAAAATCTGGTCCCTGTTGGCCAACTCCTGCTGTCAGAGGGTTAAGCAATACTCAGCCTCCATAAACCAAACTTTATGAAGATGGTCCAAGCCAGACAAGTGCTGAGGTACCATTCACAATACTCTCCACTAAGCAATAACAAAGCATAAATGATTGATTGTAAGTGGATATTTGGTCTTAAGCAGCTTTCAGCTGCAGTATATAGGGACAGCTTTTTCTTAAGAAACATCTTCAGTGAATTTCAGTAGCAACAGTTCATCACAAGAAGCCAATGTGTTTGTATAGCGGTATTACAGATTGTTATTGTGGTTTTACAGGCAAAAGTAGGTCAAATGGATTAATACAGCAGCCCTGACAATATTATTGTTATTAATCTAGAGGTAGTTAACTTTATCACCAAATGATGTACCCTTATCTCATTTTCTCAGTACTCTGGAGCAACCTCCGCAATATCATGCACATATTACTTACGCATCAGAACAGCAGACAGCTGTGTGATTAGAGACACTACATTGCTAAGAATACCAATTCCTCAGAAGTTATGAATCATGAAATAAAAAATTAAAAGTGATTTCTTTTGTGGGGACATAAAAAGCAGCTTTAATAGAATTAGATATTTCATTTGGCTGTTATGCCACAGAACTATTCATGTGTTAAGTAATTTGGTCGATTAACTTTTTGGTACGCTGGAAACAAGGCTGATAGAAACCAAAAGACAAATCCTGCCAGGATCTTCTTCATCAGTGTCTGAAACAAGGAAATTTTTTTGTTATGCAACAGAATAGTATAAACTAACATCATTCTTACATACATAGAAAACAATCAAAAAAAACCCTGTAATTGCAGTTGCAATATTCAGGGGTTTTCAAGAGGCCTTATGTTCTCTAGTATAAAATACTGATGTTTTGTTTAAAACTAATAAAGTTACACCTGCCTAAAAATCACTCATATTACTCAAAAAAACCTCTCACAAAATCATTGAAAAATAAGATAGTCTTCTTTGGCTTTAAAACAAGCCAAAAGTCAGCAATTCTTTAAGTACTTTGGGGCTAACTTTTCCCATAACTTATCACATATCTGTCAGAATATCCTTCATCATTGTGCAATGACATCGACCATGCTGAACAGCAAGTCCCATAGATACCATTTTTGATACCACTTACCCTCATGTATCTAAATTGAAAATTGCTTTGTTAAAAATGAATTTAAAACTTCATATTTCTCTGTGAAAAAAATCTTAGCTGTATATAGCATTATTAGCCAAATAAGGAACTTTGATTTACACATTAAATGGGAAAAAAGAGAGTTATAAAATGCCTGCAGCTTTCAACCTGTTTTAAGCAGCTCCCCGAGTCCCTACCCGGTCAGGAGAGCCGTGTAGCAGGAGGTGGCGTTCAGCCAGTTGGCACCTGGAGGTACTTGCAGGGAAGTTGCAGAGCATAGCTGTTGTAGGGTTTAAACAATGAAACTACAGACACCAGGTACACCTCTCGGATGTTTCAGAGAGTCATTAGAATTGTTCCAACCCACAGTCCCCCAACACACAATACTGCTGCTTCCCTGCTGCGGCTTTTCCCTGCATTAACATAACTAGATATATTCTTATACTGCTCATTCAAATTCCATATTGCACTCCATAAGTATGCTCCCCCTCCCAGCTGTCCTCATCTGTTGCCCATGATTCTTATGTCTGCCTGTGGCACTTCTTGAATAAACGTATGACTGTCCATATAACTGAAAGAGTTATTCTGCAGCCATGAGAAAGTAGAGAACAGCATTAATACCTCTCTTGCCCAGCAATTCAACTCATAAAACTTAATCAATTTTGAAGCTTTCTTCAGTAGTTCTTTCTATTCATTTTGACTCCAGTAGAATGCTCCCAGTCTTTGCATGCCTCCTCTCATCAGGACTTTTTCATACCACAAATTATTTTTGCTTCTTCTACCTCCCAGGGTTCAAGAAATCTAACTCAAACATGCGCTATCTGAAATTAGACCTGGTATTTCCTTTGGTGTGCCCGAAACAGTCATCTTGTTTTCTTAGCTTACTACACTCCTTCAGGACCTGTCCTCTATCAGTTTCACTGACATATTTCTTCGGGGCTTTTCAGAGGATGGTGACCAGAAGGCAGACACAAAGTAAAATTGAACAGTAGGACTCAAGTCTGTTAATAACACCACATTTGTGCATGCAGCACTTCCAGGAACACATGGAGGCACCCTTTAGCCCAAAGCATTTCAAAAGTTCCTCAGCTCAGGCAGAAGGTATGGTTTATGCAGATCAAAGGATATAGATACCTCTTTCGCAAAGCCCCTCTATACTTACTACCACAAATTCAGTCTCTGGATATAGTTCCCTCTGAGGAGCAATACCTGAGCAGTAACTTTCAATGAATCCATTAGCTCATCTCCAAATGACATCCAATTGCAGAAAAAGGTAGCCAGCAGATGACTGTACCACTGAAACCAATGAAGGTCTCTGTAAGAGAGGTTACCAGCTGACATGAGCTAAGGTGGCCCACAATTGGACATTGTCCGCTCTCCTTAGTAATGTCAATGTTTTACCACTTGGCTGTGTGATCAGAAACAGCAATAAGAAGTCTGCCTGGCTAAATCCAAGACAGATGTCTCCAAGAAAATTAATTGCTCAGGCTAGCGTGTTCCACCTCTCTAGCAGTAATGGCGTGAGAGCACATACTTCATGAGTCTACGCAGAAGAGCATCAGAGTGAGGGTGTTGCAAGAAGGAAAATGGGAACTCGAGCAAGAAAACACTTCCACAAGATGACTCGGGAATTTAAACATTTGCATGAAAATGCTTGAAAAGGAATACAAGAAGGAAAACGATGGGGGAGCTGTAGTTACCGAAAAAGAAACAACCTTCTGGTTGTAACAGCCAGTAGGAAACAGGTGGAGATAGAAATGAGTTTTATTTTAAAGGAGTTTTGTGTATGTCTTGGTTGCACAAATAGCAGATTGCAGAAGCCAAATATATTTCCTACTCTACTGAAGGTCATTTGAAAACTGTGAGAGGGAGGAGGAAGCTTCTGAAAGGAAAAAAGCCTCCAAAGACAACGGAAAAAAATACAGGACAATTGCTTAAAATAATTGAGGTTTAAAATGCCTCAGAAATACAATAGTCCATAAAAATGTTTGAAAAGCTTTTTCAACACCTTAACATCAAAAAAGAAGACAAGATATCCTTTCAACATGACTATCACAAGATAGGGAAGTCTAGGATTCAGAGATGTACAAGTAATTTAGAACTAGAAGTTACAGGAAGAACAGAAAAATGTTGTTGTAAGACCCTACCAAAGCAAAAGCTTACCTGAACACTACACGTGCAGAGAGATAGTGAGCTTCTGCAGATGGGCTTTTAAAAGCAGTGAGGATGCAAGACTAGTGTTACCTTGCAAGATTGCCATCAATCTGCCTATTGTGACTACGTTCAACAAATCCTTAGACACCTCTGTGAAAAAGACTATATACAAACAGCACCCTGTTCAATATTTCACCCCACACCATTGCAGACAACACCAGGCTACTACTAGCGTAAAGACTTCTCGTAAGTGCAGTCAAATACACAATTGATTCCTCTTTTCCAATAGTTTTCAAGACTTCTTGTAAAAGCATCATTGGGGTTTGTATTTCAGAGAGAGAATACAACACAGGTTTCAGGTTAGCTTCTGCTAGAAAAGAGGTTTCTTCCCCCCCCCCCCTTATGGTGAATATGTAGGAAGAAAAAGTTTACTTAAACTCTACAAACCCAGTTTGCGGTTACTTCATTTCTTTGGGCTACATCAAGAGAAGTGTTTTTGTAATGTTTCCCCATGGCAACAACTATAACTGAGATGAAGAGCAGAATTTCATATTTTCAGCCATCGCTTAATCCAGTTTAGCATCTGTACTGACACTTCCTCCTAGTTTCTGCATCCACAATATCTCAAATTGCTGTTTGTGACCAGTGCTGAAGAACGTTTTCCCTCAGTTCAAGGAAGGATTAAGTCCCCTTTTCTGCTAAAGCAGAAGCAATGTGCAGAAACTTCAGGATAAGCAGACAGATCAAAAGTCTAAGGAAGAAAAAAAAAATATCCCAGATTATGAACCCACAGAGCATGTATCCTATAGCTATGGAATCTCTCCCTGGGGCTTCAATGAAATTCAGTTCCTCAGTAAAAGCGAGGAGACAGAATAGATTCAGTTGTTTTTCCTACAGCTACTCTTATCCTAGAGAAGAAGCTGAAAAAGAAAGAGAATGTGTGTGTGTAAACCCCAGAAGATAAAACCGAAGCCTTGGACACTTTAGCCAGCATATACATTTGCTCTTAAAGAATTAGGGTTCAAACCAGCAGAGAGATCCGCGAGCACTTCAGACAAATCTGTAAGGGAGTTGGCCCAGGGAATATTTATTTACATGCAATAGTACAGACAAAGACAGAGATGCCTGCTGCACAGCACCTGGTAGCACAGTACACCGAGACGTACCAGCTATTAATTTTCAGTGTTTGTCTGGGCTATTATTTGCTTTTTGCGAGGCAACAACGAGTAGCTTAGTAACTTGCCCATGAGGAAGGAAATCTGAGGTCTGCACTCTTACAAGAAAGCTGTTTCACTGCAAAACCATTCATTCTTCTTTCCGCATGGCAGCAGCTTTCCAATAGCATTACTGGAAATGCACCAGGGACACCTAAAAAACTAGCCACTCTCCCCAAAAAGCTTCAGTGTGGAAGGCAATTCATAGAATACAAAGAAAAACAAACCATAAAGCCACATAATTAGCTGAAATATTACACAGCTGCAAGACAACATCCAGAAATGATGCCATGACAAACACTGTATACAAGTGACACTCAAAATTGCTGGAGTGAAACATCTTCATCAGCACACATAGGCCCATGTTCTTGAGCAAGCTTCAGTCTGAGCACCCTGGACACATGTTAAAGATAGTACCTCCAGCAGAAAGTGAGGGAAGGACAGCAAACCAAGCTTTTGGGAAACAAACAAAATTAAACTTTCTTGGAGGTGTCAGAGAAGATGCCCTCATCTTGGGAGCAGCCAGCATGCATTAGCTGGTAAAATACTGAGAACTTGCTTTGCAAATGGATTTCTACATCCAAGCTGCTAGTATCTGCCTACAGAAGCACAGGTGTCTTCTGGAGTTTTAGGTGACTGTATACATCTATGATGAATAAGACTTTCCGAAATAGTAATACAGAAAATGTAGTGGTGTTTTAAAGCCCAAGTCATTACTGCTTGCTTATCTCTACAACGATGACACTGAAGGATCTTGAGAAATCCCAACCTTGTAGCTAATCCCCCATGTCTGCTTGGGTGTTTGCCAGAACAGCTTGTGAAATACTTGGGTAAACTCCTTTGTTTGCTATTTAGATAGAGTTGGTTTTGTTTGGAGTTGGTACAAAAATGACAGCCAGAACACACAAGATATCAGTCCACCTGATTATACAAAGATAGTAGTGTTCGATGACTGCTATTCTTCAACCATCTTCACATAATAATCTTTAGAATTTACACTCTCTAGTGTATAAGCAGACTGAGGTCTTCTACTCCTCGACTTTCCATCTTTTTCAATGACCAAGCTTACATCAGATTCCAGATATCGTAAATGAAGCTATCGCCACTCACTGTGCCCAAAGCACCCAGTCTGACTTTTAAATGCATGCAAACTAAAATACTAACAACCAAATCAATTGCTCTCTTGATTGCCCTTGATGGTAAGCTATTCCAAATATACCTTCTGTGGTCTGGGTGAGACTTTTCTGACAAGTCTTAAGGAAAAGCATGGCTGGCATCTAAAAATATGATTAGGATAAAGAAAACAAGGTTTAGAGCAGAAGATTATCCTGTGTGATGTGAAAAGGGCATTTGGGAGGGAAGCACAGTTACATCACCTACTCAAATTTGAACAAAACCACATGTTAATTGCTTGTCTTCTTGTTACAGGTAGGCTTCCATTGGAAAGAAAGGCAAAAGCCAAATTCTGAAAACAATGAAACCAAATTAACCCAGGGCTGTTACTGCTGGGCTCTATCAATATACACATAAATCTGTCAGAGTGTAAGAACAAACATGCTAACAAGTAGGTTAGTTTAAAGTTCACCTATCCAACAGAAACCCAGCTTAAGTGAAGCTGATTAGCAGTAAGGGCCTTTTCAAGGGAAGACATAACAAGAACTTGGGTGGAACATGAAGAACAGGGCAAAACTCTTCACTGTGCCAAGAAAAATCAGTAGTCCTTCCAAAATATTAAGGGTCAGAAGCTGAGAAGGAAGATAAAAAAATTACAGAGAATCCACATACTGACTTGTGCTGTTTCCATGAGAAGAATGGCTAGAAGAAGCAGAGAAAAAAGTCACGTTGTCAAAGACCACTCATAGAATCATAGAATGGTTTAGGTTGGAAAAGACCTTGAAGATCATCGAGTTCCAACCTCCCCTGCCATAGGCAGGGACACCTCCCACTAGACCAGATTGCCCAAGGCCACATCCAGTCTGGCCTTGAACATCTCCAGGGATGGGGACTCAACAACCTCTCTGGGAAACCTGTTGCAGTGCCTCACCACCCTCAAAGTGAAAAACTTCTTCCTAATGTTTAAACTGAACCTGCCCTCTTCCAGTTTAAAGCCATTCCCCCTCGTCCTATCGCTACATGCCCTAGTAAAAAGTCCTTCCCCAGCTCTCCTGTAGGCCCCCTTTAGGTACTGGAAGGCCGCAATAAGATCTCCCCGGAGCCTTCTCTTCTGCAGGCTGAACAGCCCCAACTCCCTCAGCCTCTCCTCATAGAGGTGCTCCAGCCCTCTGATCATCCTCGTGGCCCTCCTCTGGACACGCTCCAGCAGGTCCATGTCCTTCTCATGTTGGGGACTCCAGAGCTGGATGCAGTACTCCAGGTGGGGTCTCACCAGAGCAGAGGGGAAGAATCACCTCCTTTGACCTGCTGGCCACACTTCTTTCGATGCAGCCCAGGATACGGTTGTCCTTCTGGACTGCGATCACACATTGCTTGCTCATGTTGAGCTTCTCATTAATCAGCACCCCCAGGTCCTTTTCCTCAGGGCTGGTCTCCAGCCATTCCCCGCCCACCCTGTATTTGTGCTTGGGGTTGCCCCAACCCTGCACTTGGTCTTGTTGAACTGCCTGAGGTTGGCTTGGGCCCACCTCTCCAGCCTGTCCAGGTCCCTCTGGATGGCATCCCTCCCCTCCAGCGCATCTACCTTGCCAAACATCTTGGTATCATCAGCAAACTTGCTGAGTGTGCACTCGACCTCACTGTCCATGTCGGCGACAAAGATGTTGAACAGTACAGGTCCCAGTACTGACCCCTGAGGAGCGCCACTCGTCACTGCTCTCCATTTGGACATCGAGCCGTTAACCACAACTCTGAGTGCGTCTGTCCAGCCAGTTCTTTATCTACCGAGTGGTCCATTTGTCGAATCCATGTCTCTTCAATTTAGAGACCAGGATATCATGTGGGACAGTGTCAAACGCTTTGCACAAATACAAGTAGATGACATCAGTTGGTCTTCCCTTGCCCACTGCCACTGTAACCCCTTTGTAGAAGGCCACCAAATTTGTCAGGCATGTCTTGCCCTTGGTGAAGCCATGCTGGCTGTCACCAATCACCTCCTTGTTTTCTATGTGCCTCAGCAGAGTTTCCAGGAGGATCTGCTCCATGATCTTGCCAGGCACAGAGGTGAGACTGACTGGCCTGTAGTCCCCTGGGTCTTCCTGGTTTCTCTTTTTGAAAATAGGGGTTATGTTTCCCCTTTGCAGTTGGCAGGAACCTTACCAGACTGCCATGACTTCTCAAATATGATGGCTAGTGGCTTAGCGACCTCATCTGCCAGTGCCCTCAGGAACCGTGAATGTATCTCATCAGGTCCCATGGACTTGTGCACCTTCAGATTCCTCAGGTTTATTCACCTCAGATTCCTCATAGAGCAGTAATGTTGAGCTTTTCCTCTGTCAAGTAAAACTGACTGGCAGACATTGAAATATATAGAAAAAAGTGAGATGTCCTCATACTTAAGTGCAAAAGACAGCAAGTAGGATGTGACTAATCACTCCACCTGTGATAATGTATAACAAACAAACATACAATAGGTCATAGAAACTTGTTTTTTCCCCATGCTGGGATCCCATGTTAGAACAAATGATATCACAACCTTCTTTACATCCAGATGCAGAGAAGAGTTGGGATGTCCTGAAACCAGCTTGCATTCTTACCAGTTGATAATAAAGAGCAGCGAACTTCAGTATAAGCGATATTTATCTGGGAATTTAATGTGAATAAGAAAACCCAAACCCACACATCCCCTAAAACACAAGTGGTCTCAGTACTATCTTCCAAGATAGAAAATTTATATAGAAATTTATCGGGGTAACAGATACAAATATCCAACAATTAGTCCAGAATGTAACAGACATTACAATAAAAGTGTTCAGTTTTCCAAAGCCTGCAACAATAATCAGCTCAGCTTTTGCCATGTCAAAATAATAGATCTCACTCCCTAAACTTCAGCTGAAATGCACCAAGACAACATTTCAGAATGAGATTCCTGAACAAGTGTTAGGAAAGCATGAAAAACATAGCAGAACGGGTACATCTGTTGAAATAAATAGAGTGAACTGCCTAGCTTGAAAAGACCTGATTTATTGAACTGTAAGCAGAGATCTCAGTCAAATATCTTCCTGCTGTAGCATGCAGAAACTAAACCACAGTTGAACCACACAAGATAATGAAACAATGCAATGCATTAATATCAGCATTTACCATTCTTTTATGCTCGATCAATAAAAAAACCTTTAGAAATAATTTATTAATTTACTTCTGGAATGTCTGTTATTCTGGAAATGGTGTCAAACTAAATTTAAAGGAAAATAATGAAATGAATCACACTGTAAGGTTCAACTCAGGTTTATATCACTCAAGAATTGCTAACTAAGACAACGAACATCTAAGACAAAGACATCATTCAAACAGACTCACTCCAACTCCACAGTATCTTTTGCAGAAAAACTGAACACAGACATGTAAAACTCTATACACTCTATTACAAAGCAGAGATAAGGGTCAAGAAATTCTCATAGAGAACATGCTATAGGTCCACTATGTGGACAGAGAAGGACCTGTAGAACAGAAAGAACAGAATGGCTATTCTTCAAACAGACCCTTTAATATGGCCCCTACTTGGGAGGTTGAAAGTTTCCTTAGACCAAATCACCTATGCAAGTCTCCAAAAGGAAAACAGATAAGAACTATGCAGTGCTAAATCTACTTATTTCCCCTCAAAACACCACAAATCCATACCTTTCATAAATTGTGAGATTCAAAATTGTCTGTCATATTGCATCTTATTAAGCTTTTTTATTTCCCCCTGTCCTTACAACCTCATACATCTCTTTCCCTGTCAAGACAAAAATACTGCAGTTAAAATGAGTAAAAAAAAAAAAAAGAAACCAAACAAAAAGCAAATTAATAAGAACAGAATTAATTGCATGCCTGTTTGGAAGATAAATTCCTTTGAACCATTACCGGTTACTAATGGCCATTATTAGAAAACAATAGCAACTTTCAGCTGCATTGTTTGTCAAGCTGTTCCTAACTTTTGGAAAAAACAAAAAAACAAGCAACACACAACACTGCAACACCCTCCCTGACGGCACTCTGCATTTCTACAGTGATTTGGGTTTTGTACCTAATGACCATTCTCACAGGTAATACTTATCTATGCACAACTACTGAAAGTCAAGATCCTGAAAGAAGATTTGCATTGGACTGCAAAAATCCAAAAGGTAAATCAATAATCTGTAGCGGTTGCCTTGTTTGCATTTGAGTACCAGAGCTGAGAGCTTGACCCTATTCCATCCTTTTGAGTTACCAGCAGAAAATGTACTGTCTCTGAAAGACTCAATAAGATGTCTCTCAGCCAGCAAGAACTCAAGTCATAGACAATTATCGATAAAATGGCTAACTTCTACCTGAAAATCTATTACTTATGGCATGGTAACCTGGTGTGTTCATACCCTAGCCCTCCTGCTTTATATCAGTGTTTTTAATGGTCTCATTAATGGTAAACTGCAAGATCCTTACCTAAACTTCACACTGGATGCACAACTCCTACACGGCCACTCTGTAGTCAGTCAAAGGAGAAAAGCACACACCTATCTAAGAGACAATTCTTCCTCTAAGATTAATATCCAATTCTCCAAAAGATATCAGCCAGTCTCTGATGACTCTAAAAGGAGCCTTGACATCTGACAGACTGGACACCTAACTTCTAGATGACCTATTTAGGTGGAGACTGGTCACACCCTAGCAACTGCAGAGGCCCCAAGTACAGCACAGGATGTTCCATGGGGTCTTCCCTCTCTAGTCTCTTCCATGATGGCATACAAATCCAAATGTACAGCTAACTCATATTCCCCAGACTTATCATGATACTTGATGCTGTCAAAGAAATCCCACTGTGAGATAATGGTAAGAACAATAATGTCCAAGTTCAAATCTCTTTTTCACTAGGAATAGGAAGGACAAAAATGATACTGGAGCATCAGTGATACACCTCATTTTTGACACAGCCTAGACACTAAGCAAAGTAGGCAAAGTGTTTTCATCACTACCGTTTCAAAGATAATGTGTACAAATTGCAGGGTCACTCTCTAAGATGCAGCAGCAATTAACAGACCTGCTGCATGACCACTGACTGCAAACTACATACATCTTGAGTTTTCTTCTGAAGGCAGAATTTGCAATGTCAGCTTCACTGAATTATTATTTTTTTTACTGTGTTGGAGATTTGCATAGGCAAATGACAGCTGTTGGGCTCATTCTGCAGTCACTCACTTGTGGAAAGACCTTTCCCCTTTCAGGGTGCCCGTTTCAGGGACAGACACACTGCAGGATCACAAGCAAAGTGACTCCACATCCATCTGCATGGCTTTTAGGAATCTGCATCTTCAGTATCAGGAATGTAGAGTAAGATATACTGAAAGCATTGAACTATTCATCTTGGTACTTCAGCCAGCAACACGATTACCCACTTCACCTTGAAGTGTTTTACCTGTTCCCCTCAGCTCCCTTTGATAAAAGTAAAACCTTGTTTTGTAGCAGGAATTTTTCAAGAACAGGCAGCTTTAACTTATAAGTAATGTTTCAACTACAGTGTGCTCTGGATGTATTTATTCACCAAGTTGGAAATACTGCAAACACCACTAAAGGATTCCAGATCTTGTTTCTGGAGAGGAGTCCTAGTATGGCCCAAATCATTAGCCTCGCCAATGGCATGACGACTCAGATATTTTGCTGCATGATAACAATATCCACCGTAGTGCAGTGAGAATTACGGCATGTGGGCTATGGTAACTGAAGAATCACCATTTCAGCAGTAACAGCTTTTCACCTTAACGTACAACTAGGACTTTCATTGCTTCATGCTCACCCTCCCTTTCATGCCCATCTCTTTGTTACACCCATCTTATCGTTACACTGCCATATCACTATTTTGCTATTTTCAGTTCAAAAGCAGAACAAGCTTAAATGGTTATCTACATCTAAAAGCTTCAATCGCCGACAAGATTTAGATACTTATTGCATGACTCAGTCCTAATACTTCAAGCGAGATTAAATTTATTCTTTATCTTGAAAGATCATTTCTCTGACCAGCATCAATCTGATGCTGCTTTTTTATGGTGCAAGAAAGAAGGAAAAAAAAAAAAAAATCTTTATTCCAGAGTTCCCCTCACATGGGAGAATTCAGGTCTTTCCCTTCTTGCTTAGCTTCATAATATGAAGCTGCAAACACCACATAGGAATGTGACCAAAGTAATTTTCCTATGCCTTTTCTTTTAATAAAAAGAGAAAGCTGCTTTTAAAACATGGAGGATAGAAATTGTACACCATCAGTTTCAGTGTTACACAGATGAATACAGTAATGATATAGCAGAACTTAAAAAAAACAAGTCTGCTTAAGGTCTCTCCAGAAGCTGGTCCAGAAATCCAGGCCAATAGACAATGCTAGGAAGGGCAATGAAACAGGTGTGATATGTTGCTCCCATGACAACCGATGCTAAGGTATATACTGCATTTCTTCATGCCCAAGACTTTCAGCATAGCCTACAGTTGCTGGAAGGCATTTTCTTGATCCTCTCTACAAGCCTTCCACCATCTGCAACATTGCAGGTGAGATGGGGGCTTCATGCTATCACCCTTAGATTGCAGTGCAGAGTGCTGGTGAGTTCAGGCACTTACTGTGTCTTACAGTCAGAGGTTAGAAAACACCATGGTTTTGGCGAAGGAATGCCTTGCTATTTTCCTGCTGACTTAACTCATAACTCAAATCATCTTCAATGTAAAAAAAAACAAAAAACAAAAAACAACCACCACCAACATCCACACACAAAAAAAAAGAAAGAAAATACAACCATTTATTCATAATTTTAAAAAAGCAGTCACAAATTTATGAAGGGCAGTTTTCTTTCATTTCATCACCTACATTTAGTCTATTTATGTTGGTACTGTCACAAAAATGTCTTTTAGCTGGCCTGTTTTCCTCACAACAAGGTAGGAGTTGGGAATTCAGGGTTTGTGTATATTTTCTTTTTTCTTAATACAGCATATTAGCTATTACTCTCAAGCTCCCTTTTCTCTTTTCTTATTTTAATTATTCTTAGAGGTGGGCGAGAAGGGACGGGAGAGGACAGAGGAAGCTATCTTACCCCTTCCTTCAGAAGAAGACAATTCTGAGCAGAATAATTTGTTGATACAGAGATGCTAAAAATGAACTTGACTCAATGATATCACAGTAAAATGAAGATGCAGAGTGTGTTGCTAAGATTAAGTACTTTTATAATAGCCCTGCTCTATATGAGCCAGAAACGTATCTAAGTTTCACAAATGTACATCTTCAGGAAATTCAAGAAATAGTAACATTTCAAGCTACTGGAAGTGCTGCAAAAGCACAAATCAAATCACCTGCCATTCTCCAGTCCCTTATGCATCCATCAAATAGTGATCAAAAGAAGACTGGCTTTAAATTAGCTGTCTGACAAAGCACTATAAAACACAGCAATAATGGAAAGACTGATATCTAGTCTGTTATGCTAATGAAAAATTAAATAAACCTGTAGACCTTCAATGATAAATTCAGACTTTTAAAATATCTTATCCCAACGTCATTGCTATGTCACTATTTTCAAGTTCAGCTATATCAATCCTTACAATCTTTTCAAATTCACAGCTTGGAATGTCTTCCAAGCAGTTTGCAGTACCTCTAATGACTAGAGAGGTTCATTTCAGAAGTTTTTATATAATGGCCTTGTCACTAGTTACACACATTGGAAAAAAATTTCAGAAAGCCTTATTTGTAGTTGTGTCTTTCCATACTGACAGTTATAGCATAAGATTATACATAGACCTAGCAATTTTAAAAAGATAACAAGGGACAGTACAGTATCTGTCCATGGCAACATATACAAGGACAACAGCTACTGAAACTGATGAATGCTAAAAATGGAACATGAACTCAGATAAGATTTTCCCTTATGCAAATAGACTGAAATATGGAAGTCACATTTCATCTTCAAAGAGCAAAGCTTTCCATTTTCTTAAAGAAGTGCAATAATTGAGATTAATAAAGCCATCATAAGTCACAAATCACTGCATTTCAGCTGTTACACTACTTTACCAGAGCTTTCTGACTGTACTATTTGCTCAAGAACACTGTAGTGGAAAAAATTTTGGGAGTTGGCAGTATCAAACTAGAATAAACATAAAAAGTTAGGAAAAAAGTGTAGGCCAACAACAGGAAACACAATTCAGAAGAGAGCAAGTCAAAAACATTTCTAGCCCAACTCAGAAGTATTCCCTTCCATGAAGATGACTGACCACAGTGCCCTCAGAACTACAGTTGAGGCCAGGTTCTCTCATTCTCCTCCTTGCACAGGTTCCTCAGACAACACATCCTCTTCCTCTCTGTCACCTTGTAGCTTTGAGGTTACCAGAACTCCACAGTAGCTCCCAAGTTGTGCATTACAGGAGATGTAATTACACCACAATCCAGTCTTTAAAGAATTAGAATACAGAGTGTATACAACTTCCTTGAGGTACCACGGTGTTGGGTTTTGGTCAAACTACTGCAGGCTGGATTTAAGCTGAAATGTTTGGAACTTGGTTTTCCAGTTAAAAGCTGATTATATCAAGATACTCAGTGAAAAAAAAAAATATATATATATATTCCCCAGTTATTAGGAAAGTGATGTGAGCTCACTTTTGGTTGTAGGCAAGATTAATACAGACAGTCAAGGGATACAGACTCATTGCACGTGGGGAGAAAAAAATCATAGGTCTAACAGCCACATAGATAATCCACTAAACTCCTGTTACTGCATATGCAACTTTTGTAGAGTATACAGCATGGAGCCCTGTTGGCAGTTTTAGGCCTTTCTTCCCAAGGCAGTATAGTTATCAGCCTGTGCTCTGTCATTATGATCTGGATCAATAAACTCCATTTCTGCCCTTGCTCTCTGAATGTAGATTCTCCACAAGCCATGTTGAGGTTTTGCCTCCCCTCAGTGAGTTATTTTCCAGAGCACATCAGCTTCCTGCAAAGTAGTCCCTGCAGCAAAGTGTTGTTTTTGACTTCTGGGCAAGATGGAAAGCTTGCTTTACAGCTTAAATATATTAATCATAGATTTATTTAGAGGATTAGTAAATCCCCAAGTTGCGGCATTAAGATATGAAATCCAGTGTCTCCTCCTTGCTCAACTAAAATACTGCTAACTCACTTTTCTCCTATAAATCTTCTAACTACTACTAGGAAGCAAGATGTACTTTGTAATGTTTTCAAGTTTGATAATAAAACCACTCCTACACACTGGATATTTTACACACAATAGCCAATATGCCCCGTGACAAAGAGAAGAGGAGCCTGAGCTGCGTTGCATAAGCCTCTGTCTTGAAAGATGCAAACTCAAACTAAATACCATTAAATCAACACAGAAGTCGCACATAAACCAACGGCCAGGCAAGGCAGGGCAGGAGCCAGGCAGAGTCCCAAGGCAATCCCCTGAGCCAATTTTGTGGAATGGGATCTGGCCAGAAGGTCCCCCACGCTTCACAGGGGGAAGACAGGTCTTTCTCCCTCAGGCATTTCCATCTGGCTTCTCTCAGGACAGTGCGAATGATCGTTTAGAAGATGACCACTCATCTGCTCATTAAGCTGCACTAGGAAAAGTTTAGACTAATATCAAGGCAAAACAATGTGTTTTAGGAAGCTGGGTAAACTGAAGCTGTAGTAAAACTCAGAACAAACAGCCTAGAGGTAACCAGCTCTGGTTGCTGTGTCAGAGGACAGGCTTGCTGAGGGAGCATGCAGGTCTCAGGAACAGCTTTTTCCCCTCTCTGAGGGGAGACAAAAAGGACTAACACGTCCAGTCTTTTTCCTCCGTACACCAAACGGGCTGCACTAGAGAGTGAGACCTCTTTGTCTTCAGAGAGCACCTGCTCAGCAGTCTCAGGAGGAAAATGCTGGAGACAGAGCCCTGGCCTTGCGTTCAGCCACTGGTAGTGACAAGGGAGCAGGAAAGAGGAACAGCTGCTGATGCAGCACCACTCTCAGTGATGCTTCACATAGAGGTCTCCAACCAACCCTTCCAGCAGCTCGTGGGTGACCAGTGCATAAACCACTATCAGAGCGCATCGTCCATACTGGCAGAATTGTCACTACTAGACTATACTCTCCGTGCACGTAAACGTACCTAGAAGGAGCAGCAGATCATGATATAACATATATTATATCCATAAATATGCACTCACAAGTCAGAAGACTGAACATGTGGTGAAGCCTACCCCAGGAAACCGAGTTCTCCATAGGCATGGCTGAGTCAGCTACCAAAGACGTGGCTTCAGCTACCAGAACCAGTTTAGAGGAAGTGTGCCCGCTGACACTCCATATAGACATGCCTCACAGATGTAATGCGTAATGAGGCAACATATTTGTCATAAAGAGATCACGCATTGCCGCGTAGTGCACCTTTAGGGGCTGATGTTAACCAGGTCAGGACAACATCTGCAAAATTGCAGTAGCTTACCCCTCCACCACAAAAGCTTTCACACTTCAACTGTTAAGGTGAATGAGCCACTACACTTCTGTGTTCAGTGTCAGACTGGCATGCAGTACATTGGCAGTATTGGTGAAATCCCAGCTTCAGTCACGACATGTACATGGAAGAGAAGCGCAGACCTGCACAAGAAGGGCACCAGTAAGTCTGGTGGGATTCCCACAGTGTTCTATGACAACATTCACACATATTAAAGCTCACTTTGCTTGGCCTTTTAACACAAAGGTATCCCAGATCTGCAACCAGAAATATTAACACTAGGGCGTTTTTGGATGGGTGTGGGGAGGAAATATGCACACCAGCTCCTCTGCTCCCCCCCCCCCCCCCCCCAAAGAGTCAACTGCATTTGTCATAGCAAACTAGCAGGAGCCAAAGTACCTCTAAAATTAAAGCTGAGTAACCATCAGAGGCCTGTTATATCATCATTTCAATCAGCAAACGTAGGTCCCTAAAATGACCAGATAGTTCCTTAGATAGCAAGTGAAAGACACGATAATAATTATCATGAAGATCCATTCTAATTGCCCATGCTTTGAAGAGCTGTGGTATGCGATTTGAAAGTGATTAAAAATTTTTTTAAAATTCAACCTTCTCTTCTGCAAAACAGTTCCTGTGGTTGCTTAAGCAAAAGGGAGGATGATACCATCTCCTCTGACAACATTTGCGTCAGAGCAACAGCTTGCAACAGCTAACACCACATTTCTGTGATCACACAGAATTTCTGGCCAGTACCATTTTCAGGTTTTGTTTTTCCTCCTTCTCTGAAAGCACATCAAGTCCAAGCAGAGAGCACATCATCAGGAATAGGAGCAAGGGGTATGTAAAAGGCTGTTCAGTTCCATCTCTCTGAATAAATTGAGAGTTGACAAGTAACAGCTGTTCACATATAGATACTTGTTCACTTGGATTCAAACAGACATTTGCTTTGTATTATTGCTGTGGATAAGCCACATCTACCTCTTCTCATCCTTCAAGTGTCACAGCAACTTCAAATATTTGAAATACAGAGGAGGTTTTCCATGTTTAATAACAGCTCCTTTTGTAGTGAGAAAGTCCATATTCCCCATGTTTTTGAGCTGTACAAATGAAACTGAACAAGTAATAGCTACTTGTACTAACAAGCATCACCATCATCACAATGACAATGCTAAGCAAACAGCTCTGTTGGATGCCATAGGACAGGGTTGTGCTCCCCCGGCCTGTGACACCAGCAGTTGGACAAGGCAAAACAACACTTCCATGTTTACTTCCAAAAGGCCAGTTACCATGGGGATTTTCCATGAGGAACTTGCTCAGTGACTGCAGTAAAATTGTACAGACTCAGGAAAGTTGCACCCTTTCTAATAAAGGAGCCTGTACCTGTCCAGACCTGGAGCCCAGAGTTAAGTACAACATCAGTTAGTCAGGCTTAGAAAGTTGCTGTGACACAAATACAGCCTTTCAAGACCTGCCTTCTAACACTTTGTTTCAGTATTTTTCCTTTCTTTACATAGCCTTTCAATTTTTGTTTGCTTAAGAGCTTTTCCTCTTTTTCTCTTCCCAGTGTAACTGCAAGCCTTACCAGGACATCTCAGAAGATCACGGAATATTCGGAGTTGGAAGGGACCTCTAGAGATCATCTAGTCCCACTCCCCTGCTAAAGCAGGATTGCCCAGAGCACGTTACTCAGGACTGCATCCAGGCGGGTCTTGAAAAACTCCAGAGAAGGGGACTCCACACCCTCCCTGGGCAGCCTGTGCCAGTGCTCTCTCACCCTCACCGTAAAGAGGTGTTTCCGTGTATTTGAACGGAACTTCCTGTGTTCCAACTTGTGCCCATTGCCCCTCGTCCTGTCACTGGGAACCATTGAAAAGAGCCTGGATCCATCCTCCTTCAACCCACCCTTTAGATACTTGTACGCCATAATAAGGTCTCCCCTCAGCCTTCTCTTCTCCAGGCTAAAGAGTCCCAGCTCTCTCAGCCTTTCCTTATAAGGCAGATGCTCCAATCCCTTAATCATCTTAGTTCATCAACACAGAAGAAATGAGCACTTTGTGGAAGTCTTTGATGTACTCAGGGGAAGGGATGGGATCAGGATAGCAAATCTCTTCCTCCATCAAGAAGTCTGTCCAGTCAGGCACTAATGACAAAGTCTACAGCAGAATCTGCTCTTTTTTGATACCATTTTCTCTGCATAAATATGGGTTTCAGTATGGACAACACATACTTTACCCAGGGTTGCCATCCCATGTCACTTAGGAGGGCATCCATTCACACCCAGGGTCTGGAGACAGTAGTTCTCTCCCTTGTCAGAAGCATCTGTAAATTAGTATGCGCTCAGAAACCCCACAGCCTTACACTTTCTTCAGCAGAGGAGACTGGTACTAGAGACACTTCAACAGACTCCAGTTGTCTTTTTCCCTAGGTTGTTAACAATCATCTTTTTCCACTCCCCCGTGTAAAATCCCCACCAGTGATGGACACGTGCTATATCATAGACAAGGTAACAGGCTTAGCGCAGGACAGTGTCATACTGCAAGAGCAATTCTGATCTACACTGTAGCTGCACCCCTTATCATAGAATGGTTTAGGTTGGAAGGGACCTTAAAGACCATCTAGTTCCAATCCCCCTGCCATGGGCAGGAACACCTCCCCAGCACACCCTCAGAGCCCCATCCAGCCTGGCCTTGAACACCTCCAGGGATGGGGCAGCCACAACTTCACTGGGCAACCCATGCCAGTGCCTCACCACCCTCACAGTAAAGAATTTCTTCCTAACATCAAATCTAAATCTACCCTCTTTCAGTTTAAAACCATTACCCCGTGTACTATTTTAAATAAAAGTGAAAAATATCAAAGTACCTAGCAAGATAAGTCTGGTATATTTTTCTGACAGATAGCTGAAGTTTGCAAAACTTTACCATTATTTCTGTATTCCAGTGTTTATTATTCTTGAGTATTGATCATAATCTGGATCAATAAACTCAAGTGTACAGACTGAAGTGTTAACATCTCGACTAAAAATCATCAGTTAGTCAAGATTGAACAGAAAAAAATAGGCTTGGTAAACAAACTGAATTTTGATTTGGCCAGTTCAAACCTCAGTTGCTTTATTATTTTTTCTTCTTTTACAGCTTCACAACTATGCTGCGCTTTTGTTTTACAAGTTAAAATAGACAATCGTGCCAAAAATGTCTAAGCGGAAAGGCTTTTTATTGCTCCCAAATTAGGACATCTACAAATTCTACAAATTAGATTTTCAGACAGTTTTCCAGATTGCAGACATCAGGATGAACATCTCAACTTTTGCATCCTTTACCCAGCATTTAAACCTTCAGATTTTTCCAATGATTAGTGTAGAGTTCTGCAAGTAAAATATTTTCCCTGATGTAAAATATGAAACCATTTCCACTGAAATTGATAGCTGAACTCCCACTCACTTCAGTGGAATTTGAATATATACAAGGATGTTCATTATTAGTCTGATGACATATAGTGTAATCAAGCTAATGAATTTGACAACTTCAGACTGAGAAGCACAGATTGAGGCATGTGCTGTTGACAAACGTAGAAAAACATGATCATTTCAGGCAAAATACTGCATACAAAATGCAATGTTAAAAAAAGCAGTTTAATTAAACATACCATATTTTTTATTATTTTGAAAAGCAATAACTAGAAAAATTTCTAAATGGTTGATTGGAGAAAAAGAAAATGTTTTTCACTGAGGTGGAACTAAATTCATTTGCATATGAGCAAACCCATGAAGTCTATACTAGCAGAATTTTACAAGTTAGAAAAAAAGTTAAAGTTGAAGAGTGGCACAATAAACTGACAGTAAGCAAAGCATCTCTTATTCCAGATATGCAGTAACTGATCTCAGAAAAATCACCAAACCTCTCTAAGTTCCTCCAAACCAGGCAACCCTGAAGGAAACACTTTGCTTATATTTTTATTACTAACTAGCTCAAATTTTGACAGTCATTTTAAGTCCAACGCTTGCACATCATCCTTCGGCAATGCAGAGTAGCACGCATAATACTAGTCATACAGCTGTATGACTTTTCTGAAAAGCTTGAGATGTAGAAATGCCAATTGAATTGTCTCCTTAAACAAGTTTTAAAACATTATTCCTTCTCAAAAAGAAAAATGTAACCCTAAAAAATACTGGGGGGGGGGGGGGGGGGAAGGGAAGGAAGACGGCCAACTCCAAATTATTTTTGCAACTAGTAGACAAACATTGCAAACACACCTACTTCACCTTAATGATACAGCTGACCTCATTTAAGAGAAAAGACTTTAAACCTCCTACTTCAAATGCTGAGAAGCTTCTTGTTCTCCATTTTGGAATATTTCACACAGGTTTACCTCACTCATCAACTCCATTCTCCTTCCATGTTATCCCATAATTCTTTCAGATCTTCCAGTAACCTCATTATAAATCTCAGAAGTACAAATTAATCTTCAATCTTATGAATCATGTTGTTATTGAACCTCATAAACAACATATTTCAAGAAGTTAATAGCCATTCTTTCTACCCCTGAAATGCGATTACTCCTTACCACTACTAATAAAAGTGTTAAATATACTAAAACAACCCCAAGTCTTTTTAATCCCCTTGGAAAGGCTTTATCATCATTTCTTTTATTACACTGAAAATGTTGAACAGACATCTGTACATCTTTTTACAACAAAAAGGATATGTTACATGGAAAAGATAAGTGGATTCATATTAGTGAGGCTTCAGATCCTTTAGACCCACACTCAAGTACGACAAAGTTTTGTTTGACATTATTTGCTGTGAGGGGAGGGTACACATACCTAACCAGACAGTGATGAAGTGAACTAGAACTAGCATACAATAAACACAATTTGAAGAGAGAATTTTTTTTCATCCAAGACCCCTTAGGTTCAGATCCATAGCAGCAGTGTGTCGCCATACCAAGTAGAGAAGGAACCATTTGGTTCAAACATCAACCTGACTTTAACTTGACATAACACCATTTTATTATCTATCCATTCACATTGGCATCACTAAACCCAGGATTTCCCACACACAGTGCAAAAGCCCCAAAACAAGTGAGGGCAGGAGCACTAGGGTTCTCACCTATTCTAGAGACAGAAAAAGCATATCTTGCATTGTTTTGAAAAAGCACCCAAAGGAGATTTGAAGCCACATTGATGATCTATGATGTTTGAGCCATACATTCATCTCATGACAACACTCCATGAGTTTCTTCACTGTGTCCAGAATCAATGGGGAGCTCTGCTCATAATTTATTGGTGCCTTGCAGTCAAAGTATTGACCAAGGGCTTTCAGATCTAAAGCCTAACAGCTGAATATGCCAAAAAAAAAAAAAAAAACCCCACCCAAAAACCAACCATCTCATCTTGCTCTCCATCTTGTGAAAACTTCAATTCCATTTTCATTATTCAGGTATATTTCCCCCCCAGTTAATCTTTGCTTTTTTTTTTTTTTTTTTTTTTTTTTTTTTTTTTAAATCCTACACAGATTTCTAGGGGTATTTGTGGCTGAGATTAACGCCACATGCAGCATACAAGCACCACAGTTCACAGCACAGGCTGGTCCCTGTGCAGTGAGCAAGATGTTTCTTGTCATACATAATTCACAAGGCAAATTAAACATGTCAGAGTCAGTGAATGTTGTGAAAGCTCACAAAGGAAAAAAAGGGACTCTTGGAACTCAATCAACAGATGGGAAACAGCAAGGTAATAATGGGCTCACCGATTACTTACAGGATGAGCTTTAAACACTTTTGACCATCTCAGGGCTATAGTCAATATACCAAGGTGAAACGTAAAACACATTTGGAGATTACTGGAAGAGCATAGGTTCTTGGCAAGATCTCATCAAAAGAAAAATTCTTCTTCTCCATACAAAAGGGGTCATATTCCCCAAAATTCCAGAATTCAGATAAATTATAACTGGAGTGTTGTAGTAATAAACTAGAGTAGAAGAATGTCTTATGTTTCTTAGTGGGGCAGAAGATTTTGTACTATAGCAGAATTGCTCAGTACATTCTGTGCCAAACATGAAAAACTGAAGAGGTGTGAATGCAGTGCTTTTAAACCCCTTTATGAAGGTTTAATTTTATCAAGATGAGACCTTTGGCATAACTTTCTCATGTTTTATATCATTGCTACCTCTCTTTCATCATCACTTAAATAACTTTGTATTTGTTCCAGAGCTGGCTTAGATAGAAACCAAACCATTTTGTTGCAAAAGCCAAAATGAAATGGATAACCACTGCTGCCTTGCCACAATCCTACTTTTTGGTCTTATGAAGGAGGCAGCTTATGCCAAGAGCCTTGGTAAGTAGTCAATTCTCTGTAATAAATCACATTTCCTGTGATTCCTATCATTCATAATAAATTGCATGGTCTTTTCATTATTGTAATTTCAATTCTTTCTCTCCCTCTCTCTCACCAGTCCTTTAAGAAAGGTTTGTGGGTTCTCATCTGAGCACCAGAGGGTAAAAGGAAAGAAAGAATCAAAGAGGAAACCTAAATGAGTAAGGAAATGTGGGGGACAAGGAGGAGAAAGGACTTGGTATAAGAAAGCAAGTTAAACAAGAATATTCAACATTCCATATCTTTGGATGAAAGTTGCCTTGTGCTGAAGGTTAGAAGTTTTTGCTCATTACTCCAGAAAGATTTTAAAAAGGAAGAAAATTCCTTACATAGAAAAAGTTAGAGACAAGACAGCTATGTGTTTCACCAAATGCCAGTACCCCAGAAAACTCGTGATAAAAATTATATAAAACCAACTGTAGATATGCAAATACACAGAAACCATTCATCCAAACTTGGGTCAGGAGCAGCACTTACTAAAACACTTAACCTATGGTCTCAAATTGGATTTTACGAAGAAGTGAAGTCTTTTTCCTTTCCACTCTGCCTGCCACTTCTCTGATCAGTCAGTGGGCTCTGATTATGCATGGCTCAAGAGCTATAAATATACGTGATAGTTTAAAAAGAACTTTTAATTAATTATTGGTCATTAATAGTAGCTCAACACAGCATCCAAAACAACATATATCCATACAAGTTGCTGCTCACTGTAGAGCTAAACCAAAATTATCTTCAGTTATTGTGCCTGGCTTGTTTCTTCTTCTGGAGACACCTTTTTCTAAGTAGAGAATTGCTTTAAACCTGAGCCAGTACAACCAGTTCAAGGCACACACTAGACTTAAATTCTACCTTTACTAACCTTGCCTTTTGTGATAAAGCCATCAACGTAATGCTGGAAGCCCTCCAAAGCTCCCCTGTTACTTTGTCCTTCTAGGTACACAGACAGAGAATACAATAGGTTTGCTGACAATGCATTCATTGCATCAAGAATCATGGGAAAAGGTACCTAACACAGCCAATTAACAACAGTATTAGATACAACTTTGTAATGCCCTTGATAAGATTTGAATGAAAGTGTCACTTGTGAAAGAATACCAGTCATAAATATATTATGGGGAAGTTTTCATTACAATTTATATAACAATCATATTAATAATATAAACAGATGAGTAGAATAAAAGAATAGTTTATTTCAAATTTCTATTAGACTTCAGTGGTATAGTATGTTGTTACCATTAGTGAAGAGGACAAAAATATTTCAGTTGCATAAAATTAACTTGATCAGTGAAGCTACATCGATGACTACCAGAAGCAAATAACTAACTTTTATAAGCCAGAAAGAAAAATACAGGGTAAACAAATTTGTGTGTTTCTTTGCACATCCAGGCAAGAGCTTCAGAACCACTCAAGAGATTTGAATATCTGAATTCTATTACAGTAAAGACAAAATAGGCATCCAGATCTCCGCAGTGACTTGATTTTTTTTTTTTTTGCTCAGGGCCAAGACTGCAGCTCGTTGCACTTGTACACGTAGCTGAAAACAACATTTTTACTCATGCAAATTAGGCTGCAGTCACCAAGCTGAAAAATCAGCTCTACCAACATCAATTACTAGGTTCTTACCAGTGAGGACTTATCACTGTCTTCATTTCCATACACACACACACTTGGGACCAATGGAGAGAGAAATGCTTTAACATTCAAAAAGGTCCTATCAAATAGGAAGGCAGAAGACAACTAAAAGTTATTATATTTATATTGCAACTAAAAGTCTCAATGTTTTCAGTAAATGACCTCCAAAGAGCTGAGGCATTAAATTTCCTATGCTTAGAATCTTGCAGTATCAAGAAGAGAATCATATGGTTTTAGAGGTCTGGCTTCATTTATTCATATAAGTGATATTTCAGCATGTGCTATATCCATGCAACAGCATTAGTGTTCTATAGGCATCTTTTTTCATTTCCACCAAAATACCTCGGCCATTGAAATTCAGCCCAAAATCTATTAAAGCTACTATATCATGCATAGCTCAAAATTTTGCTGTTCATCAATTTCTAACGTAACCAGTCACACATATGAAAACATCTGTTTAATTTTTGCAGGAAAGCTTGTTGGGGTATAAAAAGAGTGGCATAAAGCAATGTATTTTCTCAGCTAACTATAAATCCTTGAACTTAATTGGAATTACAAACATAACAAATCTGGGGCTACCCTGTGATTTTACAGAAGCCTCCTGCTGTAAATGACAGTCTCAAAATACTGATCTAAGCTAGCATTAACTAAAGCTTTTAAAAATTGCTGTTCAATCTTTCTCACAAGAAGTGACAAATAGCCCAATTTTATATCAGCACAAGAAATAAATATTATCAATACAAACCATGCTGTTCACCAGCTTAAGTCACAATCTGAACTTGGATGAAGCTGAGAGCTCAAGATTTCAGGTCAGGAAGACACAATTCTTCAGTGTTTTGTTTTTTGGGTTTGTATTTTTTTATAAAAGAAAAAAAGAGAGCAAGAGTTGTTTGTTGACCTTGAACTGCTTTGGCTTCCAGAAGCTTGTTTTAATTTTTAATCAACTTCAAGTACAGTTAAGTCCCATCCTCCTCCCTATACCTCCTTGAGTTTACAAAGTTATATTTCACTGAAGGTGTGGAGTTCAGGCAAACTTATAAAACAATCTATCCCCATTCTCCCCTCACAAAATCTTGCTTGCTCCCAAAGGAAAAGCAACACGCAATGGTTGAAATGGGCAGTATATGATGGCAAGACATACCAGTGCTTCCTGAGTCACCCAGCACAAGCATCAGCATTTCACAGCACAAGAAGAATGAATAATTTCATGCCAGGATTTTTACCATCTCCAGTATGGGCACTCCCTGCAAATAATGAAACTTTTTGTCCTTAAACTAAGGAGAAACATTGCTCGCAGTCGACCATCAAGAAGTCATGTGACCTTTGGATAGTCTGAAGAGGAAAACCCAAAAGCTCTCGCAAATGTCTGCATTTATTTAGTGGTAGAATTAATAGTGCCAGCCCGTTTCACAGCTGATACATGAAGAAGCAGCAGCAGCTGTTCTTTCAGCCACTGTGACTGTAGCCTACAGACCTTGCCTTGATTTGAAAAATGAATTGCGCTTTTTCAAACTTCCCTGTACTGCAATTTTATGAAGGTAGTGCGTTTTAATTCCTTGTTTAAAAGCAGATGCACCCCTGGATGATAGATTTCAAATCTAGACATCCAAGACATTGGAGAGGTCAGGTTTTTCCACAGCTAAACCAACAGTCTCTTATTAAATCTATAGCTGAGTGCATGTTCATGCAAGTGTGTGCATGCACATGCACACACATTGCAAGGAATCTAGGAAGTTCACAGAAAATGCATTCCTGTGTGCAGAGCCCATTCCATGAGAAACACAAAGTGAAAGCCTCCTCTGGTCTGTTCAAGGTACTTCAGAACCAAAGTGATACACTAGATGTAGTCAGGAACATGCAAATGAATAGCACACAGAAGAATCAGCTGATTGCTATGTTGCGGAACCTCATCACTAGACAAAACTGACACGGTGAGTTCAGCCATTTGATGATGAAAAAGGTTTGGGAGATCAGGTTTTTCATGGTTGTGAAGCGCATTCAAAAGGTACAAAGAAGTGTTCTGTCTGCTGGCATATATTACGGGCTGGTTTAAAACCCCCTTTATAAAGCTCACTCTCTCTCCTTATGCATTGATTACCTTGGCCATTGCACTGATCCCTCATTCCTAGTTTCCTTACAGAGCGCTGGGGAAGGTGGCTGTCATTCATTCATCCCCTCACTCCCTTGCAAACAGGCAAACATAGCCCAACACAGTTGGCAGTGCATAGGAAAAAACCTGGTGTCTCCAGAAAGAGAATGCTTCAAATATTCAGTGACTGACTAGTAATTGATTATCCCAAAATAAAAACTGAAGAAGGTTTGAAGCTTCTTAACAGCACAAAGCTGATCAAACTGCTCAATAGAGTCATCAGCAAGGAAGATGCTTACCATCAAGCTACTGTGTCATTCTGCAGTTGCAGCTTTCTACACCCTAATGTAAAGTATTCTGGCATCATACATGCACGAGTATATTTGCATTATATATCTAAAAGTATCAATGAACTTATTTAATAAACACTTCTCATTTGGATCACATATCTGAAAATAGTATTTGTGAGGTTTCAGCTTCCAAGACTTCCTAAGTCACAGCACTGACCACCAGAGAACCCTTCCCCACATCCATCAGTGAAGATCTCAACAGAGTTTGGGTCTTTCAAAAGGATGTAGAAGTGCCACTTCAGAAAATCCCACACTAAGACCAATCCCTGTGGAAAAATCCACTAAACAAATATTTGTCCAGAGCGACCAGAAGTCGGAGCTTTTCCACAGATTACAAAGATACTAAAGTCAAATCCCCATGTTATTTGATGCCGTTACAGTATTTGGACCCGAGACACTGAACAGGAGAAGATGCAGGTCTGGGCAGAAGGAAGGAGGAGGAAGGACTACACAACCACACCACTGTGCCTGCATCCAGTGCTCATGCAGAGTTTGCCAATACGCATTAGGAGGATGTGCGATAGGTTAACTGATCCCTAACAAAGCCTCACCACAACAGGGACTGACTATTTCCTGTTGCAGGTGGTTCTCCCTTCCTGTTTATATCTAGAAATTTTATCCAGGGCCCAAGAGGGTTTCTTTTTTTAATTAAGTCCTGTCTGAACTGGCACCTTTCTAAGAGACATTTCCATTGCAATTTCTCTGTATGGTGGGTTGACCCTGGCTGGATGCCAGGTGCCCACCAAAGCTGCTCTATCACTCCCTCTTCTGTTATATTTTCTCTCCCCTGTGCAGCTGAGGACTCTTATGGGTTGAGATAAGGACAGGGAGAGATCACTCACCAATTACCATCACAGGCAAAACAAATTTGACTTGGGGAAATTAGTTTAATTTATTACCAATCAAATCAGAGTAGGATCGTCAGAAATAAAAGCTTCTAGCAGCTTCTCATGGAAGCCACCCCTGTAGCCCCCCCACTACCAAAACCAATACATTCTGTCACCACTGTTTTGAAACATCCTCACATTGCCAGCAGATCTCAGTAAAAGAAAGGGGTTACTGTGATATTACTGCTGCTTACTAAGCTTTTCTAACAGGCAGAGAAGTGGTCCATCATTTTTACAAGTGATGTTTTCCATACATTAAGAACTATGCAAGAAGTCACTTTTTAAATTAAAAAAAGTATTCTCCATAAAGCATTCCAGATAGCTTTAAAACATCCATCAAAACGATATTTCCCTCTTTTTGTCACTCTCTCCAGTGGTCAGTTAAGCTGGGTTTCACAGCATTGCTCCTTTAAGTCTGTTTTACAGGTGATTGAACGCTAGAGAGATGAGCAAAATTCTTCCTGCAGTATTTATGCTTATTTGTCACAGCTTGAAATTGGGCTGGGACATTGAAAGCATTTCAGAGCTTGTGCAAATCCTCCCTTTGGATTATTTACAACCTGTTGATGCATATTCAGGAGCACACCATAAAATATCATTAAAGCGATAAATCTGTCTTCACCTACCATGAGCTTCCCCATCTCCTCACACTCTGATATATTTTCAGTTGTTTTTCCTTCCACTGCTAACCCAAATAAGATATCTTTTTAATAATAAAAGTCAGATTGAAAGTGCACGGTGCTGAGATACCTCTGTGAGATCCTTACCTATGGTGCTGCGAAACTGAGTACAGAGACTATTTCACTAGAAGACGAATGATGCTGGACAAAGAGCAAGAGTAACAACTATTCACAATAAATGGATGCTACAGATATCAGCTGGAAGCTGAGATGCATTTCATTGTAACTAATTACATCTGGATATACAAATAGCAAAAATATACAAGCTGTTCCTATCCATGGGAGAAAGTCTGCTTTCTTGACACCAGCCTCTATGGCACTTACACAGCAACACTACTGTTACTGGAGTTTATAGTCCAAATTCTTTCCTTTTAGCACTCCAAGTCTCCATTCTACAAGCATCTCTTACTTTTCCCTGTAGCGTTTTGTCTCTTTTTACTTGAGAAGCTTCTTTAATTAAAGTCAAGAGAAAATAGTAGTTAAATTCTTGCCATCATTTCCCTTCCCATTTAGTAGAGGCAGAGTTGGTTTTGCCCTCTAAAATAGGGAAAAAAGTCAGCTTCCCCTGGAGTGCAGTATTTCTTTGCTTTATCACAAACATCTGTACACTAAATGGCATCTGTCTCACTGAAGAAGGAAGTTTCCCCTCCTTCTGAAGCAGTCAGATATGTAGTGTACTGCAAGCCATATTTTGTGACTATTACATGAACGAAAAAACATCCCAATATGTATTCCCTTTCCCCAGGTGACTGTCAAATTGCAGCCAACCGTAATTCACAGAGAGACTGGGGACAAAGCAGAAGTGCTTATTCAGCAAGCAGGGTAGTTCACAAGTTAAAGGGATGGTGTGCAATTTTAAGTGAGGGGTTTGGTCGCAGTAGAAGTTGAATGTATTTTAAGCAATGTGCTATTTCTGCCAATACCATCCTTGATAGCACAGGAATCGGCACAGTTCTAGAAGAACTACACGCATAGAGAAGGAGCAAAGATTAAACCAGCATTTTATTGCTCAAATACTATGAGGTCTCACGTGCAAGACGACAGGGGAAAAAAAAAAAAAAAAAAAAAGAATATTACACCTCTCCAATGAAAGTTACAAGACAGCCAACGCTTTTTTTCTCCCTCCAGGAGAAAAACTAAAGCAAAGGAATCTTTCCTGCCAACACTTTTCCCCAAGGCATTGCCCTTGCCCTGCCCTATTTGAAGCATCTTTTAATCCCTCTCCTCAGAACTGTGATACAGCAGCAGCAGAAAATATGTTAGACCACAGCTTGTGGTGCACTGAGGAAACACAGTACAACTATCATTGGTATACTACCTGCTAATTGCCTTTTGCTTTATCTGCAAGCTCTTAAACCGCACAGCTACTAAAATAAAAGTAATCCTACCTCTTAAAAATGGCTGGTTTAACTGCTCCTGCATCCCAGCACCAAACCCTGGCTTCCATACCTAGTGCCATACAACTGGATCATACACTTCACTTCCCTCTTCTCCTTCACACAACACACATACCACGCAAGGAATATCGCCATCTAAGCCAAACTTCCCTATCTAATGGAAAAAAAAAAAAAAGAAGAGAAAAAACGGGTGAAGAATTCCTCATGGTCCCAGTATTTATTTAACTAAGCAGAAAAATGCACTGTCAGGTTGACAATCCATTTTCCCTCTTCCTATCCAGACTCCTAGACAGGTCTTGGCACTGCAGGCTCCAAAAAAACTATTTTCCTGGTACAGCTTGCCCCTTCGCTGAGCAAAGTATTTAGAAGCTAGAATTTTTATCAGATATCTCAAACCGCTGGTTACTCAGGAATTAACCAGCAATTTTACCCAGGATACTACTTTTTTCTGAAGAAAATTTCTATTAAACCTGTCATCTTCTAAAGATGATTTGTTTACCTCTTTTACACTCCCATAGAAAGGATACTTGTGATCACGCATGATTGTTCCCCTAATTCTCTGGTTTATCGCTGTGCTACATATGGTATCTGCAAAACCAGGTGAACATTCCTTGTTTATTAATGTCTTATTCTTACTGGAGGAGGAAAAGTAACCAGTAATTTCCATTAGGCTACTGTATTAGAAAATGGAAATATTATATGCAGCAGCTGTTGACATGGTTTAAAGGGTTTTTTGTTGTTTCTTGAAAACTCTTTCAAGTCCAAAAAAAATCAGAAGGCAAGAATTAATCCCCCAAATATTATCTCAGATATTGAAAAGGGAAACAAAACCCATATCTTGCAGTTATTGCTATTTACTATTGATTTATGGCCAAGGCATTTTTGTACATTTCTTAAAGATCACTTGGAACATTTTAAGGCATGCACACTACCATACAGGTCATTGAGATGAAAGCTAATGATAGCAGGCAACACAAGGGAGTAGAGCTGTATAAAAGTAAGAGATGTCTCCAGTCTGCAGGCATAAATGCCACGTTTTGTCTAAGTTAGGTCATTTTGATTACACTTCCCCAATTTTTTATTTTTTTTTTTTTCAAGCCAGATATTAGCTTTGGTTTACACAGCATTAACTACTAAGCAATTCAAATAGTTAATAAGATAACAACCATATGTCAAAATTGTGTTTCTGCTGTAAGTAAAAATGAACTTGCAGCATTGAGTTACTTCCATAGTGGTTCAAAATCATCATAACTATTGTCCAAAAGTTGCATTATGGCCTAGTGCTTTATTTACCTTTCCTTAAAAATGTCTGTAAGTAACTTCAGATCTAACAAGGTTACTGAACTGGAAGTAAAGTTATACATATCCTGGATGCAGGGGGGGGGGGGGGGGGGGGGGAGGAGAGGAAGGCAGGAAGGCAAGCTGTATTTAATTACTGGTTATTACTCTGGACAAGAACACCTGGAGAACATTAGAGTAAAGATCAACTGTACAAACCATAACTGCCATCCCTACCCAAACTGTCAACATCTCCAGATGTATAAAGCTTTCTGAAGCAAAAATCCTTTCCTCTCCACAGGCAAGTTCAGCTGATCATGTCACATTTACTCTAGGTCACATGACACAACAAATTCCTCCACTCAAACATCTACTTGGGGGTTGTGGGGCAATCAAATTATTTCCAACTTTTACACAGGACAAACGGGGTAGTTAATTTTCATGTAAGCATTAGTAGTCAGTGAGTGGTCTCTGGCTACTGCAGCAACCCTCCTAGAAGAGGAGAACAGCCACTCTGAAGAGCTGGGCTGCTTTTCTATCGGGTATGCAGTCCCCAGCCTCATCAGGCACCAAGCCTAATAAGATCCCTGCTAACTGCGCAGGAGCACGTAGGCTCCAACTTGTAATGCAAAAAGCATTGACCATTTTATGTACAGCAACATGTTGGTACAAAGGCGTATTGTAACAGTACACAGAATATTGCACGCAAGGAGGTGGATGCAGACACGCTACATCAAGATTCATGGACATTAGAGAAAACCTTAAGACCATTCCTAAATATTTAGAAAAGGTTGGCAAATTTCTTAGTCTCCAAAGATTCTTTTTTAGTGCATCCTTGAGCAAGAGGCTAACAGCATCCTTTGGTTTCTATATTCACAAAGAAAAGTGAGTGAGCGAGTCCTGCTACATATAAATAAGGCATTTGAATATATTGACTATGGCTTGTAAGTCCGGATAAAATTTACTACCTGCTATGTCAGTATAGTAGCAAGAAAAAGACACTCTGATGTTGACATGAACTATTTTGGGGAAGGAAAAAAAAAATAAATTGGGCCACACAGAATTCAAAGTTTAGAAGGTAGGCTGTTCATCAAACTTGAAAGTGTTATTTAGCGATACAAAATAAAGCAAGTAACTCGCATTCCACAATTTCCCAGTTAATCTTTATTGATTAAGCTTTTGTTAGAAAAAGGCTATTAGCAGTGCATATTCTTGGACAAGTGCTTAAAGCAAGTGTTGTAACTTATATCTAACTATTTGTTCAGTGAAAAGCATTTGCAAGGAATGGTTTTTCACTCTTTTGAGGGGAAAAAGTAGGAGTCATTTGCAACAATGCAAGCAGAACAAATTGGAAAAAATGCATTCTATTTTATTGGGTTATAAAAACAAGTCATTGCCAAAATTCTCTAGAGATACGGTTAGCATGTTCAGCCTTACATTGTACTAAAAAAGTAACTTTTCTATTTCTAGACTTCAGAGAAAGCTTTGGAAAAAAGAAGCTCTAGTGCATCAGAAATAGATATTGAATTATAAGTACATTAATTTTATGCAGCATTCCATTTATCTGTAGCTCTCTTGAAACTACTCTTGAACATTAGTATTTCAGCCACCATTCTAATATGTTTTATTCTTGAAAAGCACAGTTTTCAGCCTGAATGAGTCAAGAAAAAAAATTACAAACAATTATCAAGCAGTTATATTATTGCTGTAAAGGCATTAAGTGGCTGACTCACTTAAATTTAGTCAAAATGGAGCACTCTGTTCTCACCACCCTTCCTGGCATCCCATTTTTCAAGAAAAGGGGTTAAGTAAACTACAGCATGACAGTAATAAGCTCGTAAACCAATATATTTATGGTCATCCCTCGACATACTCTTATGACCTTTGCTTAAAATAACCACAGGCTTTTATCCCAAATTTTTATTTCTAATTGTAGTTTGGGGCATGAAATTTTGATCCACACTGCAAAGATTTTTGGATCCAGTTATTAGGGTGCGAGAGATTAATTGTAAAATAGTTACTCAATATTTGCTATATAAATTTGCAAAGTCAAAGAAACAAATCCTGAAGATATTTTGCATATCCCTATATATACTCTCAGCAAACAACAGCTTTCATACGTCCAGAGTCCACACGTATACATCTTTGGATAGAAAGAAGTCATCCGACAGTTTTCTACTTGATGAGTTTTACATCAAATAATTAACGCACAACATTTCATAGAATCATAGAATTGTCTAGGTTGGAAAAGACTCTTGGGGTCGAGTCCAACCATCTACCCTACTCTACAAAGTTCTCCCCTACACCATATCCCCCAATACCACATCTAAACGTCTCTTAAACACATCCAGGGATGGTGACTCAACCACCTCCCTGGGCAGTCTATTCCAATGCCCGACCACTCTTTCTGTGAAAAATTCTTTCCTAGTGTTCAGTCTAAATCTACCCTGGTGGAGCTTGAAGCCATTCCCTCTTGTTCTGTCATTAATTACCTGTGAGAAGAGACCAGCACCAACCTCTCTACAGCGTCCTTTCAAATAGTTGTAGAGAGTGATGAGGTCTCCTCTCAGCCTCCTCCTCCTCAAACTAAACAGTCCCAGCTCCTTCAACCGCTCTTCGTATGATTTGTCTGCTAGGTACTTCACCAGCTTCGTTGCCCTCCTCTGCACTTGCTCCAGCACCTCCATATTTCTCTTGTATTGAGGTACCCAAAACTGGACACAATACTCGAGGTGTGGCCTCACCAGTGCTGAGTACAGGGGCACAGTCACCTCCCTACTTCTGCTGGCCACGCTATTTCTAACACAAGCCGGGATGCCGTTGGCTTTCTTGGCCCCCTGGGCACACTGCCAGCTCATATTCAGCCCCTTGTCAGTTAGAACCCCCAGGTCTCTTTCTGCTTTTCTTGTGGTCTTTTCTGCAGAACTTGCAGCATTTCAGCTTAATATTCAGCAAAAATAAGTGTCGTTCTTTACTTGAATAAGTGTTGGATCATCATCAATATATTATAAACAAGATATCCTAAATATCAGTACATTCAGTTTCTCCAAGAAAGCATAAAGGGAAGTGAGCTTTAAATAGTGGGAGAACAGGAAGAGTCAGATGGATACTAAAATGACTATTTTCAAGTACAGAGTATTTCAGGCACAATCTCTCAGCAATATCTCAGGTGCCATTCTGATGAATCTTTTGGGTTTTTCCAACCTTTTATTGGAAAGAGTTATCATAAAAAGACAGCTTTGCTTAGGAAAATAAGTGTGGAAATAGCGTAGTGCTAGGAGTTTTACATCTTCCAAATGTATTCCATGTATTCCAATCTCTTTGTAAGCATTCATTAAGTACAAGTGACTACACAGAAAAGGAGCCAAGTACTCTTGCCTGACCTGTCTTGCCTCACCAGAGTCCCTTTATAAATTCCAAGCCATTAACATCCACCACCCCCCCCAGGATTTGATTTTTTGATTCAGGCTAATACATGTACTTTTTAACAAAGGGGAAGAAAAATGCATATGCTAAGAGTTAAAATAGGGATAAGCCTTTTCAGAGCATCAAAGCATTTGACTACCTTAATTCCAAACATTTATCTTCAGGTTAAGAGTAAAATATAATTTTACATTCTCAAAAGCATGCTCAGATGAAGCTTGAACTTTGCAGAACAGTAGGACTCACCGCCCCTACGTTATAGTCACAAACGTTTCCGCTAAAGGCCACGCCACCCACTAACAACAGAATCTTAGCTACAAGGCTAGGTACTCCACATCAGGTGCTGCCTCACCATTAAGTACCACATTTATGGCAGGCATCAAAACCATCTTTACTTTCCTCCTTAAAACAGCCTTGAGAGTCACACAACAGTGATGTGGACACAACTAACAAAGCCAAGCCCCTGGAGCACCTCTGGCTGACACAAGAGGTTCCTACAGCAGCCCTGGCTGAGGCTGGAGCCCATACCCTGCAAGACAACCCCTGCAGAGGCGGGAGCCAGATACTACCTTCATCTGCACATAACCTGAGCAAAATGCAAATGTATCAGCCACAAACCGTCTTACCTTGACTTAGCTGTGACGGATGAGAGGAGAGATATGCTGTGAACAGGGCCGTACTTGCCTTTTCCCTGCCACCTGGCAGGCCAAAGCTCGTTACCTACAGCCTGGAGGTTGCCATTTCAGGTGCCAACTCTAAAACCCCTGCTGTAGGTCGTCTTCTCTTTCAGTAGCTAAACCTTCAGTAACAGAGCACCAAAGCAGGCTAACAGCGTGCCCAGAAGGACTAGAGTTGCAGCTAAGATTTTATTTTCCAGGACATGCTGTACTGCCCAACCATCCATCTGACCTACACAAGCTGCAGGCACTTCAGCCCTCACTTCCTTCAAACTACCAAACCCACCCACTTTATTTCTGTCCCTTTATAGAAAACACCTGGCTATTTCCCAGCTGGATCTGATCTCAGACAAAGCTAGCTGGGTCCCTAGTCTCAAGCTCCTCCTCATCCACAAAGCAGATCAATTCTTAAATTTGCAAACTCAAAATAATGTATTTATAGTTTTGAATGTGTTTTGTTGTTAACTGCAAATGTTTTCCGTCATTCACCAACATATTCGTGAATGAAGTTCCCATGTTCTTACATGGATATAAAAGTTCAGGAAACCAACCCCCAAGTCTTTCAGTGGACAGCAAAATATACTGAGGAAAAATCTTGATTTTCACCTAAGACTTTCTTCATTCTTTGCAAAGATAGTTTCATAAAAGCAACAGCAAAGAGACAATGGTTAAAGTTCAAAGAAAGCAGTAGCTGAACTTCACAAAGATGATGCCAAGAACAAACTAATGAGCCACTGGTCGCTCCCATATCAAATAAATCTTAAGATTATGGGTGTGATATATCTCCTAACCATATTTTACTATTCCTCCTAAATATTCTAGGCTATTCTAAAACAAAACAGGAGTAGGATGCAAGAGCTGCCCTTAGGTGTATGAAAACGATTTTGAAAGATTGTCCCTACTAAATATTAAGACCGAAGGTTTTATTAGAGGTGGGGGAGTGGAATGGAGCCCGAGAAAGCCAAACACATGCACAGCACAGGACTTATAGGGAAGAACACGCCTCAGAAGACATCTTTCTCTATGAGGGAGCAGGTGAAGGTCTAACACTTTTGGATGCATGCAAGGGTTTGCAAGATGGAAGAGACAGAAAATCACAAATAGAGGGACAGAAAAAATGCATAGAAAGGTGGATATTTCTGGGAAATGTATGAAAGAAAAACATTCAAAGCTCAATAGTGATAGAGGGAACCCAGCATCTCAAGAAAGAGGGAAGGCACAGGGGTGAGTAATGCAAAGCAGAAAACTTAAGAGAGGTGTTGATCTATTGGGAAACGCTTGGATGTGTAGCTAAAGCTTTTCAGGGTAAAAGCAGAACTGTTAGTAACTTCCCAATCTTCCTGTCTTTGGAGAAAGACAACTGTCACTAGAAGGTTTCCCTCTATTGTAAATAACTGGAAGGTTGACTGTAGTAAATGACCATGAACTTTACCAGCCTCAGGTCTTGGGGATCTCGTGCAATATGCAGCTGGTCAATATAAACTTATGCTTGATTATCCTTTTATTTTAGAAAACTTGCTAACCACCAGTACTTCCCCATGACAGTCTCACCACCACTTACAAAGACACCTTTAAATATGTCTTGAAAAATAAAGGCATCATCTAGCAGTTTATTTAGAAAAAGAACACAAAAGAAACTTTTCCTATATTCTTTTAGCAGAACTTTTTACAGTTTCAAATTCACCTGTGCTTTGAAAATATGCTTATTCAAGAATAGAGGAAAACATACAGATAGATTGGTGGGGGTCCTAAAATACTATTTACATTTTTACAAGCCAAGAAACTGGGGGGAAAAAAAGGTGATGTTACACATTTCCAGAGATGTAGCTTGGCGACAAAGCTGCTTTTTAGAAAACAGGGACTTTTAAAATCTCAAACACATTCATTCTATAGTCTGTATTCAAAGCAAATCCACCAAGCTCTTGCACAAAAGAAGGTGAATAATCAGCCAGCTATACACTAGTCATTAGTGATGCAAGAAGCTATTTCAGAGAGTGGGATCTTTAAAAGCAAAGGCTGTCATGGAAAGATGCATTTATTTAGAAGCCATTAGAATATTTGTCTCATCTGTTCTTCCATATCCTCACCTGAGCTCACTCTGTTTAAGAACAATGCAGTCAGTTGAGTTGTTTAATAATGGAAGACTCAAAACCTTTGCAATAAATATGTCCCCGGGCTTTTCATTTTCCAATGGAATTTTCTAAATATGAATCAAAGCAGCAGAAAACAAAGAGACTCAGAGATGTCTGAGCAAACCCTAATAATTTTAACTTAAATTAAATGTTATCTGTCTTGTGCAGTCTATTTACTTTTTAGTCAATCAGAACCATACAAAAAGATTTCTTTAAGAGAATCAGAAACAGCTATTTAGTGCCAGGCTGGGTTGGAAATTTATCAATATCTTGCTGGATTAAGAAGGATAAAGGAAGGGGAGGAGGATTTTTTTCAAGGAGAAGTCCTGCAGGCTTAGTGGAAGTCAGCCCTTGGTGGGAGCAAGCAGTGGCAAATACTGATCTCGCTATGGAAAAAGCCATTTTGGTCTCATTCAGTCAAAATCAGCACTAATGTCCATGGAAAGTGTAACAAAGGACTTAGAACAAGGGATGCTGGACTTGAGAGCACTGAGACAAATGCATACACACCATTCGGTCCCTGTGGAAGACATACTTTCCTTTAGCTATTGCTCCTCTACTGTTTGGCTCTCTTTTTCTGCTCCTTCCCCAGCATTGATCTTGAGTGCATTTTGAATAAGATTATGTAAATACCTCCTCTGTCCTTCCTGATGACTGATGTCATGACTTTTTCTTACCTGCAGAACACAGACCTAGCTACTCATAAGATTTACCTTGTTAGACCTGTTTTTTTTATTTTTACATCAGGGAGGGGGCAGTTATTCACTTCAGCAAGTTCTCATTAGTTTTGAAAATATCTCCATGATGACAAAGATTCTCCTTCTCAGAGAAAACTGAGCCCCACAGACTTCAGTAAGTCTTCAACAAACATGAATCCGAACAAAATCAGCCCGCTTACTCAGACAGCGCCCTAGGGCAGACAACAAACCTGCTTGTTATCAGAATAATTCTGGTAGCCTATTAGCAGGGAACGAAGCGTTGGGGTTTTCTAGGCAGAACTCTGTCTGAACAAAATGCTCTTAAGGTATCCAAAGGGAAAGACTGTTGTCACATCAGAATGTGTTACGGGATGTCGTTTACCTCTCGCAGTTACCATTGCTTACATGTGCTCATTCACAAGGATTTTGAAACGTCTACATGTGAACTTGAGAGAGCGAAGGCACAGCTTCTTAGTACTGATAATATGGAAGGCAAGTTCTTCGTTTTAAGTAGGTGGGAGTTTCCTTTTCTCTGTTCTTCACAACTTTCTCGTCTTCAGCTGATATGATACATTATATATATTTTTAACTCTATTGTTATTTCATTGCTTGGAACCTTCCCTGTATAAAAAAGTAGCAAGATTGTCAAGGTAAATATAAGTGAGCTTCGAGAGGTAAAAAAGCCAAGAAGTTACCTCACTTTCAAGTGGTTTTGTTCTCTTTTATGCCTTTTTGCTGTTTTATCTAATTAGATGGGAAGACGAGATTGGTGCCTACCAATAGTATCTGCAGTCCTTACACAGTGGATGCTCCATCTTTGGTCAAGGCTTCCAAACGCAGCTTTAATAGAAATCATCCTAAGAAAAAAGGCAGCAAAAATAGAACAAATGGAAACAAACAAACAAAAATGCACAAAAGGGACAGAGGCAAAGAAATACAGAAATGACACAACATGGCAGGAAAGAACCCACCCAATAAACAAACAGAGGAGCAACAAATTAGAGAAAAGGTAATGCCTGCAGAAATTAGGAGAAAGCACAATGAAGTGGAACACAGCAGAGACTAGTCCATATCTTTTTCTTCAACTAAAATTGCTTCAGGTTGTGTTGAAGAGGATAGAAACATGTTTTCTCTCAAAGGAATGTTGGCTTTCCCTCTTCAGAGCTGAATTCTGTTACTGGCGCTTTGGCATGTATTTAAGTAGACACAGTGCTTTTTTTGCCCTTTTCAGAAGTCATCCCCATGCCACTGAGTTTTTTATCAGCATTGCCACATCTCTACAAGCACTGCTGACATCAATAGTTCTCAGTATCAGTATTTAAGCAAAGCATTTCTCTTTGGGGAAAAAGATATACTCATTTTTTTCATTATTGAGCTGAGGTCCGAAGGTGTTGTTTATATTACTCTTTTCCCTGCTACAGCAAGCCTTTTAGCTTGAGGTTGACTTGCTGAGAAAGGACACCATTACCTGTAGCTATAAGCATACTGTACTCCATTTTGCCCTGTAATTAGCAGTTCTTCCTTTTGCTAATCAAACTCATATGCTTCCAGTTGCATGCTGCTCTCATACCAGCCTCTGTGTGTTTGTGTGCACGTGTGCATGTGCAGTCACAGCAGCTGACAGACCAGCAGCACCCAGTCAAGTGGAAAATGCAATTTCCAGAAAATAAAAACATGCATTCCCAGAGACAACAATCTGCCTAAAGAAGTAATCTGTTAAATGTAGTTACCCAGTAATTTAGCAGTGAAAATGATCAAGATTTCTCAAGCGGCTCTCATCCAAAGCTTTCCTCAGACCCCTGTGGTCTTTGTTATGATTAAGAATAGATTTGATACTTACTAAGGGCTGACATATCCACCTAAGCCCTTAGGCAGTTATCACTTTGGATGAATAACTGTATTGCATAGTCTCCAAACTTTACAAAAATATGACACGTGGAAGACATCCTCACTTTCAAAGGAAGGAGGAAAGCCTATGGATTTTGACGGCTTCTGTAGTTTTCACTACCTGAACATACACATTGATATACGTAAGCCACTAAAACCCCAGTAGACAACTGAAATGGAAGTTACTAAATCTAAGAAAGAGATATTAAACTTCTTCCTGGCATAATCTAGTTGTAAATCAGGATATAAACATTGTTGTCCTCCCTCTCAGCTTCCAGTTTTCACATTTGGAAACTAAGTAAGTTTCATGTTTTCGTTCTGAGTCAATTCCCATTGGATTCTTCTTTTCCTGGCCACCATTGAGACAGCATTCATGCTTTTTAAAGTCCCTGTCTCTTTCTTGTTCTGCAGTTACTCACTGCTGTGCATCTCCTTTCCCACCCTCTGTAGAAATTGGGGCATTGCCTTTTTCCAAGAGGAGTCTTGGCCTCTCAGTTTTTCTTTTGGAGAAGCGTAACCCACCATGATGTGCCCCATATCCCATGCTAAATCTGCTGTGGGGAGTGCTTAAGCTTAATCCGACGGCCTCTGTGATGAGAGCAGGTTTGAATACGTGGAGTGTAAGTACTATTTACAGAGGATAAACATTTTCACGTTTTTCCCTGTCTAGATACACAGCAATGAGACACGCTCACTTCATTAAGCAAAAATGATCGGCTGTTTTCCTAAGCAGCAATCTTCATTCTCACTTAATAGTCAGAATTTAAGAGAACTGAGAGCTTTTTAATTAAAGAAAGCAAACAAATAGTCTGGTTTTGAGAGATGCTGAGCACCTGGTGTTGCAAACCGCAGATGGTCTGTCCTGCCCCTGCTGAACTGCTCCACTGACCCTCATTAAGGGCACACCACAGGGCATTACTGTGACGGCCATGCAAGGCAGAGTCACGAGGCCACACTCCCTGCTCTCTAGACATCGTAACGCAAATCGTAACATCACAACCCCCATCATCTAACCAAAGTTAGCCTGGCATCCGCGTATCGTGTTTTATCCCACATGTGTAGGTATTTATAGTGAAGTGGAAAAGGCAAGAGCTGTGAGGCATTGGTCCCTAGGTTGTGCTGGGACTCGGCAATAGCTCCTAAAGATGGCTCTGATGCCAAACACTGGCAGCTGCGCTGCAGGTTCAGCAAGCACCTTCTCACCTCTCCTGTCCATGAAGCCACCCATCAAGCCCCCTCACGCCGCTCTGAGGGGCTTCTGTCCTTGAGCTGAGCCCACTCCAAACCTCTGTGTCACGCTGATTCAATCTCCCTTCACACCACACAAGCTAGTCAGGATATGTACAGTAGATTAATATGCTCAGAAAGGAGAGCAAAACAGTAGAGGGATTGAAAACGGGGGGCAAATGGTCAACTAGAGCTCCTCTAAGAGCAGAGCAGTAACAATCAAAAAAGCATGTGTATCCCCTGCGACGCTGAGTTGTTGCCCTGATAAACATCTTTGCCAAGGAGGAGCTGCTTCTCCAAGACGGTGTGGCCCTAGACACTAAACAGCAACTTTTACACTTACCTTTCATAAACCCAGTGGGAGGAAATCTCTTCTGGCAGCACTGCCACATTAATTTCTGACATCAGTTTAAGCTGTTTTGTCTTGTGCTTGGTGTCTTTGGTTATGCCTGGGTAACCACAATCAGCGATCAGGGCCTCTTCTCCACCCCCCCACCGAAAGCAAACGCGTTGTGTCCAGGGGTGGCTCTGACCGAGAGCGTAGTGGGGCCCATCCCCACCACAGCTGTAAAAACCTCACTAAAACCTTTCCCTGTCCCTCTGTGTGAAGACTGATGCGCAGCAGCAGGATAACACCATGGAGGTAAGGTAACAAGGAGGTAACAACAGACGTTCCAAGACATAGCAGGTTGCTACCACACCTAACTAGTTTGCACAGTGGGGGGTTTCTTGGGGGGGGACGCAGTCAGCAGCGCAAAACAGTTCACAGAGCTCCTATAGCTTCAGGCGCCGGCGCTTGAGCCCTTGTTGGGGATTTTACTGGCTATCCCCAAAGTCACAGAGGATGGGAATGTAGCAACTCAGGCTGAGCATGCCAAGGTGCACGTAGGAGAAAGCCACAAAAGTCCTTCACAAACTAATGGCTATTTTTTTGTGGTGTTGTTTTCTGTTACATAACTAAACACGCTCGTCTTTTTATCATAATGTTGGTAATGAATAACCCTTATTGTTCTTACCTGGTACAATACTCTTCTCATGATCCCAATGTATTATATGCAGACACACACACTACTCCCTGCTTCAAAATATTCTGCTGAGATCTCACAGCTAAAATACATTAAAGAAGCCACTGATTGTGCCCTCATACAGCTAACTTTAAATCCACCCCAACCAAGTTTGCCATAACTACAGTACCTACGAGAAACATCCCTTGCCCTGTGCTCTCTGAACTATGCCTGGGCACCATCTCAGAGTGCCAGTTAGCACAGGCTACCATCACACCCATGAGAGTGGTAGAAATTAAAAAGGTGTAGACAATGATACACTCATGCTAAAGTCCTCGCTCTGGTCCTGCTTTGTTTGCTGGAAAGATGTGGCTCTGCATGCCTGCACAGGCGTACCCTGAGCAGAGGAAGGAGAAAGGAACAGTAGTTACCCATGAACCTCCTGATCCATCTGCACCACTGAAGTGGGAGCTTTACCACACTCTTCACCAGCATGCTGTTATGCTCTTCCAGAACAAAAAACTTTCTTTTCTCAACCCCATGCCTGGAAAGGAGGAAATTTAGAAGGAAAAAACCCCAGCATCCCCACCTGATTAACCTCCAGGCCTGTGGATACGATCCAGGCAGAGAGGAGAGACAGCTGTCAGCAAACCCCAGCTATAAGATTTATGTTAGTGAACGGGAAAGGGTGAAGCAGCAGGGAACAACTAAAGCTTCTTAACATACCTGGAAAGAAACATCACAGAAAGAAACAGAACCTGCAAACAAAGGAATGCCATATAGGAAATACAAATTATCCACCTAATCTATTGCACAAGGGGGATTTAAATGTGGTGAAAAAGCCCCCAGACTTTCAGATGTACCAAGTCTGCAGTGTCGAGAAGGGCAGAGAGCTTACAAAGGACGGTGGCTTACAAATCAGCTCCAATCCTTCTTTCACTCCATACTGTCATGAGGCAGAGTTTGCAGACAGAGGAAGAGGAAAGCAACCCGGAATTCATGGCTGGATACTGGAATTTCCACCACCGGAGTAAACTGAAGATTCCCTGCCCCTCTCTTCTCCCACACCAGCTTCACATGCCAGCTCATTATCCCCTGCCACACCAGGCCCAGGGAGGGAGAGCTGAGATGCCGGAGAGGGCATTCGCTGGCACGCACAGGGCATAAGTAACTCCATAAGTCACATCTCTTCCCGAGGCTCTGAACACGCTGCAGGGCAGTGCTGCTGTCTCCATCCCCCCAGCCCCAGTCCAAGGCGATAAATGCAGAGAGCTGAGTGAGAAAGGCTGTCTTTTGAAGTGGAGGGTGACTGTGACTCATGCCAATCTTCCTCAGCCTTCCTGATGTCTTCAGATCCAGATTTTCTCATTTAGTTTGTGGAGAGTTTATAGAAAAATGGTCAGAGATCACTCTTGGGGTTCTTCTGGCCACAGACATACCTGGAGAATTGTCTCTGAACAAAATTCTGAGGTGATGGAGACTAACTGTCAGCTCAAGGAAGAAGCTGGGACTAGCATCACCACTGGTGATGAGCATTGTTTGGAAACAAAAGATAGGGAATGTAATCTTGAATTCAAGGAACTCAATCATTTTATTGTTCATTTAAGAAAATGTTTCTCTCTGCATCAAGTCTCTCAGAAAAGGACTAAAACACGTGTCACAAAAACTCAACAGTGTTCTGCATCCATAGCCCAACCACCACATCAAATTTTTATTTGCTTGTTATTTAACATTCAAACAATCCATTATTATTATTTGTGTTGTCATAGTGCCTTGGAACCTGAGCCCAGGATCGAGATTTTAATGAGGTGGGCACTGTGGAAACTCTGGGCAAAAAGACTGGCTCAAAAAACTTGAGATCAAAGTACATTAGAAGTATGGGCTGTCTTCCTCCAGTAAATGTAGTGGCCCTGTAAGCAGCTATTACCTGTTCATTGACCTTTTTTTTTTTTTTTTTAATGAAGGGGATTAAATAGCTTTATCTAAACTAATGCAAGTATCACTTAAGCTAAGTAAAACTCGCCCACTATTGTTTGACTTTCAGTTTGACATACACTTTTTCTAAACAGAAGGCTAAAACAATCAAGAAATACTTTTGCATAAGCCCAATGGCTCGGTGTGCTGTAGAACAGCCTGCTGGAAGGATAGAGTGGATACCAAAAGTGTAAATGTATTCAGAAAGTGTCTGTAAACACTCTCATAAAAAAAAAGATCCTCCAAGGTGATTACATACAAAGGCACAGCTAATGTTTCAGACTTGTATTGCCTAAGCTTTAGCAAGATGAGAGGGTGTGCCAGGACAAGGATCTCTCTGTCTTTGCCCAGGTCTTACACTCTTTTCCTAAGTACCCACTGCCGGCTCTCCTCAGAGAGGAGATAATGGGCTTAGAAGGACATTCTGCCTGACCCAATATGACCGTTCCTATGTAAAACAACACAACAAAAAAAATGTACTCTGAAAAAATAAGCTCTAAATTGCTACCTATTATAATCAAAACAGAAAAGCCCCTTCTTGCCATCATCAAAGCTCTTGCTGTGAGGCACACCGGCTGATCAAGATGCCACTACACAGAATAGGGGGCAGTTTTGCTGATGAAGTGCAATCTGAGGATGAGCCACAGTTTGAAACCGAAAGAGCACACAAAGAACAAAGTACCAATGAGCAGACCCAAAGCAAACACCACAGGAAGTAAGAGGTCCCAAGAAGATATTCGAAGAAGGTGCTGGAGAGACTACTTGTTCACACTGTAACATCCAACGCCCTTGCACACAGTTTTGGGAATTACTAGAGAGTTTCTGCCACCATCAATGTCACTCAAGCAGTTATCCCTAGGAGACAAATCTTTTTAAAAGGTTTACAGGCACTGCAGAAAAATCATATACTGAATTGCCAGTTCTAGAGACGCAGTTTCACATTCCCGTTAGACTGAGTGTAATGACATCAATCTGAAGCCAGATGCAGACCACAGAGCAAACACAGGTTGATCATAAACAGTCAACTCTTACTCATCAGGAGCAGTGGACAGAGCAGGACTGTGTTGCTTAACCTCTGCTTTTTCTAAGGTCACTTGTGGTATAATTAAAACTTCATTCATTAATTCAAACAATAGCAGGAGATCCACGTGACTGGTAGCTGAGGGAGCAGAAGACTTTATTCACTAGTGCCAAAACCTGCAAAAGAAAAACCTGTGTTCAGCTCACATAAAACTGGAACTTACAAAGCATACAGAAGACAAGTCCTAAACAGCCACCTCAAAAGTAGGCAGGCACCAAACCATCCAGGGAGACTGACTCTAATTAGACTGATGAAACTACAATGCGGCTGTGTGCTGCAGGTAGTTGTTAGAGCTGCTATCTATAAAGGTTTTCCATTGCCTTTTGGATAACCAAAGGTATAAATGAACTTCTAGCACTTTCAGCCTTTTAAAGCTTTTGTGGAATAAAAGTTTGCAATGGTTTGTAGAGGCTGGTTTCACCGAAACAGATTTTTGGTTTGCTTCAAAAACAAAAACTTGTATAAATAGAGGTCCAAGCAAACAACAAACATCATGAGCTGAAGGAAAGGGTCCATACAATTTACTAACTAGCACCCGGGATTACTTAACACCAGACAAAATATGTATCAGGGAAGTGAATTGCACAGTGTGTAAAGAGGAGCTCAAATCACTGCTTGCAAACAGGTCATCCGTGTGGTACTCAGCCTCCTTGGAAGATGGGCTAGAAGCAACCACTGAGATGTGATGAAGCCCAGTGCTGAGTGCCGAGAAGAGGGAGAGAGAAGGCATTCAATAGGTGTACAACTGTTGGTAGGTGCTGAAGAGCCCGGCGCTCAGCCCAGGGGCAGCAGGTCGGTTATCTGACTCTGTCAGCTGCTCTTTTGCCTTTGCAGAAGATAAGCACATACTTGTCCACCTCTGCACCACATTAGACGCAGCCCAGCAGCTTTTCCTCACAGCCCAGTCGTAACATTTTGGAGGAGGCTGACAGTCTCACCCATGAGCACGCACTACTGAGCATCCAAAATCCCACAGAAGCCGGGATGCTTGAAACAGACCTTCCCCTTCTTCCCCCGACAAGGAAGAGACTGAAAAGACGACGACCAGGCAGCAGCCTTTCCCCCCAAATTAGGACACACCACGCCCCCCCCCCCCCTCCCCCGGAGGACTCGCGCGGTTCCTCCCAGCCCGGGGAACCGGGAAGGTGGCACAAGCGCAGGGCAAACCCCGCAAGGGACCCCTGCTGCTCCCTGCGCCCTCAGGCTGGGGGGAGCCGGGGGGCGGCGGAGCATCCCCCCCCCCCCCCCCCTCGCCATGGCACATTGCACCGGAGCGGGACGGGGGGGGGGACGGGGCGGTAAGGGAACCACCGGGCAGGTAGGCGCATCCCCGGCGGCGGCCCGGGAGCCGCGGGCAGCGCGGGTGGAGCATCGCCGCGCCGCATCCCGGCGCCCTCCCCCGGCGGCGGCGGCGGCCCCGCCCCGGCGGCTCCCGCGACGCGCGTAAGTTGCGAGGCGGCGGAGAGGCGCGGAGCCGCCTCCTCCGGGTAGAAGAGCTGTCGGGGCGGTCGGCGGTGGAGTTTTCCCGGCCGGCTGGTGCCGCCCCTTCCCTCCCCCCGCCGTGTTTTCTTCTTCTTCTCCTTCTTCGTTTTCATTTTTGGCGGGGGGAGCGGCGGCGGCGGTGGCGGCGGAGGGAAGCGCTTGGCTCTCCGCGCTCCGGAGCCGGCGCCTGCCGCGGTGCGGATGCGTGTGGACCAGTCCTCGTGAAAACAGCTCCCGACGTTTCCCCCCAAAAAAACCCCAAACAAACCACCAAACCCAAACAAACCACCCACTTGGATAATTAAAACGGTAAATCTAGCTAACTTTTCATTATCTTGCTTGCTGTGTGCTTATATATGTAGATATTTATGGCTTATCTGGCTTCATTTTGTCATCCTTTGGTGTTTGCTAATTAGCTTCTCTTGTGCTGCCGGAGAACTTGAAATGCTGGGGTTTTGAACAGAGCAGGGCTCTGTTTCTGCTTCATCCTAAAGTTGGACCGAGGAATGAAAACCTTCCTAGTTCATACCAGCCTTGCAAATATGTTCACTTGTTTTATTAACCTGAATGTAGATGAGATTTCGTGTGGCAGCATGAGGATCTTTGAGTTTGCTTTTCTTCGGTTTAATTTTTGCTGATTTTATCTAATCCAGCATAGATGTGTGTGTGTGTGCTACACATATGCAATTCTGTACAGTGATTGATTTTGTATGCTGGTATTCACACCTGAAAATCCAAGTAGGCTTTGAATCTCTTTAGTTTATGATGTTAACAGGTGAACTGTCTTCTGTTTTCATCCTGATTAAACTTGTGGATTCTGCCAACTCAAGGTCACCCAAACCATATCAAGTGGTATTTCTCAGCCCTGAAATTATTAGGTTCTGTTTAAGTGATGAAGCATGTTACAGTTTTTACAGTTTGCACAATGTGTATAGCTTCTTAATCCAGTAGGCTTTTGTTTGAGAGATTATTAATTTTATACAGTCACTGTATTAGTTGGATGCTTTATGAGACTGGGCAACCTCAGGCTTTCTGCACATTATGAAAATTGACTTTAGGAGATTATATGTCTTTGCTTTCTTAGATATTATAATTTCATAGACATTTATGTGCTCTACTACTGGTTATTCTTCTTCTTGGAGTATTAACGCAGCAGACATTTACCTGAGGAAAATAAAAATGAGAGGTCAGTTAAAAAAAATAATCAGTGTATACATGGGGAAAAGACCGCCTTATTCTCACAAAATAAGAAAAATGAGAGTATCGGTTGCATAGTTGGTAAAAATGACTGACCTGAACTTTGCTGTAACGTATAAGCTAAACTTCCAAGTTTAACTCAGGAAAAACTTAGTGTAGAGTCTGCAGTTCTTAATTGATTTTTTTTGTTTCTTTTTTGAGAAGTCATTCATGTGTTATTTACCTACCTGTATATACATGTACTTATACACCTGCACAGGGACACATACCTGCCTGAGACTGGCCAAGCACAGGGCTTGTGATTCCGGGTTTTGAGCCACAGAGGAGTACAAACAATGGCAGGGAAAGGAAGAAGAAGAGATTGACATTTACTTTTGGGCACATATTTTAGGGATCTTGGTTTGGAGACTGGTCTCGGTAATCAAAGGAGAGAGACAGGACCCCACGTGCCCTTTAAAGTGCCTTGCATATGCTTCTGCTCTAAACTGCTGCTTGCTGTGCTTGCATCTCTATTTGAATTAATTTTCCAAAAACTTACATTCATCCACCATTTATCTTGTTAGTGTTGAAAATGGGCTAGCATATGCATTCATTGGTTATTTCTAGTCTGCTAAATATTAAAATCTCTTGACCCAAGGCACAAATATTTTGCTTAGGGACTAAAAATAATCTTTGTTCGTGAACATGCAAACTGCTGTGTGCTGACACTGCACACTAACTTTCTGCAGTGTGGCATTAAATGGGAATATGGAAGTAGGGGGCATTGTTTCTCCTGCGGATAGGACACGAGTGGTTAAGTGACTGCCCAAAGCATTAGTAACTCCGGGGGAAAATTACTGTCTGAACACTGCAAAAGGTACAGCAGTGACCTTTGCATCAGGTTGTTTTAAGGTACTGTCAGTACACTACTCTTGGTACCTCTGCCTCTTCGCAATTACCATTCACAGGCATGATGATGGTGCCTTCTTTCTGTGGTGTGATTTCTGCCAAGCCTGTCATAAATATCTGAAAGTTTCTTCATTTTGATCGTGGAGACTGAAGCGCTTGGAGCATGAAAGGAGGGGAAAAAAGGTAATCAACTCCAAGCCATTGTGAAATTTTAATACCATAACTAAAACAGACTTTTAGGTGTCGGAAATTCTTCTTTCTTAAGAAGAGATTAATCAAGCCTCTGTTGTTTTTTTTTATTTTTCCCAAAAGTTCTGGACTCTACAGCTCTCGCTTCCTTCAGTGAAACCTGTGAATAAGCAAGTTTCCTTGCATATTTCCTTGCAGAACTCCTCCTCCTTCTTTCCTTTTTTCCTTCCCCCCTGCGAGCTCCATATTACCTGTTTTTTCATCCAGGCAGCAAATAAAAGGGCTAACAGAATACACTCAGGCAGGAGGCACTCACTGCTGGTAGAATCTCTCTTTTCAATACTAACATTCCTCTTGAGCTGGGGTAACAGACAAAAAGGGTTCACGCCGCACATGACATCTCTCAGGTGTCCATGGCATTTTGTGCCAGTTCCACATCTGAGCATGAGATACGACTGCTTTAGCGTCTAGGAGGATATAAGTGATAAGATTCAGATTTCTTTTATAACTTACTGATTCCCATCTGTTAGAAATTACAACCGAAGTTATGGGATCTGAAAGAGTAATATCTTTTTGCCTCAATACTCTTTAAGTTATTAGTTGGAAAAAGCCTTATATACTGCCAGATTCGGTGGTTTGCCCCTAGTACTAGCCCTTCATCCAGAAACAGGGTGAAAAATATGCATAGCTTCAAAATAAAAGAGAAATTTACTTTAAGACAGCTTCAGTACTTGAAATCAGTTTTTATACCTTTGTCTTTTAAATGACTAATCTCCACCTGTGGGTGTCCATTTAACCTGTGAGATAACTTTAGAAACTGCTGGAGGCAATTTGTACTATAGGATCTTAAGTGATTAGCGTTAGGTACACAATATAATGCATTTTCGGTATTTGGTGGGCTGTATCTCTTGGCTTCAGATGCTTTTTTTTTTTTTTTTTTTCCTTTTTTCTTTTTAATGTTACATTCTTGCCTGCAGGATTTCTCTGTAATTTATGATCACAAACAAAGGTTACAGACTCTCTAATTCAAGCTTCAACCGTTACGGCATTTTTATACAAATGCTCATTTACTTTGTCATAGCATTTAGCAAGAAGGATCGGTCAATGTGATCCATTATTCTTGCAGCTATTGCGTGAAGAAGTGATTCTGTCAAAAATGTGTCCCCTGGTTATATTTTTTTTGCAAACTAATATATATCAGACATTATGTTTCCAATTGTAATAAAGTTGGAGAGTTTTCAATGCAAGAACAAAACCAAGTATTTTTTCAGTTGTCTTTTGATGTCCACGGTGGGAAAGTCGCATGAGGCAGCGGCTCCTGGCAGACAAGCAAGTCCTTCAGTATACACCCTTCACTTTGTAACTAAGACCAGGGCGTGCTTTAGAAAGCGTTGGCAGTGTGTAGTGTATATATTTAATCTCAAGTATTACTTTCAGGATGTTTCATCTAACAAATTAGCGATGGAGCGAGAGAAGGGAATTGGTTGTCATTTCCTTCACACCCTCTCCGTGTCCTCAGTTCTCCCGCCGTCCCTGGAGGAAGAAAAGCACATGGGAGTACAGTAAACTATGCAGACCTAGACATCCTAGACTACGCACTTTTGAGTTCCCCTTGCCTATAGTAGGAGTGTATCACATCATCATTTAGGTGGCGTGCTTGGAAATTGGGTTCGACGTTACAGCTGTGCACCTCCGTCTATGCATTTGCAGGTTTTCTGCAGGCGAGAGGCAGGGAGCCTGAGACTAAAGGCTGGACAGCTAGTTTTAAATAGAAAACATGGCTTGTTCTACCCCGAAGCATCAGCAGCTCAGCACCACAAAAAGCCTGATCTAAGGACTCCCACGTCACTGGCTTCATCGAGAAATTAGAGGATTTCTCTAAAACACTGGTTGTGATGTTGTCTTTTGGAAAACTACATCAGCCTTCAAGCACGTAGCCCAGTTGAATATGATTAAACGTTGTTTCTTCTTGTCAAAATGCAAGCTGAATTTTGAAAGTTCTGGGTTGAATGGCAAGCTGCTGAAAATTGAAGACAGGGCTTATCAAAGTGAAAAAATGTCCACTTAAATTCAATTTTTAATTGTTTTTCCCTAGAAATGGTCCATCATCATCTTGGACCTAATTCATGGTATTTTCTAAGAAACAATTACTCCACTGTGTTAAATGACAGTGTTACTCTTTCAGGCTTTGACCGAACTGGGTTTTGTCGATATTGGAAATATAAAGGTCTGATGGCAAAACTATCCAGAAAAGAATCGGCAAGTCAGTTGGCCCACGTGGAAAGCCAGCAGTTATGCCTTAGGTGCTAAACAGTTAAAAAGTCTGCCACAGAGAAAATTGGATTGCATAGATAGTGACAGTCCTGCTAATAAGCTATGAGGTACAAAGAGAGGCTAAGGTGACGTAGCTACCTACTTGTATATAAATACATGCGTGTGCTTATGTGTGTATGCACACAAACACACATACCAATGTCATGGAGGCCAAATCTAAATCCCATATGAACCAAGAAAAAGTTGCAACGAATTATGAAGGAACAGGGGGAATGTGACCTGCTGGAGAAAGAGGAGAGGCAAGCAGAAATGAAAACTAAGAGAGTCACAGAAAGGTCGGATGCATTATGTAAATTTTGGACACAGTAGGTGAGAGGGACTGGAACGGGCTTACCTAACCCAGACAAGCTAGTGCTTGTGCAGTAATGAGGGGTGATTAGAATTTGATGGACGTTTTATGATAACGCAAAAGCAGGAATTCCTCCAAAGGGTACTTTGTACCTATTGAAGCGTGGTTGCATTTGGCAGCTTCTCCTGACTTGAGGAGAACTTCTGAACTCTGCTGCTATAAGTCACAATCAAAAATCTACTTTAGAAAATTTCGACCTTCAAAATAGTTTATGACCATTTAATTACTGTACCTGTAACTTCATAGTCATGTCTGCAATAACAATTATGGGCAAACAGACAACAGTCACATACCTCTTCCCCCTTTTTCATAGTAGTGGGAATAAAAGTTTATTTTAATCATTTCATTCCTTTTCCCCATAGTAACACTTCCTTCCTAGAGCTGTCTGTAGTTGCTCTACAGCAGCTGAATGAGGAGAGCAGAACAGTTGGCTTGAGTCTTCTCATGGACGGGAATGCCAAATGTTCTCTGCTTATTGCTTGCTACCTCTGACCGAGGACACGGTGCTCAGTGAATCACTCTTAAGGTCAGCAGCACAGCGTGACTTCAGCATCACATTGCATCTTCTCTCCTCCCTCTTTCTCCCAGTCTCACCATCTTTCTTACCTCACAGCAGCTCTAGGTTTTAGTCAGACATCAGTCTCCTCATCCTCAGCACTCTGAGTTTCCTGGTCTTTTGAATTCCTGGGTTGCTACTGATGGCACTCACGGGAAAGCACTGACACTGCCCCAGCTGAAAAACTTTCTGTGTGGGCAGCAATAATCATCGTGGCTGTTGTTTGTCCCTGAGCCCAGAAGCCGCTCTGCATACACTTACTGCAGGGCTGCTGCAATATATGAAAAACAAGCATTTTCCACTTGTAAGTGCGGATGATTTCTTTGTATCATAACCACATTTTTTAGTCTCTAGATGCATAGACTTGGGCCATAATTGGATCTTTTGCTGAAGAAGAGTGATCCTTCCTCTAGGAGAAAAGGAACAGAACGTAATCCTGTCTTTTTACCTAGCATAAATGCTGTCGATTTGATAGCATTAAATCTATTCAGTTTATTTCTACTAAGCGTAAGATTATCTATGAAGGTCAAGATGGAAAAAAAAAAAGTAGCTATCAGTACTCGTTCTCTTATCCTTAGCTTTGTGATAGATTGTAAAAGATCAGCATGGCTTGGGCAAACCACTGCAGTAGGCGGTGATGGAGCCCACGGAGTACAAGTTTCCGAACTTACCGTGATGACTGTGGTTCACTGAGTCACTGATGAGAAGGGGGTGCTCCAAAACCAAGAGAGAGACAACTGAAACAGAGAGGTCTATTATCAAAAGATGATCTTTGAGAGAAATTTCAGGCTGTGGTTTTATTGGTATCTCAGCCACCAGAGGATGTAGGCAAATTTGGATCACATCTGTATTGTTTACAGATGCAGCCCAGTCAATTATCATAGTATTTTCCTCCAACTGGTGTTACAATAAATCCTAGAAACTACAGGGCAAGCTTCTAACTTTGCCACAGACACAAAGCAATAAATGTGTTTCGGGTGAAGATACTGGGAGGGGTGTGTACCACTGTCTGAAAAACTTTACTCCCAAAATAGGTCTTAATAACTCATTATGACAATTACTGTCAAGTTGAAAGGCTTGCACCACTCGTGATTATCCAGGAGACTCTCCTGGGTACCATGTAATGTTTTAATTACTAGTTTAATAATAATTAGTGTTTAATTATTCAGTAACAGTTTAGCTGAGGGAATAACCTGTACGCTCGGTAAGTGTGCAGGTGATACAAGGTTGAGGAGGAATGCAAAGGGGTTGAACAACTGAGTGAGAATTTAAAGTTGTTTTAAGAAACGTAGCTCAATAGAACGAGTATCGAGGGTACTCTCGGGCAGGAACAACCAAATGTGCAAACACAACAGAGGAAACGACTGACCGGGCAGAGATGTACGTCCCAATATATGTCAGCGATGTCACGGAGCTGATTCATGTCCAGATGATGTAACCGGCGGATCCTTTTTGAAAAACTGCTACGTGGCCATCCACATCCCGAAGCCGGGCACGTAAGGAATGGCAAGAGCAGTGCTGCTCTGCAAGGGGGGGTGTGCTGGGAGCCGAGGTGACCCCAGCACGGGCATGACGTCACCAAGGGGGCACAGCCAAGTGCTGGTAATGGGACCCATCCGACAGCCCCAGCACAGCGAGGGGATGAACCAGGGCCAGGGGCCGCCCAAGGGAGCAACCAGGAGCAAAAAATGACATTGACTTTATTTAATGACATAGAAAAAATTCCAAACGTACCGGACAAAACAAGCAAATAATATAATTATCCGCTCAAGAAAACAGGAAAGTCAAGCTTTGGAAGTCTAATAGCATTTTGGTCTCTGTAAAAGATGCATTTAAGGCCCTTGATTTCTTTCCTAGGGAAATGACTTCCATTCTGTCCTCTCTAATGCTTGTATCTACATAAACAATCTTCTATATTGGGCTTGCCCAACATAATGGCATCATTACCATCTCTTCTGCACAAAGAATTTTTACATTAGGGTTATAAATTAAGCTCATTCTCACTCTGCCTTTTACTGAGGCCTTTTAATTTTTTTCTTCCAGCCAACCCTCAGTCTTCTCAAGGACTGTACTGCAGGTCTTATTATGAAATTACCTGAAGAGTGACAGTTGCCAGCAGCAAAGGAGGCCCCTGCTGTTTTGGAAAAAAAAATGTAATGTGCGTGCCTTTTCATCTAGACCAAAAATCTTGGGTGGTTGTGGGGTTTGCGTTTTTGTTTCTTTGTGTATTGGTTTTTAACTAATATTTTAGGATGTTTATACCTAGAATAAACAATTATTTTCTACAAGTAATGAGGATCTGTAGGTATGTCTACACTGTTGCTTCTGCTGTTAAGTCCCTATGTCCCGATTATCCAGCCTGCATCAATGTTAGTTTTTTTGGACCCTTTCATAGAGCAAACCAACCAGTTTCCTCCAAGACAAAAGCCAGGTGTGGATTTGGAGGTGATTTGCTGAGGCAGCCATTTCAAATAAGCACAATAGCAGAGACTACACCCAGATTGGGATCTTTCTGTCCTACATAATATTTTCCAGCAGACCTTCTGCACTTAAGGGCTCACAAGCCCTCATGCTATGTCCAAGGACATGCAACCTATCTCCCCCTTGGTGTTATACTATCAAGCTACCATTCCACTCGCACATCAGCTCTCACATCAATTTAGGTATTTTGAACCATAAAACCTCTGGAAAATAGTAGTAATGTCTTTCAGCCATAGGGACCCATGTTAGGTGCCATGCAGTGGGGTCATAGCAGCGGAGTTAACATGAATATTGTGGGCACCGGTCACACTTGGGCCATGGAGCAGGGATCTCTCAGCAACACAGGCATCTTTTCTGTTTGTTTGAGATATGCTTGGTTTGGGCTTAAATTTTTTGTTTGCACTTCAGATTTTGACAATGGCCTAGTGACACTAAGTTTTGTCCTTGGGGAAAGCAGACAAGGCTCTCTTCAGTCCCGGGCAAGCCAGTTACCGCCAGAGAGATGACAAAACCAAGCAGCAATATGAGCAGCCTGGGATGGCTCCGTTAGTTTTTGGCACAACAGCCAGTGGTGCTTTGAACTATCTGTAAAGACAAACATGACCTAGAAAAGATCCATCTTTGGGTGCAGCTACTAAAGAAAGACAAGTAAAGAGGGCTTAAGCGTGGAGCCTGCTCATGACTGTCTGTACTGGCAGCAAGTACCTGTAGGTGGTGGGCTATCCAGTTCCCCAAGTCACAGCAAAGAGTGGGAGCTTTCTCAACACTGGCAGTTTTCTAGAAAATTACTTGCTCTTTGGTGAGCCACTTGCACAGTCTCTGTTGTGCTCATGTATACACAGTCTGAGCTGTGTATATATTATATTGTTACATGATTTGATATTCACACTGGGATCCTCAATCCACTGTAGCCATCTAAAAGCCGTGTGTGTCATCTGCATTTAGTTATGTGACCTTTAATCGACAGCAACAGCTCTGGGTGTATATCTTGTTTTTAAGATGACCTGTTATTCTGTCATCTGTAGCTGCTTGACCTATAACAGGTAACGCCGTCAGGAGAAACAAGCGCTAAAATGGAAAAGGACTTTCCTTGCTTTCATTAGCATTCATCTGACACTCCAAAGGCTGCAGCTGTGCCAACGCAACCACACATGGAGTGTAAGTTCACCATGAGGGTACACCTTAATTACCTCTTCCTAGTGTGGTTATGTGTCTTCTCTCAATCCTTAGGTAACAAGTCAAGTCTGCTCCTCATTAGCCCCATCCTTGATCTTGTACTGAACTATTTATTTGCTCTCCTGGTAGTTTGTTAGGCTAATGGTACTTGTTTCCTGTTATATATAGCTACACGTAAGAAATAAGCAGACCACATTTAGTCGTTTCAAACTACTAAATCTCTCTAACAGAAGAAAGAGGTGCATAGCTCGACTGAAACTTCCCCTGTTTTTTAATATTAAAAAGACAAATTCAAAAAACGCACCAGAAAAGTGTGAAAAATATGAATGAGAAAAAAACAGACATTAGATTGACAGAGAGATTCTTTGGGGTTTTTTTAGACATTGCCCTTCATAAGCAGCTGCTGTCTCAATGGTTCACATCACTGGTTACATGAAAGATTTCTGTCTAAAGCATGATGTTTAATTCCAGAAAAGCAGTCATTAATTTCTAACTTCAAAGGTCTGTAAAGCACGTCAATCATTATGACAACTAGGAAAAATTCTGAATGTTGTAATAACTTAGTCTTTAAAAAGAAAAGAGGATGAATGCGTCTTGCACGTTTTCAGGGCTATATAATACAGCATTCTGCCATGAACAGTACTTCTGAATATTTAAACACAGCTTCCTCCATGGGTACAAACGGGAAAAGAGGAGAAGGACAACTTTGGTTGTGAAACCAAAGAGGAGGGGAGGAAAGAAAAGTGGGAGGAGCTGTCACTTGCAAGTGCAGCCCTCAAACTCCAGTGACTAGGTAAGAGAATTTTGTTTAGGTGCAAAATGTAATATGCACATTGACACTTAAAAACTGGGAAATAAAAATGTTAACTGAGGGACCAGAGAGTAGAACTACGTAATTTTGAAAAAACATTCCGCCTCCAGCATCAAACTCTTTCATGTCTTGTGTTCTGAAGAGCTGAAGTTGAGGAACAAGTGTAACTGATGGAACTGGGGGAAATAAAAGTTGTGGTGAACCACATATCCACTGGAATGATGCGATTTAAAGTGGTAAATTTTTTTGTGAATACTCCCAAATAGTTTTGCCAGAACAAACTTTGACAAAACATTATTGAGGACAGAGACCTTTGTTTTTTAACAGTTTTGATAGAGCAGTAAAGGAAGACAGCTGCAACAAGATGGCGGTATTCTGGTTTCCCTGACAGTTAGTAATTAGAAAGCACATTCTAGACCCAACTTTTTGCTCTTCGGGGGTTTCCCATTTTGCAGCAGTCTAAACCTCATGAAGGACCCCGGTCTCTGGCTCTCCTGTTCCTCCTGCGTGTTACAGGCTGTTCTCAACAGCAGCAAGAATGGCTCTCTAAGCAGCTTTTTAGGGAGCCCCTGAAGGTACAGATGAGCTGGTTCAAAGCACATTTTTCTCCATTTAAGAGGGCCTGAAATGGGCTTTGGTCAGTAGCTGTGAGGGAAGAGTAGGAAGAAACCAACACTTTGTGTTGCTAGGTGTGCAAGTGCCCACGCTGAACTGCTTTACCCTTCCCCAACATAGGCAGAGCTGACCTCTGCTGGAATAAAAGCGAATAAAAAGAAATTCAAGCATTTGCAGCTTGAATGCAGCACTCAACATTTTTTTGATTTACATCCAAATGAAGAGAGGAACGTATTTTTGGCAAGCTCCTCTTTCCTGTTCAATACCTATTTGCAGAAAATCCCATTCAATTATTCTTTCTCAAGACCTGTTTGTGAAGGCTACCTGATGCAATGCATGAAAACCAGAGGGGGGAAGAATACACTACAAGTACGGTGTCTGTGTTGCGTCCATGTGAATCACTTGCAATAATGGGCTGTATCTGCTGTATTTGGACATATCCTGAGGCAAGGACGGAGAAGGAGGAGCATGAGTCCCAGTTCTCTTTGGCAAATACTTTCTGCTACAGATGCACAGACATGCTTCTCTTGCTTAAAGCACTCACGTGGTTTCCACTACTCTAGTATCACCTGTTTTTTACTGAACGTCCCATCACAGTCTGTAAGGTGGAAATGTGGCTGTTCACTTCATTTGATTGATCCAGAGAGAGAATCAGACCCCTGCCTATGGACAAAGTCAGGGATGATATGCTAGGTCAGGGAGTTCGCTCTCATCTTTCTAAATAATATAGCAATGACGCTGACTGACTTCTCAGGTGTGTGGTGAGGCTAAACTGGTGACCATCTGCACAGTTAGCAGGACTGTTGCAGCATGAATATCAGCTCATAAGGGTCAAAGGGAACTCACCCAGCAGTTTAGAAATCGCTCATCTCTGCCTCTGTCAGAAAAATTCACAAGAAAAAGCTTTGTACGAAATACTGAAGAAATAGATTCGGCCAGAATTTTTCTGGAAAAATTTGGGATTAAAATGGACTTAAAATACAGAAAGACGAGAAAGCAAATGATGTTTTTCGGACCTGGATGCATCTGTCTACTGAAATCCGCCTTCCAGCATGTATCAAAGAGGTATATAGCCAAGAAAGAAAGAGAGGGGAAACTACATATATTTTTACTTCTTTCATAAAACTGTGCGGCACCTTGGTAGAAGTGTCACAGGAATTTAAGCAGGCTCTATGCTGTTGCACTGAAGTTAAAGGCAGACTGACCGAGAGATGTGTTGAAAACACATGTAGGACAAAGCACCATTTACACAGGAAGGAGCACTGTAAACATCAGGAGCTGATCTAATTCATCAGAACTTACTTCACTTAGAAATGCAATTCTGACTTTTTTACTGCCGTTGTTTTTTTCATAAAAGCAATACTTATTCTAGGTGTGGCCAACTCTTTAAAGTTTCCTTAACTGTCATTGAAAGAACTATTTTTCCAATATCATAATTTTGTAGTGCCTTTTCTGCATATCTAAGGTGTAGTACATCTGTGACTAACTGATTTTTACTTTCTCATTGTTACTGAGACAATATTGTGTTGACTTCTTTGGCAGTGACCTGACATAAAGCTTTTTCTGTTGAGCCCAGACACATTTGCCTTCTGGAAACTCATTCATTTAATCTAGAGAAGCGTAGATCATTTGAAGAACAATAAAATTACATGTTCAGCCTGAAAATTAAGCCATTTATATAAAAGATGTTTGATCTTGTATAGCTGTAGGTATGAGTCACTGACCTAAGAATTCAAAGCATTGCAGGGATATTAAGAATATAAAAATAAAGATTTTAATAAATTGGTGGAGTGATTGAAGACAGGAAATAAGAGTTGTTTGTCCTGACTGAAACAGAAAGCTTCTTTCTGTGGTAATGAGAACAGATCATACTCCTCATGTTCCCCGGTACAAATCTTCTGGACCAACACCTGTCAAGCAAGTGCTATCGCTGGATGTACTGCCCTTTAAAGAGGTGTAGGAATCAATGAGAGTAAGGATCAAGAAGTATTGCTCTTGCTTTCGGTAAGAAGGACTCTGGCACCCTGTCTCCATTCCTCAGACTCTCTTCTTCCTGCCTACAACAGCAGCCAACAGTTATGAAACAGCTGAGCTGCAACAAAGAAATATCCTGGAGGGGTGGAGAGAGCCTGTAGGCAGAACTGTTCTCCTTCTCAGACCTCAGCTACCTCCCAGCCAGGGAAAAAGAGGTAGTTTTTCGGGGAGGGAGGTGAAGAAGGGAAGGAAAATACCTTTCTTCCTTTCTTTGCATCTTCACCTCCTTCTAAAACCTATCCTAAAAGTGGGAATCAGTTTTTCCTTCTGTCTCTGTAGTGGAGGCTACTACAAGAAGGTGTCCTCACCTCTCTCGTTTGGTGCCTTTGAGAGGGAGCAGCGTTACACCCGGCTTTCAGGCAAGAGCCTCATCTCCAGCATCTACAGGGGAGCAGCTCATCCATTGCAACAAACTGGCTTAGAGTCAATTCAATTTAGATCAAAGTGATGATAATGTGCTAAAGGAAGGAACTAAAGAGGTAATTCGGACGATGTTTCTGCCTTCTGAAAGTTTATCCAGCTAGCTACTCTGATGCTTTTTGTTTGTTTGCAATTTAGATTCCAAGTTACTTCTAAGTATTCAGTGCCCAGACCCATTTTTTTATGTGCAAGTGCTTGTCGGTTTTTACCCTGTTTTATATATGTGTTTGGAGGAGCCAATGGGAAGTAGAAGAAGGGTCCCTATCAGAACTAAGGAAATACATCAACAAATAAATTGAAAAGATAAAAAAAAATATTCCTAGTGCAGCCTCTGCTTTTCAGATTCTCCACTGTGATAAGAAGGAGGCTGTACCACAGCCTGTGGCACGGGGCTATGTGTGTGACTATAAAAGCAAAACCTTATTTGAACTGTTAACTTGCCTCCTCTCAGGTGCACACACAAGCCACCACCACCCCTTTATGCTCAGCGCTGACTACAGCACTGCTTGTGAGGGAGTTTGGAAGGCAGGAGGCTTGTCTTGGAGGTTTGGACCACACTGTCTGTGAAACTGCCTCTCCTTCATGCACCGTGCTGAGGAAACCAAAAGCTAATGGAGATATGAAAGCCGCTGCTACCTCCAGCCTCACGTGGGCTGGGAGGGATCTGCTGGTTCTGGCGTTTTCTCTCCCCTGCCTGGTTGCTCTAAATGATCAGCAGTCTCTTTGCCCTGGAGAAGATGCTCCGTGCCAGCACCTGCGAGCAGGCTGCAGGGTGGTTCTTCCTTAGCAAGAAGGCAGGAGCTGGGCTGGACTCCGGAATAGTGCCTGCCTGTCTGGAACGGGGAAACAGAAAAGTTGTTTCTGAGCTGAGGGAAACACTAATGGATTGCAAAAGTTCTGCAAGTCTGAACTAGGCATTCTGGTAACAGTAGTATTCAAAATGTAAACATATTAAACATGATCTTAAAGAGGCGGCTAAATCAAAATGCAATAGAATAAACACAGACAACACGAAAGAGATGGAATAATTATAGGTGAGAGACTGAAACAGAACTTCTGTTATATTATCTAGCTGGTTTTCCCTCGTACCACCCTAGCACTCTCACCAGACCTTTCTGAGCCACACAATATACTGTCAGTACAGCCTTAAGAGAGCAGTAGCTGGGGAGACTAGAACAGAATAAGTCACATTATGTAAGTAGTTAATTTTTATAATTGGAAATTGCTTGTCTTTTATGCAGTCAGAATCACAATCTAGGCTGTTAGCAACCACTTTGGAGTATTTCTGGACATGGCTTATGAATGCCGAAAGGGAGGGTAGCAAGCCATTTTTGTAAGCAAGTTTGTAATACTCAGTCTTGCACCGGGATATACATAAAAGTCACTTCAAAAGCGATGGCGTAATGGTCAGTTCTAGGATGGCTGATATGCCAAAGTACAATCAGAAACAGTGCAAGCAGGAATCACAGAGCTGGTTTCAGGAGGGAAGATCATGTGAAAGAGCTTTCCACTCCATGGGGAGCCCAAGGCTGCCCCCTCCCCCAGCATGGCTCTCGGAGCCGCTGCTGGTCTGCGGCTCAGGGGGTTTGGGTTTAACTTCATCCTCTGCCAAAGTGACCTTGGTCTCACCATTTAGTCTCCCTGTGTCTTGCTTTCTTGACTCATAAGGCAAGGTGAGGAGCATTCCCCTGTTTAACAAAGAGCTAAGAAGAAAAATACATTGAAGAGTAAGAGGTACTTGAACTCTGCAAGGATGTATTGCTCAGATTGACAGGTTTTCCTGCGATGAGCTTCCCTGCGGCTTCGAGTTCAGGGTTACTCAGTCTGTTGTCATGGTATGGGAACATGCAAAAGTTTAAAGGACAAGAATTAGCAAATAATGGTTCAGTCTTATAGCTCTTCCCTCCCAGCAAGGTGACAGAAGGCTTTCACAGCTGGTTCTGCAAACCTTTGCAAGACCTTTCCGTCTTCCTGCATGCAGCAGGGTCAACTGACCATTGATTTTCATATGGCTTTTCATCACCGAAATGTTTACACTTTAATTATCAGGAGGCCCTGAACTGGTTGGAATTAAAAAATTAAGACTACTTATTTCATAGAGCTTAGCATAGCGACTCCCAACAAGTTATCTGAGCAGTGAAACGTTTGAAGCTTGCTTTCCTGTAATTCTTGTTCTTATAAAAGTTTTCGGTCCTTCTGTTCCCTCATATGGATTCTCTGATGTCTAATAATAAGTTGAACACATGCTGTGGCCTTTCTATTAACAGGGATTTGCCTGTTTTATCAAATGTATAGGGACTCTCGATCTCTCTGCAAGTTTAGCTAAAACCAGGCAACGAGTTCAAAAGAAATTCACGGGGACTGACAGACAGCATGATCTTGTAAGCGTCATTTCCCAAGGAAACTGGATTAAAAGTCTAGCGGCTGGCTATGTGGTAGGCTAATTCAAACGTTCTTTTTCTATCAGTAAAAAAAAAAAACAGGGTGAGAAAATATTTTATAACAATGCTAATTAGCAGAGTTTTAGTCAGAAGGAAACTGACTCCCCAAATTATTTATTTTTTCATCAACAGGGTCTAGGAGGACAGTATTATGTCCTTGTATAACTAGAAGAAATTACTTTCTTTAAGTGCCCTTTTTTATTAATTACTGGTGATTCGCTTTGTCAGGGATTTCCACTGCATGGTGTCCCCTTTGAAATAATTGCAAAATCATTATCTTTTTAAGGTTGTTTTGAGCAACATGATGGAAGCCTCCCATAGCCTGTTTTCCTACAGGAATTTTTATCCTTCTTGATTATCGGCTGTGTTCCCATGACAATTCCTGTACTCACGCATCCCAGAATTAGCTCCTAACACGTTCCAGCCTGATGGTACATCAAGCCCACTCAGTGTTCTGGAAACTACATGTACGCAATAGGCTCTGAATGTGTGGGGAAAGGAAGGTCTCTAATTTGGATATTAAGGCTATCTGATTGAAAGATAGGAGAAGGGAGGGGCAGAAGGGAGTGGAGGAAGTAAAAGATGCTTAAGTTTATTCATTTTTGTTTTAATACATTTTCTTTAATTGAAATGTTTCATGTATGTAGGATAACATCTATATAATTAGTATATGCTTTTGGTGAAATGGAACATTTGCTTGAAAGCGATTTATCAATTCATCTTCAAAGTCAGCTTATAAGGCAAGCAGTTGTATATTTCGAGTTACCTTTCCTGCAGCTTTCCTTCATTGTGCCCTCAGTTTACCTGGAAGCTCACCGTTTCCATGAGGTGCTTAAGTGTCATTTCCACTTTAAATGCTGCTGCAGAGCTGGGCGCATTCCAGCTGCAGAACTACGTACCTTTCTCAAGATTGCAACAGTCATCTTTGTCAAAACCTGAGCAAATCCTAATAGAGATCTAGTCAAAAGAAACTCCTCAGTGCTCAGTTCTAACTGCCAGGATAGCACCAGACCTGATGGTATGCATCCAGCAGGACCACTAGCTCAGAAGGGAACATCTGGATACTCCACTACTGCAAGCTAAGTCAAGGTCCATTGACAAAAGAAGGTTCCAGCAGGTGCTGCTTTGGCTCCAAATGGCACTGGCGGTTTGCTCAGAAGGCCACCATTGCAATCCATGTCTTGTGGCCAGCACTTATGTTTCCCAGCCAAGGCATGATGAATTCCAGCCAGGACTCCTGATAGATCTTGGTGGACAGCCAACACTACCAGCAGAACGTGTTCAACTCTCAAACAACTACCCAGAGAACTGCTAGCTAACTTTTATCTGCTGGTAGTTGAAGTTCACAGATGAAAGCCGTTCTGAGGCTTTCTGGATATTTTTGCCCCCAGCCTGTTCTCAAGAAGCTGTCCAGACTGGAGAAGTAAAGCTCTTCAACATGATTCCATTTGAGAACAGCCTACCATCTCACCATCTGTCACAACAGCATTTTCTAACGTATTCTTCTCCCTCTTGGTACTTCTTATGCCTTTTCAAAGTTTGCCCTCTGGCATTCTCCAAATGGCACAGCAGTGTCAAGCAGTGACAAATACACCTTGGGACACTTGTGTTTATGGAATATCAAAAAGTCTCCTTCCTCCGAGCTAACCACCTTTTCCTCACTCAGTATGATGGTATGATGAGGGTTAAAAAAACAAGCTTCTTATAATGTAAGCATGGTTACCAAGATAGCAAGTATAGGAGAAAATGCAATTGAGGTAGTAGTTTGCTTTACAGTTTGAAAGATGCTCTGAGCTTTCAGTTACCTTTACCTTTTATATGATATATTACCCGAAGTAAGGTATTTAAAGATGCATACATATTTTAAGATATTCAGTTGCATTAATCACAGTCTCAGCACTATTAATAATTTGATTTCAGGAAAATTCTTGCAAAAGTCTATGTTTGCTATGCAATTTTTGCAGACCTTCAGATGATCTAAAGCCGAATTTAAAGTAAAGATAATACATTCAAAGGCAAGAGTGTGTCTCTGAGGGGTCATCTATAAAAGCAATATTGACCTCTCATCCTCACAGAACCTCTGCAAGAATCATTTCAACAGACACGTTGCTGCCTATTCTGCCAGCTGCCATTGCCATTTCAGCAAGACCCTTTTTGTTCCTTGGTGGCAAACCTCCTGATTGCATCTGTCTCCCCCCACACACACACATAAGGATAACCAGCAGAGTTCCACAGGGAGGTTACTACTTTTTTCTCTGCCTCTCACCAATTTTCCAACAGCCCTTCCACCAATTCAAAACCATACAGGCACCCTCCAAGTCCCTGTACCAATACGAGTCTCCAGGCTGAGGCCGGGGCTCAGCTCAGCCCAGGAGGAGACCATAGGAGGGGATTTCCAGGAGTGTGGGAAAAAAATTGCATTAGTGTTGCTATGGAGATGAGAATTGCCACAATAACTATTGTGTTCTGTTTCAAAGCTTCCCATTCTCCAGTTTTAACTCCTTCCCTGGCTCCACCACTGCTTCAGTTCTGTCCCAGCAACATCCCAGCACACCTGACAGATTTCTGGATCAGGAACTGGAAAAGGAATGGCAGAGCACATAAGAACCTGGAGTCTGACCAGAGACCAGAAAAGGGGGAGAAAAAGGTGAGGGAAGGTCTTGTAGAAAAAGGAGAGGGTTATAAGAGTAAGGGACATGGAAAAACAGCTTTTGGAGATGGCGCAGAAACAGATTGAAACAGAAAATATGGTGGTACCGTAGGGTTACCCTCTACCCTTCCTTAAGGAAGCTCTGCCCCTCATCGAGAACAATGCATACGCTGTACACCACTCGGCAGTGAATACCGAGACCGTCATCTTCCCTCCTGTATGCAACAGCCTCTCCCTTTTCTTCAGCACTGAGAGGAAAACCAAAGCTCCTAGGAAGCAAAGACAACGTCACGCTTTCTTCTGACAGGAAGAGCAGAAGTTGGAATGAATGCGATAATTTTAAACACAGTTGCCCATTGTTAATTAAATAGTTGTGCCACTTCTGAAACGGTTTATGTTCCAGTGCCCAAAAGCTTACATTGCTTATGTACAAGTTGTTGTTGACATGAGTTCAATACCCTTCTATAAAAATCACCCATGCTGTAAACATTATGCCAATGCCCTTATGCAGAAACAATAGAAAAGGATTAAAAAGGGGAAATAAAGATTCAATTGAGCTTGTAGATAAAAATTAGGACAAGGCATTTCTGATCCACCAGGCTTCACAATTAACTGCAGGTGCTAGACGCAGCATCACCAGCTATGTAAAGTGTCTCTGAACATAACTTTCACCTGCCGATAACTTGGCCTTTTGCTGCCACAGCCATTGTGCAAAACCCAGCAAACGAGCCTTGCTCCGCTACCTCTGGCCCTGCAGCAAGCACCACCTCTTTCAATTTTCAGAAAACATTCCTCTGCAGCCACTGAAAGTACAGCTGAACTTTCATTTTGCCTAGCTAGCGAAAGACAGCATAAGCCAATCAATAAGCAGAGAATAAAATGCGATTCCCAGGAGAGCAGCAGGGCTCCAGCTGGAGGGAAAGAAAGATGCAAAAAGGGCCTAAACTGCACCTGGGGGCATTCACACTTATGCTATTGTTATACCATAGAATCATGGAATGGTTAGAGTTGCAAGAGACCTCAAGGATCATCGAGTTCCAACCCCCCTGCCATGGGCAGGGACACCTCCCACTAGACCTGGTTGCTCAAAGCCCCATCCAGCCTGGCCTTGAACACCTCCAGGCATGGGGCATCCACAACTTCTCTGGGCAACCTGTGCCAGTGCCTCACCACCCTCATTGTGAAAAATTTCTTCCTAATATCTAATCTAAGTCTACCCTCTTCCAGTTTAAAACCATTCCCCCTCATCCCATCGCTACACTCCCTGATAGAGTCCCTCCCCATCTTTCCCCTAGGCCCCTTTTAAGTACTGGAAGGCTGTTATAAGGTCTCCCCAGAGCCTTCTCTTCTCCAGGTTGAACAGCCCCAACTCTCTCAGCCTGTCTTCAGAGGAGGGGTGCTCCAGCCCTCTGATCATTTTTGTGTCTCTCCTCTGGACTCCCTCCAGGTCTTCCCTGTGCTGAGGACTCCAGAGCTGGACACAGTATGTGGGGTCTCAGAGCAGACTAGAGGGTCAGAATCACTTCCCTCAACCTTCTGGCCATGCTTCTTTTGATGTAGCCCGGGATATGCAGCCCATACATCCTCATGCCGCTTCACGTCCTTTCCTAAAAATGAATACTGATTTTCTGAGCTCAGAAACTGAGCTATTGGAAGTTCATTTGGTGCAGGCAGAGCTCATCAAAACTACCCCTTACATTTCATCCTCCTTTGTCCAAAATGACATGGCAACTGTCTGTTCATGCCACCTGGCCCTGCACAGCAGCAGCATCCCCACAGTGCTGACTCTCGGGATCTCGCTGCACCACCTTCCTTCCCTGCTGGCTGACAACTTGAAAATGGGCATAGTTTGCAAAAGACACAAGCAATACAATTACTTTTTTGAGGCTTTGCTGCTGTCCGGTCCCAGCATTCCCTGAGCTTCTTACACGATTTCTAACTGAGCTTTGAGGGACAAAAAACCACACAGCTAATTGCTTCCAGCCCTGTGATGGGAGAGAGCACCATGAGACTAACCTTTGCTGTGGTGTCAAAGACTCACTGCTGCCCAGATTTAAAAGGCTAGTGAGAAATGACCAATTTTGGCTATTAGTTGCTGTGCAAAATTTTTCAAATAAAGTCATAATTTCTCATAACTTGCCCTTGTAGGCAAGCCTTCAAAAGCAGGGAAATGAATGCTCTTCCTTCAAGAGTTTAAAGAGGAGGGAGAGTCTTTTCTCATTTATTGATCTCTACAGCGTATTTCCTGGGAGCTCAGGAAAGTCCAAAAGCAGAATAAGGTTCAGTGCATCTCTCAGCCCAGTGCATAATTCCACCCTCACCATCTCATTTCCATCCCCTTTCCCTGCTCCAGCCCTGCAAAGGAAAATACCTTCAGACTGAAAGTCTGTTGCTTCTGGAGATTCATTCTCTTATCTTTCTGGTGACGATCTAAACTTTTAATACAGCATAGGCAAGGGCACACCTTTCTCAGAAAACTTAAAACCAGACGTGAAACACAGGAAAACTGCTCTTTCAAGCTCAGAAAGCTAAGGAAAAAGTCATCCCAAATCAACACTTTGATTTAATGCTTCTCCAGTCAACAAAGGGTCTGACTACCTTCTTATATGCTTGTTATGAAAAAGTTGTCTTAGTAGCAGTTTGTCAGTTTAAACTGGAAACTTGGATGTGCTATAGAATGGCTAAAGTCCAAAAATACAGGAATCATGAGGATGAGTGAGAATATTAATAATTACCCCATTCCCTGAAAATCTTGTTTCTTTTTATGAAATGTAATAAATAAAATTATTACAAATAACAGTGATCTTCTAAATGAGAAAGTATCAGGAACAGGAGAAGAAGCAGGGTGTGGTTTTGCTCACATGCCAAAAGTACAGTATGAGAAAAAGTCATTGCCAAGTTCCAAAATCACCGCCAAGAGACTCGCCCAGCAGCTACTTAATTGGGAAGGGGATTTACCTGCTTAACCTTCTAGTGATGCTGTAACTTTGAATGCAATTTTCTACCACATTTCCCTGTTATGCTTTTGAAAGATGGGTTGATGAAATCCTTTATTTTGTGAACTTTAAAGAAAACCAAGAGATTACCAAGAGATCTTTTTTTGCTCTTGTACCCTAACTTTTCTGAATTTCTGAGAAGTTTTGCCTTTAGGATTATTTACTTATCTTAATCCCTGGATTTATGTGCCACATGTAGAACATAATTTTTACTAATACTACATACTTATGTTTCTACTTAGGGGTCCTTTCATAGGCAAAACACTCATATGAATACCTAAATTATTTTGGTTCTCAATCACACTGAAAGTCAATACAACTCAAATACCTAAACTACAAATATGATTTTGGAAAATGCTATGTTAGGCTGAGATTATACCGTCTTAATCTAGATATTATTTGCATGCAGATGATCTCACTGAGATATGTTTGGTTTTGCAAGGATGATTAATTTCATTTTCCCTTTAACATCATGAATGGTAATGATGATTCCATCTAATTTCGTTCAGTGATGGTATTACTTAGTTTCATGGTGCGAATAAAATTTAGCCCAATGTCTCAAGAACCTAAGCATTATCCATACTAACAACGAGTTATTATGCAAGATTTCTTTTTATACCTTTTTTAAGCCTGAACACAATATAGTCAGTGTCAAGGTACAGAGAACTTTCACATGCTTAGCGGGGTCCCGTTTGGCCAAGTTGCTATGTCGTGAAACAGCTCAGACTGATCATAGTGATGGTTTGTTACATGCAAAGCCATGCCTGGGTCTTTGACTCTGAAAGATACCTGGACAACAAACAGTAGAACTTCTCAGGGTGCTCCATCCCACCTATAGCAACTTTATGCTATAGGAAACAAGTTACTTCCTTGGCCTCTAGAGCAAACGCTGCCTGGTGGTTAGTGAAAACGTCTAAGGTGATGTGAAAAACAGAAATCAAGGCTGAACGATATTACCCTGAATCTGGAACAGGCAGAGTCATGCCACACCGTCCAGTGGAACTTCTAGATGGTGACAACTGCCTTCTCCCTTGCAAAGAGTGCAGTGCACTCAGCCGAAGGAGTTAAGCCTTTTGCACATAATGGCAGGTAGGGCACAAAGTACTGCTGGGGGCTCCTCGCTGTCATGTAAAAATCACAAATGTTGCAGCAAGTGCTGTGCTTTGATTGCAGTGTTTTTCAAGCCCATTTTCACTTTCCCTTGCGCTTGCCTTTTAAGCTTTGATCACAAGGCTGTACAGCTGAAGGCACCTGAGAAACAGATTGCTAGGCAACAGATGCTGCAAAGGACAGCTTCCCCTCCCCTAGCACCGAGATGGCAAGAGACCTTACAGCGCTCAAAGTTGCCTCTTACAAAATATTCAAGGCAAAACCAGCTTAGTGTTACGAAGGCAGTCAGGTGAAGCAAGAAATGACTTTGAAAGTAGGAGTTAAAAATAAACGGCAGCAGGAAAAAGAGGCAAGTCAAGCAAATGAAAGAGAAAGATGATGGGAGGCAACAAAAGGCAACATTAAATAAGGAGTTGTTATTAAAAGTGTGGGAGCAGGTAGAGAATAAGAGGAAAGAAATTAGCAAAACACGGGTAGAAGGCAGATCTGAAAACTTGTGTGATAGGATAAATGTATATATAAGCTTAATTTACTGTCACTCTTATAAAAGTTTATTTATTGCTAAAATTCTGTTTAGTGTTCATTTTACGCCACTCTATCGAAAATTATGTCTACCATGAGGAAACCGATATTACCGTTGTGTTTTTCTTCTGAATTATCAGAGTACTTAACATCATTTCTACTCAGTCCATAAATGTCATCCATGGAGCAAATAGAAAAGTTTCATTTGGTCACGATTTAGGAGAGAATGCAGAAGCTCCATAAAGCTAGATAAATCTTTATAGAACACAAATCGGTATTTCACCCAGAACATAACCTGGAAGCCAATGTGTAAGTGCAAAACGGTACATACTAAGCAATGCTAAGCAAGCAAAGAGAAGGTTGCATCTGTCTAATGAGAGTTTCCTTTAGGATAACGAAAACAAGCTGCTAAAGTAACCTGACCTGGAAGTTGTGAAACATAGTGCAGTACGGCATTTAGGAAATGTGTTTTCCTCAATTAAATCCTTAATTGCTGTTTTAAGTGTGTTAATAGGCTTGCCCAGTAGGATGAGCAGTGGCAACAAAAACAGATGCTGGGCATGCAGAACCAACAAGAAAATACTGAGCAGCGAATCAAGCTGTGTTAGAGATGAAGAGATGCCAACATACAGTGAAAATTAGACTTTGCAAAAGATATTAAAACCAACGGGGGGAAAATAGAGTTGCTATGCAGGAAGAATGGGACAGAGATTAAAGATAATCTAGGTACAGTCCAAGAACTAAGTAAATACTCTGCCTCATTGCAATCAGAGGAGATGATGTTGAGCATGGAACAAGAGGCAGATTGGCTACAGGGAATCAGGTTAGGGAAATTGCTAAGGAGCTTATTTGGTCTTTTGAGACCAAATAATCATCACAGCAGAATTCTGAAAGAACAGGATGCAAAATAGCAGGTAGAGTAACTAGTATTTTCAGTAATTCTGCCGGGTCAATCCATTCTTAAATGACTATGCAATTGCAAAGATGTTGCTGAAAGACTCTTCGAGCTTGCTAAAATAACAGCTGAGATGAGGATAGGGGTTCTATCTACAAACATATCATTGAAGTAAAAACCAGAAAGGGGAAAATAATATTTTAGCTAAAGGGTAATGTTGACATGAGAACAAACACATCATGAAGTTAGAAAAACATTTCTAACCTTCAGAGCAATGAGGTTTGGGAACAATCTTCCAATGAGAGTAACTGGTACAGAACTAGTTAGAAACGGAGATTGATCAGTTTGGAAAATGGATTTAGTGATAAATTTGCCTGAGGCAGGTAGAAGAGAAGACCATTCCTAGTCCTTTTTTCTATAAATTTCTTGATAGTATAGTCTCTGTGGTTCCTCCATGGTTTCCTAGACATTTGACTAAATAATATTCCAACATTCAATCCTTTGCCTTGTTACTACTTGTAGTCAGCTTAACTATCATTCATTTTGCATACCCCTCACTCCAGCAACAAGCAGGGTACACGTATTCCCTCACAAGGCAAAATTTTCTGTTGGATGTGCTGACGTGGCACAGACCGTTCTAGTTCTGCCCGTTGTTCCTTGAGCTGAGTGAGGAAACGGGAAAGTAGAGCCCTGCCTGCTGGAACAGTGGTTGAAATCCCTAGACAGCTCACCCACCGCTTGTGGAGTCTTGGACTGCACCCACCCAAGCTGCCCAGATGGGAGACACACTTATGGAAAAGCAACCAAATATTTCCCCTCAATCCATTACTTTAAAACCTTAACAGAGTTCATGCCAAGTTTGTCAAAGCTAAAACAAACTATTGACAGTGTTGAAATAGAAAGGAAGGCACAAGTCTTTTCAGTTAATTACCTTTATACTTTTGGGGTTTGGAGTACGTGGGATATTCCCTGCACAGGTTTAACCAAACTTAAGTATATGTTTTCTTTGTGAAGTCTTTAGCTGGCTTTTTGCCACGGACACATCACCTTGGTAGATCCCTTTTTACATTTGCTTCAACACACCCAGCTAAAATATCTGACTCGTTCCACAAATATACTCTAAGGTTTCTTATTGAAAAACCTTGCAATACTGTAAGAGAAAAAGGGTTCTACAAATAAAGAATAATATTAACTATTCTATTTTTGGAAAGCAGGAGTGCAGTGCCAATTAGCCTGCAGCAGTCTGAAGGCAAAATTCCCCATCCCCTAACAGACAAGGTCACTGGAGTTGTGCGTGCATGTTGACACAACCTTTTAATGCATATACCCATTTAAAATAATTATTTTGCATGCCAAGCCGTATCTTCTTTTAGGTTCATTTCCACTGTGTGATGGGTAGCTTGAAATCCAATTTAATTCATTTTTGTGATGCAATTTTCTTCCATGTCTACTATTTCAGTGCATATTACATCTTCACTATTTCTGAATGTATCTTATTAAGTAGCAATTGCAAATATATATATATCATAAATTTCAATTCTGTAATTTCTCCTTTCAGTCAACTCTAACCTCCGCCATTTGTGAAAACACAAAAAAAGTCTGTAGAACATTTCAGTTGTACTCCATATCCCAGCCACTGAACAAAGACATTTCATAGATAACCTGTATTTATTTATTCCAAACCCAATTCCTTTCTCTATTGAATCTTCTTAATGTATTTTGCCTTTATAACAATTGATATATATAGTTATGCAATTCAATTTGATGACAGAATTTTTTTTCAAAGCTGGAAACTAAATTTGCTACCATCTTTTATTTCTCATCCTCAAAACATCAGTTTGAGGTATTTGAAACACCTCTACAAACCAGAGTTAGAGAGAAACAAGAGAACTGGGAATTGTGTGAAGTCCCAGAGAATCCACTCCCTTTCTTCCCCAGCTGAAGCGTGGAAGGGGTCTGGATGGATGCCAGGACATTGTTACTCTTGGATGCCACATGGGGGAAGGTTTGGGGACTGGGTTTTGGGCAAGTTTGTTTGTTTTTACAATCGGCCTATGAAGTTCTTCCTGCTTATGCAAGACCATTTTTTTTAAAGAAAAAAAGATTCAACTTCAAAATGAAAATTCTTATACACGTCTGCTTTTTAAAAAAATAAAAATAAGTCTATCTTAAATCTGACTATTTCACAGTCACTAAACTTCACAGAAACTTCTATTAAAGCTGCTTTTTTTCTGCACTTCTGTTTCACAGAAGGGACAGGCTGTTTATCAACAGGTTTCTTATGTTGCCTGCGAAGAGGTTCTGGACCCGACTATCCCATTCTAAACAGATTTAGCTGGATCCCAGTTAAACCTTCAGGAGAGGGTGGTAGTGCTTTCTACTTCCATATATACAATAGTTCTGCCTGTAAAGTGGTCATACAAGCAGCAGGCAAGAACTTTATAAGTTGTTGTCTGTCAGTTATTTCCATGTAAAGTATACATTATTTGCAAGTTAAATTTGTTTTGTTTTCCCCAATCTACCAATTCTACAAACTCAAGCTGACAAATCAAGCAAAGTTGTTCTCATGCATAATTACCACTAACGAAGACTCCTCTGGCCAAATTGATTCACTGATACTAGAGCATTTTGTTTCTGTCAGCATTTTTTTTCTACAGCCAATGCAAACCAGAACTTAACAAACAATGCTAATGTACAAGAAAACGTTGACCCTGGTTCACCGTCAGCACATCTCCTCTGCTGGGCTCGCACACCAAAAAACATAGTTAAAACATCAGCTTTAAAGGCAAGCTGGTAGCTGGTAGCTGAATACACGTAAATAACATACCAAGTAGGCGGTAATTTTACATCAGAGTGGGAGATGTTAGATGAAGTCTCATCTCAGTGCAGCTTTTGAAGTACCTGGGACCGAGCGCTGCTCTCTTTCAGGTTTATTTCACTCTGCCCTTTGCTGTGCACTTGTAGCACCTTCACTTTACCCAATGCCACAAAAAAAAAATCCAGGACAAATAAGTTTTCAGGGCTTGGGAAGAGATAATTAGACAATTAGTTTAGTTTTGTTCTTTAGGAAACAGGGCAAACTTTAGTGGAAAGTTTTATATGCATTGTGCATAGGTGATAGCATGGCCTCAACACAGGTAGGGCATTCTCTACCTGACACAATAAGCACCTATTTTAAATTGAAAGCAACAAACTGATAACTGCTCCTTAAAGAATGAAAAATTTATTTTATAAAATGCACTTTACCATAGAATATTTGCCGTATATCCAAACCAGTGGGCCAAGCAAAAGTTGGTTTTCATTTGGAACGCAGGTTGGGAATTCCTGCCCATCTCATGTCAATATTCCGGTACTCATCAACAGGAGTGAACTGATCTCCCTCCTTTTCATAGTCCGTACAGGGTAACGTACACTGGTACCCACAATCAGTATTTACTTTTATTGTACTGCTATCTGCTTTTCATTACAATTAATGGAATCATATTACACACCACTGGTCTGGTAGCAAGGAAACACCCATAATTACGCTTTGATGAAAGACCACTATGGAACACATAATATTTGCGAGACCCTACGTCGTACCCACTCACATCCAGAAGTCAGCCAGTCCTTTATGCTTAAGTGATTACTTTCAGTGGCAGATGAATCTCTTCCCTACTTCTCCAGATGCATGAATTTTTCAGCTTAATGCCTTTTTGCAGAAGAGGATCAAAGTAAGGATGGTGATAAATATCTCTTACTCCATCCCTATCCATATCTTCAGATATAAAGAGCTTTAAATATGTGTGCACAAAGATTCTTTCAGTATTGCACCAATCTGCAAGAAATGATATACCTACTAGTGTCAACACTGCAGAAGTTTATAAATATAGTCTAAAATGAAATTGTCAGTTAATAGCAAATAATCCTAACATTTGCTAACATAGTCAACAGAAGACTGTTTAAAGCAGACAGACTGTTAACTAAAGAGCAATTAAACATTTTTCAAACTGCCCCATCTGGCACAGCTGTAAATAACATTTAAAATATATTCTTCAACATCCTTGAAGATTTTTAAATTGGGGAGGTGGGGGGGTTTTGAGTAAAATTTATTTGCAAATATTTTTATGTTCCTACTGTCAAATACAATTATATGTGCCTGCCTGTAAACAAAAGACAAATTGCCTACAGAAAACTATTACTGGAGCTCACACAGCAGAAACATTAAATATTAACAAATGAATACATCAGTTTTAGTACAAAGGGACTGAACTTTGTGGGAAACTTGTGTTAGTTATTGCAATATCTTATCTGAACATGACATTTATACTGCACTATACATCGGGGGGGATTAGTGCCATCTGTGTGTCTAGCTCTCAGATAAATGGTCATAATAAAACCTTTAAGGAAGGGCATTGAGGTGGTGGTGTTTTGATTCAGTGTGTTATCTTCATATTTATTTAGGGCCTCCAAATCCACTGCAGGTCTCTGCTGTTTTCTTCCAACCTTTTGCAATAGCCTCAAAGAAATGCAAAATCATTTTAACAACAGATTGTAGCAAACTGGCCGAACTGATGGGGCAGAAACACCACGGCATGCAGAGCTGGACACAGCTTTATGGCTTAAAACTAAAGGAAGCGTAAGTTTTTCTAGAAGGACAGAAAAAAAAAAAAAAATCAGTAAAGCAGAACTGCAATGTTCTCATCAAACCTTCAGTGAACCACTAGATAGCTAGTTCATACTTGAGCAGCAAGCTGTATGGTTTCGCAAGCCTTTAGCAATTTTATTAACAGCGTGTGTACAGGTCATGTAGCTGGTGAATAGGCCTGGGTCTATATGGATTTATTTTTTTTCCCTCCAAAACAGGTATGCAGACGAAAGCAGGTGAACTGCATAATTACCTCCCATTGCCCCTTGGATATGATTCAGCTCAGATCTTCCGTGAGATCTCTGGGGATGTCAAGACTTCGGTTTTTGGGTTATCTGCTAAGACTTCTGGCAGTGCTATCAATTATTTTGTGAGGTACAGCCTCTGATCCACTGAAATCTGGGGAAAACTAATTTTACGTACATTGAAACAGTCATTGTTAGCCTGGGCTGGATTTGAAATGGCAGCAGGACATACAGGGAATTGGCTTGTCTTCTACTGGCAAACAGAAAAAAGAGGAGGTACTACACAGGATGAATACTTAAATATTCTCCCCTCTTTACCCCATCACCCCTTGCACATGCTTACTCTCCACTTAGAGACAGGGCTCAGAGAGACAGGAGGCAGAAAGAGGAAGAAGGCAGCAAAGACAGCACCGCTTCTATTTGGGGAGGAAGAGGGAGAATGCCTATAGCACCCACAGGACACGAGCCAGTGGCTCTCTTTGTGGCCCATGCAAACCAAGGGGTGCAAGCCAACCCAGCATTCAAACTCCTCAGCAATTAACCCTCCAGAGCAGGCTCAGCCAAGGTCGCTTCAGCTGTACGACAAAATAAAAGTAGGGCCAGAGATGACTTCTAGCCAGAAGGCCATGAGGCACAAGGCTTTGGAATTACTCTCTTCCCTATGGCACACCAGGACATGATTTTTCTATGTGGTTCTGCAGTTCAGAACGCCAAAAATCACACCAGCGTGGGGTTTAGGGTGCCATGCTGAGGGTTGGCACAAGGATGCAGGGGCTGCTGGGGTGGTGCAAGCCCCATCCTTTACCTCTAACCCCACAAAACCATGAGGGAACTCTCCTGCCCCCTGTGGCAGGGCTTTCTCTGCTCCTCTTGCCCTCACGTATTCAAAGAGGAAGATAAAGTAATTTTTGGGTTTAGATGCACATAACACATTAATACAGTGCATCAATATGCATAAATGAAAGTCCTCAAGTTTTCATTTTGATGCACATCAGTAGCTTAGCTTTCTCTCATGGCATTGCCTAAAGCATGAATTTTTGCACAGTTGTAGAGTAGAATCTTTGAATTCCCATTGGTATTTTAAATACTATGTCTTCCCTACACAAATTCATATTGCAAGTGTAGGCATTTTGGATGCGTGTCTAAGAAAACCAAGTGAGATCTTGGTCTAACCTTTTATTTGTACCAAGTAGTTTGGAAATATTCACTACTTTATAGGCTGTTAAATCATTTAGCCTGTGCACTATTTCTGCTGTTATGAGCTGGAAACACAAATTGCAAGATTCTTGTAAGGGGGAAGCAGTATTCTTTATACTTTTTCGCTTTGGGTTTATCACAGGTGGGGTGTGGCACTGTTTCAGCCACTTCTTGTATACACCTATGGCTCCTGTCATTGTAATTTGGCTTACACTTGTCCTAATCTTCAATACAGTCAAGGAGAGATATAAGCAGGGCTAACATTTCCAACTTGCAACCAAAAGTGGTTCTGGGTTTTTTTGTTTTAATATTGTACTAATAAAAGTAGTTTTTATCACTCAGGAAGAGCACAGAGTCAGAAAATGCAGTATTCCAGATGGAGGAATTTAAGATGAATATTTCTTCTGCTTTATTTTCCAACTACAGTAGCTCTAGTGGCAATGGTGGAAGTGTTAACACAAGATGTGTTAACACATCCAAATGACTTCTACTCTTCTGGTCCTTTTTTCACTCTTCAGTAGATGAACAGGGAAAAGGAACAGGGAACAGAACGAAAAAAAGCCCTCAGAGACCTGAAAGTTGAGTTTAAGTTCTCTTGTTCTCATTTAAAAATTAAATTTGCAAAATGATAAAGCCATAGTTGTTAACTCATGGTAGTTTCAGACCTGGCAGAGTCTTTTGAGTACTGTGTACAGCTCAGGAAAGGTCTATATCCTGTTTTTAAAGTGCTCACTTGAGACATAGACTAACTAAATAATGTATATTCTGTATCCTAGTTTAACATACACCTTCAATAAAGATGTTATGCTATTAGGGAATGCATGTTTTCCAGGACTGTGGACAAAACAGCAATTCACAGCAACTGGAGACTTCTGGAACAGATAAAGACCCCCTGAAAGACTTCATTTCTAGTGGCTCCTGATTTTCATGAAGGGCTGCTGCTGAGCACAGGTCTGTACTCTCTGGTCAGAGCTATGAAGGCCTACCCAGCCCCACAGTAGATCATCAGATATTTGATTCCTGCAGGAGGTTTCAGGCTAAGAGCATGCAAATAATATGAACTACCTAGCACCTCCACTGCCAGGTGGGTTCTGGACTGTGTACTTCAGTGCACTATACAGGAATTTCCCTATGTCCACAGTCTCAGTAGAAAAAAAGACCTTAGTAGCTTGGTAGGTGAGACTTGCCAAGTTGTATTGCTGGTCCACTTCAAAGCACACCAGATTTATCACAGCCAATTTTTAGCCCATCCAGATATTCATACAAAAGATAGATTTATAGAGAAGATATGGTTGATGAATTACTATTTTTTTATGAAGTTTTTGGTGCCACTGCTTGAGACAAGCTTTTCACATGCAGCTTAGAAACCTATGTCTGAGCAGGTCATCCTATACTCCCTTTGCAGCCAATGAAGAAAAAGAGATATAATGCAAGTCCTCTCATTGCTTTAGATACTTTCTTCTTTTCAGATGCAAAGCACTGCACCCTAGAAAGGCTACTGAATATAAACAGAATGCAAAAAAACCCACAACCCACTAGTTTATAGATGTTTGCATTACATGCGTCCAAAGACGGGCAATGAAGTCGGTGAAGGGTCTAGAGCACAAGTCTTATGAGGACTGGCTGAGGGAATTGGAGTTGTTCAGCCTGGAAATCAGGAGGCTGAAGGGAGACCTTATTGCTCTCTACAACTGAGAAAGGAGGCTGTAGCGAGGTGGGGGTCGGTCTCTTCTCCCACGTAACAGGTGATAGGACAAGAGGAAATGGCCTCAAGTTGCACCAGGGGAGGCTTAGGGTGGATATTAGGAAAAATTTATTCACTGAAAGGGTTATCGAGCACTGGAACAGGCTGCCCAGGGAAATGGTTGAGTCGCCATCCCTGGAGCTATTTAAAAGACGCACAATGTAGCACTGAGGGACATGGTTTAGTGGTAACTGGGCAGTGCTAGGCTAATGGCTGGTCTTGATGACCTTATGGGTCTTTACCAACCTAAATGATTCTATATGTCTACGTTTAAACAAATTAATCTCTTCCCTGGAATTTTTCAGACTACACTGCTGAATTTAATATCATTAGAAGTAGAAACTGCATGTCATCTTCTAAATAGGTGGATTAAAATTGTTTAAAAATCATGCCCCTCTCAGTATTGTGTCACTTGAAATGCGGTGTTAAGTTCCCCAAGTAAAGGGTCTCTTCCAGTAAAAATATTCTCAGTCACAGATTGAGCTGTCCCTGGACACTTAAAGCAGGATAGAGATCTTTATAGCTGATTCAATGAAGATTTATTAATCTAAAAAAAAAAAATCAAAACAAAAAGCTCATTTCAGGGAAGTGTAATAAAAGATACAAACACTACATTGAGCATAAAGGATGTCTGGATCTGAAAAGCTTTTAATTTAACAGTGTATTATCTTCAAGATGTAAAGATTGCTCACCCATGCTGCCGTATGTGATTTTTTAGCTTCTAGCCTACAAGATTAATTAGCTGTTCATCAACCAAGATGCATATAAGACACACTGCAAGAAAGATTGTATTGCTGCTATGATGGCTTTTAAATAACATGTTCCTGGCATTTGGTATTTGTTGGATCCCATCTCTTGATTGCTTAGCTTCCATGCTAATGAACAAATAGTCTTTACTTATATTACCCCTTCAAAAAATCCTACGAGAAATTCTTGACACAGAAAACAATTCTTACAGAGCGTTTCTTTTCAGCATAAGCATTTCTTTTCAGCACTTCAGATATGAATTTTGTACGCAGCAATTTATTCTCTAGCTTTCTGTAAATTTGAGTTTGTAATGCTTTGGTAAAATTCTTAAGTTTTGGCATGAACAAGGCTCTGTTTGCCTGGTATGCTTAGCTGCCCACCTCCTCGTATTGTCAATGCATCTACATGTACGTGTCCTAGCAGCAGCAATGATGTTGTTTAGTTGGTACTATTTTTAATCATCAAAACACTTTGCAAACATTGTCTTTAGAAATTGCATGGGTAAGATTTTAGAGTATCATTAGTGCTTTTCAATACAGAAATACTGAGAAAAGTAGATGGCATAAAGCTACTGAAGGAGTAAATGGTTATGATTAGAATTCACATCTCTGTAACATTCAGATTGTGTTTGAACCTCTTCTTTCCATGCCAAGCTCCGCTTTGGCAACTTAAGTCAGATGTAATAACAATCCTTTTCTAAAATATTTTTAAATTACGTCGCTTTTGGTGTAGAACTGGGCTGCTTTGCTTTTGTGCATCTCATCAAGAATGGAACATCATCTGCCCTTCCCTCCAGCCTCCCCTGCCTCCCCCATCCCACAACGTTTTCAGCATCCCTCACAGTTCGATATTCCTTGAGAAAATAGAGATTTGTGTTTGGTCTCCGCAAGCTTATCAGATGTAGACTTGTGGGAGGCATGGATTGTAATTTTTTTATAATTTCTCACTATTGGGGAATAGAATAGTGTCTTATGTTTGGTTAGAAATAGTCTACTTTAAACATTGTTTGGGAATAATTTCAAGATTTCGCAATTAAATGTATTTTGCTTGATTGTGTCATTCATACATTTAGCTGCTTCTTCCTCATAACTAAAAGATTACCTGATAAATAAATATTCTAGATATAGACAGGATAGCAGAGTGAAGCTATAGCAAAACTTCAAGATCATCTGCTAGTACGGCAACTTGGAGTGATTCTTTTTAAAATTGTCTTGTTTTTGAAAGTATCTACTCAAAACAAACATCAATGATCAAATGATGTCTATACAATAAGGCTCAGTTCACCTTATTTTATAGTATTCTATTATATTCAAAATTGTATTTGTTTTGGTTTTACATATTTTAAATACATAAAAGTTTCATAAGTCTGAGCACTTGTGCCCAACTTCAAGGTATCTTAGTTCTGCCTATTTTGTTTTATTTATAACCGTAATCCGAAATAGTAGATATGGCAACTGAAACTATGTCAGGGCTTGCCAGGCCGTTGTAACCAAGACCACCAACCTGTATGAACCACATCCTTAGTATTTTCTATTCTGGGTCATATTTTAGGTTCTATATGTGGTTTGGGAAAGTTTGGAGGTTTTATCTGATCAATGAAAGAGATTCATGCTTTTTTTCCCTCAGATATGACCTTGTTGAATGCTGTCCAATATGACCAGAGCTCTTGGGTATCTATGCCAATAAGCAATAAAAAATGTTCTCATGATAAAAATGAGAAGGCATTTTACACTACAGGAGATGGAGTTGTGTGATTAGGGATCAATAACAAGAATTCTTACTATTTCACTGGAGATGGCTAAAAGGAGAAAAATCAGCATGTACTGGTCAATCATCATACAGCTGTGAGCTGTTAGTTTGACACGTGTGGAAAGAGCTAATGACACCATAAGATGCTTTAGGCAAGATAGTTTTGGAAGAGAAAGAGAAGACTGTCCTTTTGAAAGGCCTCACTGAGACACTATTTGGACTACTTTTCTGGTCATTTACATTCTGAAAAAAATCAATGTAAGCTAGAAAGGGTACAGAAGAACAACAGAAACATTATTAAAGGAATGGATTATTCAGCACAGAAGTTACAAGAGCTTGGACAATTTTGTCTTCCCAAACAAAGCTGAGAGGGGGCAAGTTGGAAGGTAAGAGAAGATCTGTTTCAAAGATAACATCAGTAAAAGTTCAAGTAAATACAAACTGGTAGTGAATCAACTGAAACTGGAAGATGGGGAAAAAAAAAAAAAAAACAAACCAAAAAAAGTGTTTTCATGCTTATCAGCATGAAACTCTGGATCAACCTTCCAGACAAAGCAGCTGGGACGAGTAACTTGCACTGTTTTAAAACAGTTCAATCACTTTAGGCAAGGATTTATATACCCAAGAACTGCAGCAGACCAAAAAACTAAGTCTATACGACAGGTCCTTGAATTGCTGGTGCAGTGGTACAGACAGAAAATTTACTTGCATGACACCTATACTGTATTAAACCTATCTGATAAACCTATTAAACCATCAGAATTTCTTTTGGTTACCTGCCAAGAGCAAGGAAGTTCTTTTTGCCTATGACATATCATTTGTTTTCTGACTTTTTCTTCTCCTTCCTCTGAATCCTGTAAGATTAAGTGTAGAGTGTCTTTCAGCATTCAGCTTTCTTCCCGTGAAGTTGGCCACATCAATCGGCTGCAGCTAGAGACAGGCTGCAAGTAGCATGTGCCAGCTTGCCTACTGACACTCAGTTCCCAGGGCTAGGGCAACAACTCCTCTCCATCTCCACTCCCTCAGGCTAAGCCAAACCACCTCAGCTCAAGCTGAAAAATGCAAAAAAGATGAGCCAAAAAAAAAATAAAAAACAAAACCCAACAAAAATCCCCAGGACCTTACCTTTAGGACTTCTGGACATTTCTCACATCATATTACCTACTACTGCAAGTACTTAAAGCATTTACGATACTCTTACTTGTCCACGGTTTCTGTTATTTTACTACATATAGGCTGTATTCATAACAGCATTATCAAGCAATTTGTTCCTGGACCATTTGCAAACACGCAAAGTAGATATTTTGCAGACACGTCCTAAATCAGACACCTGTGGTCAAATAGCCTGTGCATGTAGGGGGCTGGAGTAAGCCTTCCAAACCATTAATAGCACTTCAAAGAAATTTAATTCTGTAAAATAAATAATTGTAGACGTGGAACATATGTTTATGCAAGTGCCCTGAAACAGCAGTTGAATTCTTCTAAAGTTGGTAGTATTTACCTTAGGCAGGAGCATTTTTCAAGCTCTGTTTGAAATAATTGGCAGCATGCCCTGTACAACTTACCCTGAGAATTAGATTGCTAAAACACAGTAAAACACCCAAATCAATTTCCTAATACTCTTCCAGCCCAAAGTCTAATTTCAACACATCTCCCTTGACCAGCACCTCTGGCTGACAACTCCAGACACTAATCTCTTTCTACTTATGATAATGTATTCAAGTACCTACCGTACAGACAGAAGCCAGAGTGCTTCTTCCTCCCCACTGGAAGGCTGCTTGCTGGCCTTAGACTCTCCCCTGCTCCCCTTCCCCAGGTAGCCTCCAAATACCACCTGGCTCCAAAACCACCAGTTCCCTGACCTTCCTTCCCAGCCCACCATAAACGGGGACCAAATTGATTCAGCTGGGGCTGATCTACACCATCATGCTCCTTACCTGAGTCAGCCACACAGGGTAGGACGGAAGGCATCCAGCATGCTATTTTATGATACTGTTTATTGTTACAATTGTTTTTACTGAAAAAACATGCTGCAGGATCAGTAGGCAGTAATGCTATTGTCATTTGTTTCATCCGCAGTGACAAGGCAGCATGACCTGACTGCAGCTTTCCTGTAGTTCAGTTATTGTAGATATCGCAGCTATGATTTTCCATAATGGCCTTGGTGGTTTGGACGTGCTGCTGACAAAAATAATATGTCAATTGTGAGTTCAGTGTCATAGTCAGCTTTAAAGTTTAATTCATTCTCCTGGTTTTGTTTACGAAGATCGAAGATCTCTGCTTTTAGTTTTATGTGATCACAATGCTTGCTGAAAGAGAAAGGGAGTCTTAGGGATGTATGCAGGACTATTCCTTCTCAAAACAGGAATGGACCAAAAATGAAACCACCCTGCTATAGAAATGCAGTATTGAATTCTACATATGAGCAGAATTAGTACACTGATTGAAAGCAAACTGGGGGGAAAATCCCGTATTTAATAATGCTTTTTCATTACAGTTTTCAAAAGTGCCATCTCCTCTAGCCATGCATTACTTCTGAAATGGTTCAAAACATGTGGCGGAAGTTCTAGGTTTGGGATTTACAATATAAGCTATCAAGGAAAACAATATATAGGTAGATACACACAAATCAAAACAAAGGATGACCTATTTAATCCTCTACATATGGCTGCAGTATATTATGAGATCTCATAAATACCAATCCCTGTAACATCAGAGATTAGTTTTCCTCATAGAATAGTATCTTTAGAGGCAATCATATACCAATTAGTATTAATTAAGATCATAAAAGATGAAGTGTCATACCAGAAGCATCTCTCTAGGGTGAGAAATGGTGTCACATCAGGTCTATAAAGCATCTGTCTGCTTAATGGGTTGAATCACTGTCATGCCTGAGCATCTTAAAACCCACCCTGCCGGGAAGGAAGCTATCAGGATCCACGCACAATCTCCTGTATACTGCAGATACTCTCAACCTGGTTTTCATACTTCCTAGGAGTTTAGCGATGGAGTCTGAAACACTGGTTTAAAACAAACTGCTGTAAGGGTTTGGACCATGTAACCCAATGGATCTCCTGTTTCTATATGTTGCTGGTCACTTCTGAGTTCAGATCACAAAAGGTGTTCAAGCTAGAGGCTGAGGGAAGCTAGGTGAACCCAGTGATGGGCCCTTCAGCTCTGAATTGTGCCTTCCCCTTTCAACAGCCACATCCTGGAGATTGGCATGGACCCTGCACACTGCAAGTGTGTTCCTGGTGTGCTCCCATCATCAGGAGAAAGAAAAAAAAAAAAAAAAGACAAATTTGGAAAATGAGAATGAAACTTCTACAGATCATAATCGATGGTAGCAATAGGGAAGGAGATTAAGCAGAATCTTTGTTAGGGGAATTCGAGCCACCAGCAGCCCTGAAGCCAACATTCAGCAAGTAAAAAAGAGCTGACAACAAAGCCCAGCCAGCCAAACCCCTTGAAGGAAGAAGTTGCAGAGATACTCATGCACTCAGTGTCCTGACAGTGAGTCTAACCCTTCTCTGGATAGAAAGGCAGATCATGGAGGGGAGAGCAGGGCACAGGAGACAGTCAGTTCTCATATATACATATATTGGAATGGGGTGAGAAGATGAACGAGTTCATTTGGAGAAGAGATAATTAAAAAGGCTTGAACAGAACATGCAAGGGGAAAAAAAGCTAATTACGCAAAAAGAAAAAAGGAGAGGGAAGTAAAAAGATTCTGGTGTCAAAACCACTAACTTTTTGGAAGAAGAACATCAGCCAGCAGGTTGGACTGCACACTGGGTGGAAAGCAATGAAGAAGAGGAGAGGGATAATAGTAAGAACAAAAAGAAGCAGCAGCTAATGGGATAAGTTTCTGTGAAAACAAGTCTAAAGAGTGAGAGATGCATATGCAAAAGTCCCTGCCATGTAGAGGTCTCAATGGGTGCGGGAGAGCAGGCAAAATCTGATATCAAATACTGATTCTGTCTATTGATCAAAGTTGCTGAACCCCATCCTAAAGAAAGCATGCTTTTACAGAGATAGTCTTACAATAATTTCCTCTCGTCAAACCCTGAAACCCTCAAAGAAATTTAGGAAGGAACTTAAAATCATGCTACTAAACGCTCATGTCATTAAAAGGTGACTGTTAAAACAGGCATCACTTTAGTTTCTTTTCACTTGTTAAATTCAAGAAAAAGTGTGAAACAGACTATAAAATGCTAGAGAGAAAGAGCTCTTTGCTAAAAGGTCATTTAAACCAGGAACTTCTTCAGAGATATAAAGCCACTCCAGTATTATGGAGTCCCAGTCACTCAGCAGGGTGTCAGCACTAAAAAAACAATTCTATTAGCAGATATCCCTCCGGACTATGGCAATACCTGAAACACTGAAAAACACTTATTTATGCTTTTATATTTTACAACGAGCACAAAGAAAAACCTTCCCTGGTTTCTAGGTCTTAGGCAACAAATTTCATCTAGTTTTGTAAGGAAATCTCTCCTGTGGATGCTCTAGTGAACCTGCGGAGCAGAGTAAAAAATGCCAGACCTTATTCACAGCCACGTAATCCTATCGACTCCTGAAGAGAAAGCAACACATACAATGGAGATCAAAAGTACTTAGCGGCAGAGGCCCGGATCCCTAGAGACAAATGAACAGCAGAAGAAATGCTCTGAGGCATGACGCAGCCAAAAGTACAACTACAGAAACTAGGTAGAGCCAAAGTCTGACAGAGTTTGGGTTTTGGCATGAATGAAGAGGTTAAACAGCCAAAAGAAATCTTGTTAAACACCTGTTCCTTGTGTTTCCTGCTGCTGCATCCAAATGTTATTTAAATTCTGTTCTTTCCTTAATTAGTTTTCAAGTTACAATATCATGTCACCCTCACAGTCGGTATCTTGCTTCTCCTTTTATTCAACCCAGAAGAAACTCTGCTTTTACTGAGAGCTGGCTACTCTCGGTGCTTCAATCCTTCACTTATATAAAAATATGTGCGTAGGTATAGATATATACAGACAATACCCCTTACAATCTTGACGATCTGTAGTAGCCGGATAGTTCTTTAACACATTATTCCTGTTCTCGTGAATGGTGAGGACCAATATCCAGAGATTTGAAGACACGCAATATAAAAGGTTTTACTTAAAATGCTCAGAACAAAAGCGCCCTTAGTCTTCAGATCTGCATGAGCTATAGGTATCCACTAAGTTGGCATTACAAGTTATACACTCAGCTTCCAAGTCTGCCAGTGGTGGAGCCCCGTAAATCCCACTTGGCTGCCCCAGCAGTGCAGAGCCACCATGTGCAGGGTGTCACTGTCCTCCCTCCTGTTTGCCACGCAACAGCCAGAGCAGCAAATGTGACTCTCCCCACCCCACCCCACCTTACTCCCTGCCCCACCACTATGCTTCTTTCTGCTTCCCTATCCCATCTCTCAGCCAGATCTGACCCTCATCCTTGGGATCAAAGGTTGCAACTTGGTCTCCACCACTGACAAACCTTGAGTATATTCTGTCACAGGTGTTACTGTCTCCAGTACTAACCAAGGCATTAGCCACTGCAGAGACCTTCCCCACAGCAGAAACTGTCCCTGGCACCAGCTTTCATCTAGCCATGTGGATCTTATGGTATAGAGGAATAAACCTACTTCCTCAGGGTCTTTAAGCATAAATCATAAAGCCAATACTAACATTAACCACATCTTCAGCAACTCACATAGCAGTCCGAGGCTACTTATGAGCCATTTGTCTAATCTCCACCATTCCTCATCCAAACTCTTCTTCTTCTGCAGAATCTTCCATAACCTGAAAGTTATGGTTAAGATGAGGACTAGCAGGATTCCCCTGTTCAGCACTCTTCCACCGCTGCATCGCTGTTCCCTCTTTGCTGTGCCTCTTGCCCTGACAAAGCATCTAGAGAAGAATAAGCCCAGCAGGGTAGGGGAGGATCTCACCTCACCTCACACCTTCCTAGGCAAATAAGGCTTGCCACAGGCACATTTTGGCTGGTCTGCTTCATGTTACAGTCCCTACAAGCAGATCAGATGCTGTCAGAAGTGGAGATGACAGCAATTGCTAGGAGCATCCCAGAGCAGTCCCAGTCTTCACAGGAACCACCCTGGGGCCAATGTCAGACCTCCTTTGCATCGCATGAGGTGACATACAGCGACAGCAACTATCAGGTCACACATTTCTGAAAACACACAGCCAGGTGTCCAAGCCTTGACAGGTGCCACGTTGGCTAAAAGAGGCTTCAAACAACAGGGCCTATCTTAAAACCCTAGGATCGTTCCTGTTTAAATTTCCTTGCTTAGGGGATTTGCTATTATAAGACTGCTAACATGAAATATGACACACAAAGGGGAAAAAACAGTACTCTATTAGCATTTTCCTCCTGACTAGCCAGGCTTGCAGTCCTTCCTTAACTCTACAGTTGGGATAATGTGACATCTGGTTACACCTTACAACTTCTGACTTAAGCAGTACCAATCTCCAACGTCAGAAACTATTTTAAGAGGTGGTGGAAAGGTGTTCAAGAACGGGAAGCAGTTGTATCTGCAGAAGCCAAGGGGGAGGGTATGGGCCTGAGATTTAAGAGAGGAAAATAATGAGATTAAACACTTCTTTGCCTTTTCATTATACATCCATTTTTCTTAAAGTTGTTTGTTGGTTTTTGTTTTTTTTTTTTTTCTGTGGGAATCTGAATATGAAACTGTGAGATGTTCTGCATGTTACCTTCTTACCTCGCAGCTTTTATCTCAAATTTGGCAGCATCAAGTCTTGGCTTCAAATTCTTGAACTATCTATAAACAATGGTGGAAAATTTATAGGAGAGTGAGTGCAATAGAATTCTCATAAAAAATAAAAAAGAAAATATTCTCTTACTCCAAAACAAAATGGTCTGTGGGCAACTCTAGATCTTTTCAGTGTTAAATTGATTTAGCTAATCTTCTGCACTAACACTTTGTGCTTAAAATCAATTGCATTTTTTCCATTTTAAAATGTTCAGATGTTGAGGACTGATTTTCCTGCTACCTGTACATTGCTGCCATTTGTAATGTAAAGTGATGCTGATGACAATGAAAAATTTGTTTTCCACGTGCTGGAAAGGAGTGAAAAATCCTGTTTTGACTATGGTTAATTATGGTAGCATTGCGTACCTTTATCCCCTCCCACTGAAAATGCATGCCTTGTTCAAGCCTCTTGTCCTTCTTTGACCTCTCCTTGCTTACCTAACGTTTTATTCATTAGTAAGACATGGCAGGATATGTCACGTCATTAGTGTTGTATTTGTGTACTTTGAAGAACATCTACCACTTCATGACAGATTGTATGGATTCTTCCATTAACAAATCAACAGATTTACTCACCTCTTTTAAAAAAGCTTTAACCTATTGTTACTACTTATAGTTTGTAGGTTCTTCAAGGCAGACGTTTAAATATTAATAAGTTTGAGGTCCTAAAAGTTTCTAACAAGGTGAAAGCACTTCTGCAGGTCTTGTAGTCTGATCAGGATCTCCCTCCCTCTCCTCCCTTTCCTTATTGTTAGATGCTCAGTTTCTCAGATGTGTTATATGTGGTAAATTGGTGAGATATATCTTGAAATTCCTAACTTTTCTGTAATATACATCTGCTCCAGAGAACTGGCAAGCCTAAAAAGTTCAGCTGTGAATGCGTCAGCCTGAACCTAAAAAGTACAGATTGGAGGCAGTGACTCATTAGTTCATGATGGAGTAGATTTGTGCAGTCAACTTTTTTCTACATTAAGTAGACCTGGGAGAAAAAGGTGGGGCGCTGGGGGCTGTTTTGTTTTGGTTTTTTGCTTCTGTGTAGACTTCCGTTTCACATTAGTCTCTGGTTTTGTATAAAATTAGGTAAACCTAGCTTTCTTCGCAGAGGGAAAAATCTTCAGAAAAGGCATTTAATAAACTCCTTGGTCTATCGTTCATTTTTTCTTGGAATTTGCCAACACAGGCTCAAGTGTGCATACATACCCCCACCCACTCTAAGAAGAAAAACAGAAAATCTCTCTGGAGAGACAGATCTGATGAGTGTGTTACAGTCCCCAGAAGCAGATCCGATGCGGTGGGAGATGGATATGACAGCACTTGCTAGGAGCATTCCGGAGCAGTCCCAGTCTTCACAGGAACCACCTGTAAACGCATGCATTTGCTTAAGCCGAGAGAAACTGGATGAGGTGCAAGTGAACATCCTCAACATTAAAAAGTTATCTGGTTTCTGATCCACAGTGAAACAGAGCACTGAAAAATTTCAAATCTTTCCACAGAGAATGGATAACAGATAGTGCAGCTATCTCGGCTGTCACAGGTGAGGTGGCCCACAGCAACTGGAGCAAATGAGAAATAATGTAGTTTTTACTCATAGAAAAAGGCTAGCCATCAAGAATTTTTAGGCTGTAGTTGGAGGTTGCGGAGCTGAATGTTGGTGTCTGAGACTAAATAATAGCAGCAATGGTCTGTGACTTACACTGGAATATAGTAATTACCGTGCAGGGTCAGGTTTGTACCTCATTTTTAATCAAAAACAGGCAAAACACTAAGGTGGCCACCCTGGGTTGGAAAAGGATAAAGAAGAGGAGGTATTTTATAAATTTGGCACCAGAAACTGAACTGCATGTTTTTTGAGCTATAACACACAATTTTTTTAAACTAAACTGTACTGTGAAGCATAGACACTTTTTATGGACAGAAAGATGTGGTTTAGTACATGATTAGGTGAAAGACCTTGGAAAGCTTGTCCTTGAAAATATTTTAATTTAGCCAAAATCCAGACATCTTTACCTAAATCTGTAGTCTCTCTATTTGATAAATTTTCTGTCCTCAATGTAAAAGAAAGCTGGCTCTTTCTCACTTCACTGTCTTTTAGAGAAAAATGCAATTACTTTTGTGTAGCTTTCAGGTACAAAGCAAAAATAACCAATGCACAGTATTTTCAAAAGTCCTTGATTTCAATAGCATTAAAAATTAATTTAGTCATAAAAGAAGTCCCATTTTTCTTTATTTAATTACAAACCTCTCTACAATGTTCTCAAATACATTAACAAGAAAATGCCCTTTGTGCAGAAAGGTAAAAAAGTGATTTATCACTGCATATAAAACCAAAGTGCTTGAGACGTAATTTTTCTAACAATTTTTCTAAACTGCTGCAGCTTTCGCATATGGCTTCACATTGGAGTCCTGAACTGAAACGTAATTTAGCAGAATGGAGAGCAATTCTTTGACTGCACATTACCATTAAATAAATCTTGTTTCAAAAGGTAGCTCTGAAAGTGGCATCCCCTGGAGCTGTACTCATCAGGACCCCACAAACACCAGTCAGTTTTGCAAACATTGAACAGAAGTTGAGATTCTTAGATTGCCTAAATCTTATCTTCCTTTTACAGTGGTACTTGCCCTTACAGATATCCGTTTTCTGTTAAGCTGTATCAGTTGCAGAGGTGATTCTGGTACATTCTTGCAACTTTGAGGAAACTCTGGTGAGAAATTGCTTTGGCTGAGGGGGAGCTTTCACTCTGGTTGCATCCTGCTCGCGTACTCCTCCCTGCGCCTCCCTGGCAGCAGCTCTCGACATTTGTAGCAACACCAACCCAGCATTGCTGAAAAACTGATCAAACAACGATGGAAATATTCCGCGCCTAGGCTGGCTGAAGCTATTCGTCTTCAAAAAATACTTTTGTATTTTTTGGAAAGCGATCCAAAGCAGTGACAGATAATAGAAACACTTGCCAAGACTGCTTACGCTAGGTCTACAGGCTGCCCATTTGCCTTCTCTGGAAGAAAAATATAATCAGTACCTTTACAGGCCCCAGCTATTTCCATCACCATTTCTACACCCCACACAGGAAATTTTCCCAAAAGATATTCGGACAGCAGCACCTGCAATGGGAAGAAAGGAGTTAAATAATCTGAGCGGGTTTCTGTAAGCCGCTGCAGTGTCCAGTACCCCAAACTCTGATAGTAAAGATGAACCACAGAAAAGTTGTCTGCCTCCCAATCAGTTATCAAGCCACTGATAAAGTTTACAGCGAGATTTCCTTTCTTTTTCCAAGAACTTTGTCTATATTAAGCCCTGCATCACCAACAGCTATGCATTAAAACAGAGTCACCACTTCAAGAAAGTTTGAACTATATGATCGCTTTGGTAAAAGAGTATTATACAGGACTAAAATGCTACCTACTTTAAAGCTAGGCTTTTTCAATACGTAAGACATTTCTCTGTGAGAGAGACAGCATACTTAGTCTACCTGTTATACCCATCAAGGAATGGCATATAAATTTCAAAATCCTAGGCCCCATCCTCTGTTAATCTCTGCTTTTCCTCACTAGAATGGCTCTGAGCGATCAAATTGACAAAAAACCTAAGTCATTAGTAATGCAGCTTTCGCAGGGGTACTGGTGTATGTCATGAGTCCAGATGACCAAAAACCAGCATGTTACATCAACAAGTCTATTTCACACAGCTGAAACTGTTTTTTTTTCCCCTTTAATTCTGAGGAGACTGAAGCATTTAATTTTTCCTTAAGTAAATCACATACTGTTTACCAAATGACTTAGAAAAAATGTTTTCATCCCCCCAAATGAAAGCCTAAAATTTGGCATGGGAGGGACAGACAGAGATGTGGAACTCTGGTTACAACTTTGTTGATAGGTTAGACAAGGAGATAGTTTTACTGCATATTTCCTTAACGTAAATAATTAAAAAACATCCTTTCTCCTTGAAAATGAAGTTTAAGCTCTTTATTAGTCTTAATCAAGAAATTGTCCTTTTCAGTTTCACGATCTGTCAAGGTTTGACAGACAAGTCCTGAAAATTGTGACAAAACTGTGGCTTTCATTAGATGTCTGAAGACAATTAAATCCCCTCTGGCTCAGTTTTGCCATTCTTTGAAACTGCCGAGTCACTTTTTTCACCTTGTTGCAAGGCCTGAAGAAAGTAGGCTTTGAAAGAAAAGAATCTTTTTTAAAAGCAGATGAAGGGGCATTTATGTTAACTTCTTTCCTCTACGTAGGCAATTCACTGAGGAACAATCCATACAAAGAGCAAAGCAACTCTGACTGCTGGCCTTGCTTATTTTGTCTTATTCCTTAGACTTCAACCCATCAAAGAAGTTAGGGCTAATATAAAGTGCCCTTCCAAGTACTTCATGGGCGCACATGGGAGCTTTTAGGTGATATTACATTTATCTTCATGAGAGAAAGTTCTCTCAGTCATGGTTAATCAATGCCTGGGACCCTCAATTGTTATAAATGTGTATCCGGTATTTTGATCTGTGTTTCATAATTGATTTGTACTGAAGCAAAAGAGGGGGAAATGCATGCTGACATAATTTTGTTTTATTGCTACTTAAGTTACGTAATTCCTTAAGCTTATTACTCAAATTGCTACCCGTTGTTGACATTAAGTAATAGGAATGTTTACAGATGGTAAGGGCTTGCATACGTGACCATTAGTATTTCCACACTCACAGGAAGCACTTGTATGGTATATGTGAAGATACAATGACAGTACTCAGAAATTTACAGTCCAATGCAAACAACAAAAAACTTGCAGAGGAGGAAAACATAATTCCACAACTGCAGTCTGGCATTTTTTGGAGTTTAGAAGTGATTCCTGTTTGCAATCGCTCCTTCTCTTGTGCTTTTATGAACCAAATAACTGTGTAGTCCTCATGGTAGAAATGGATCTTTAAGAACACTGTACAACAGAGAAGTCAGTCTTTCAGCAGAAAAGTTAGTCTTTCATCATGTTCAACGAAAAACAATTTCCCTATGCCAGAAGATGAGGACAGCCGTGGAAGCCAGGGTATCTTCCTGGAGCAGCAGAGGTGGAGGGAAAGCATCCACGCAGTCTGAAGCAAGACAGGTCGGGCAGTCTCCTCTTTCTGCTGCTCCAGCCCATCCCTGCTTTAAATCCTCATCTGCAATCAGTGATGACATGTTCTAATCCTCTTCATACAAGCTATCAGAGGATTGTAACTTCATATGGGAAATACCAGGGGAGGGGAATCTCAGAACAAAAATCCTTCTTTCTTACAAAAGCATTCAATAACAAAGAAGGAAGAACTAAAAATAAAAAGCAGACAGACTACACGGGAAGGTTTGTTTAGAACTAAATAAATTCAGGAAAACAACTGGGCTTTCTATTTATTGCTGTTCCTTTGCGGGATTGAGATCTTGTCTGAGGGTGCAATTTATACCTGCAAAATTAATTTCATACAGAAGCAGTTGTACTTGTGAGTAGCTATTATCCTCTTTAGGTAATACAAGAAATAATGATAATAATCAGATTTGTTTCTAGAATTCAACAGTAGCTTAAAAATTGTCAACAAAAATTACTCACAAAGACCATCCTACGTGTTTAACCCTTCACTTACCGTTCATTATTGCTGCCACCTTCTTCACCATCAGATGGCAAAGGTTTCTTTTAATTTCATGGTAATGAACATTTGAAAGGAATCATTTATTTATGCACAGATAATATTATGTAATGTTGCATCCTCAGCATCAAGCTCAGAAATATTTATTGGAGTCAGAAAAATTATCTTTTTTATTACCATTATTATGCCTATACAGAGTAAACACATTTTGAGCAAATTTCTTTTTCTTTCGTTTGCGGCAGGGAGTTTTTGACATTTGAGCATAGGCTCTTCCTTTCTATTTTATGCATTTGCCCTCTGGTCATTGTCAACCCCTGCAGTCAGAATAACGAATTCCTCTTTATTGCACTGTCCGTGGGCTGTCATTATTGTGGACTTTTTCTTCTCCTGGAAGGCTGTTTTGTAAGTTATTTTTTAAAAGATATACTACATATGTGTTTGGGATTTATAGGACTGTACTGATCCGTTATTTTCTGGCACATCTGATGCAGCCACTGTAAATTTAAGGAAAAAGAGAATTCTCATCCAACTGCAGACATCAAGCCATTCTTGCAAGTATTATTTACTTCTAACTCCTTGCCCCTTTTAGGTAGGAAACACAAACTCGGCTCAAGATCACAGATTGATTTCTGTTTGCCTTTGCAGTAAGGCTGTCATTTTCTTTATGCCACCTCCAGTTCCTGCTGGCTTTTGAGCAGACAAAAATTTGTGTGTGTGATTCTGAACCTAGGTCTTCTGCGCTATAGCAAATGGTGCTGCCTGTTGAGCTTTTAAAACAGCTGTCAGATTCATGTAAAGCTGTTTTTTTCCCATAATTATCTTAGCACAAGATACCGTTTTAAACGTCTTATTTAGCATCCTCCACACAGTGAGAAAGTCACTTTTAGTCTTGTCCTGGAATTATTGCAGATGCTATTTTTAACTACAAAAAAAGCTTGCCTTCGTATTCCACGCATTTCGCAAGACTTTTTCCATTGCTTTTCACAAGACCAAAGCCCTCATAGTATCAACATCTTTGCTAGGAAAGAAGGGCTAGAATTGATCGTTCTGCTTTTTGGTTACCGGCAGACTTCAACCTGACATAATAAATATTCAGACTTGAAGCGGGGAACTCTGAGGTTTGAAAAGCGATGGAAGCAATAAATATGCTTCACAGACAGAGGTAGGTGCAGAATTACTTCTGCTGAACTACTTTCCTAAAGGTAGTTGCTGCCACACATAAACTTAGATTATTGGGATTTTGAGCAGATGTGAAATGATTTTATGTTGAGTAAAACCAGGTTTGTTTATGTTTAGAAATATTAAGTCCTGATACGTACAAGACAAACCTCTGCATCCGTTAAAAACTTGGCTTCTCTTTATTAAACAAAATAGTGAGTCCATAGGATTTTGGAAAAATTCCTATTTTTTTCCCTTTACCTGGGGATGTTTTGCCATAACAAAAATTACCCTGGTTGTAAATTACTTACCAATGGTTCCAAAAGTCCTTATTTCTGCAGTTCTGTAATGTCTTCCTCTCTGGTCTCAGTTTATAGGAATCACTATTCTAAAACATTGAACATTACATTTATTTATTTTTTTAATGTTCTTAGAAAGCTAAAAGAAAGCATAACCCCGTATGAACTTTACCTGCTGGCTAAATAGGATTCTCCTTGGAGATGTCTCTTCAGTTTCTGGGCTGAACCTCTAGGTCTAGGGTACTTAGGTTTTAATTAAGCTGAAAATGATGGGAGGTAGAACAGCTACATCCATATTGCTATGTCATCAACAAGGGCTCCCACGTCCATCCTCCCTTCCTGTCCAGACAAGGTCTTCACAAGAGCTTGTAGGCAGCTTGCAAATCTGCCTGTGCAGGAATGCCTGGCAGCACCCCAAGCTAGACAACAAGGTGCAATGATCTAAGCACCCAGGTGGCCTCCCAGTCCCCTTCAGGGAACACTCTCTCCCCATTTCAGACAAGGATGAGGTAATTAGATGGCGTGCCAGTGGGGAAATTCTTGACTACATAAGCATAAGCGTTGCATAAATATTCCTTTTTGCATAAGAGGACCAGGAGAGAAAACGGGAGCACAACTAGGAAGGGCTTGAGTGCAAAGAGCCAGGTGCTTGCAAACACAGTTGAGATAACAAGGATGAAAATACGAAGATGCAAAAGCTGGAAGGAAAGGAGGATGGGAAAAGGTTAGACTGTAAAGGGAAGGCATGTATAAGAAGGACTTAGAGCTTGACAGGAAATAGAGGCTTCTTATTTTTCTAGAAAAGCCAAACAAAATCTCCGAAGTGTGTAGGTGCTACCTAGACTTTCCAACACCTATAATTTCTTACCTTGGAATGAAACACAGCATACAAGATCTCAAACAGGAACTAAAGCCAGCTTCCCTTCCCTTCACCCCTTAGGAGAGAAATCCTTTTGAGTATTTTGAGATCACCCTTAAATTATCACAGCTCTTGTATGCTCTTACATTCTCAAACAGAACATAGTTTTGTCACGTCCGACGGAGCGTGTTGAGGGAAAAGGATGCAGACAATGGTTTTACCAACAACTTCCAAGCAAAACCAGGCAAGAGGGTTACTCTGCCTCTGTCTTGATCAGTGGTTGCTGATCATCTGTTGGATGCCTAACGAGATACAGCTTAGTACATTATTTCTTACATGTTGAGTGCTGCATATTTCCATAGTAGGTCATGCTGGCCACTGTACCTTCTGTCCTTCCTGGCCTTGCCTAGAGACAGAGAAATCTGCATTACAAAGAAGGGGAGGGAAAGAGAGAGAGCATGGGCACTCATTTAAATATTTAAACTCTATTTTTGCTGACAGTAAGTTAGATTTTGAAGATTAATGCTCTGTACTGAGAAGGAGACTTATTTTTGAAAAACCTGTCTTATGTCTACCAGTGGCACGGGTACAAAAGTACTAACAGCATTTACTTTTCCATGGTTTTTCAATATATACAGGACTGATGTAATTCATTATTTGCTGGGTGCCTTCCTGGCAGGGAGACCATTGCCCTTCCTCTAGCAATAATGAAACCCAGACTTCCTGAAGTTGCAGTGACAACCTCAAGAAACCATGTCACTGGCTATCCTAGCCCAGGCCATGATGCCATGTAAATGCTACAACAAATTGGTCTGTAACCATACTCATAACCCACCCCAGGCAGCTTTGAGCTATAAGAACTCTTCTGGTACCAAGTCACAGTCAAATGTTAGTAGAATTATATTCTGGATAAATTTCCATGTTATTCAATAATGTGTGAAAAATTACTAGTTTTTATCCTTTTTTTTCCAAGAAATCAATGCTCTTTCCTTATTTCTTTTGTCACTTTGTCTTCTTTTTGCTCATTTTTCTTACTGACTGTTCTTCTGCTTTGAACTGCCTTTGATAGCTTATTTTCTACATTTTGAGTACATTATCCATTTAAAGAATATACATTTAAAATTAAATCAGCCTATTCTTGGTAGAATGCTATATTTCTGCTTTTCACAGTGCATACTCTCTTGCAGTATATTTCTTTTTTAGGCAGTTGCTTACTGTGAGACACTGCTAACTTGGGGGGGGGGGGGAATCTTTAATATTTTGCTAAAGCAAGAAACAACACCTTGCAGTTCAAAGAGCACATACTCTGGCACATGTACGTTATTATTAGCTTAATAACATGAGGCCTAATGCTGCAAAATGCCAAGCGCCCTGGGTTCCCGCTACTGTCAATACCGGTTGACTATTAGCACCTCACAGATGCACTTGGGCGCTAAGAGCATGAGCTAGACTAAGCCTGCTGGCTTGGCTACACGCCGCAGGCTTCCTTCTCCTTCTTCTTTTACTGACCATTGATCTTCAGGAAAGTCCAGGTCAATTTTTCGATTTCTCGAGTTCCTCAAGTGGAGCCAATTTCTAGACTGTCAGATCCCGCAAGGGTTTTGCCGATCATTAGCCTGTTATAAAGAATTCCAGACATTACCAGCTCGTACACAAACTCTGTGGGGTTTTCCTGTTACTGGCCTCTAAGCTTTTAAAGAATCATCCCCAGTTAGCTGAAGAGATCCTGCAAACTACAGTTTAGGCCTTCTGAAAGATTTTTTTCTTTCCCCTGCAGGAGACATCTTTCATTGTCACTTACAGAATCTATATTGATGACTTTTTGCTTTCTTGCAGGTTTTTGGCAGTATCTGGTGTTGCTAAGGCTGATTTAATTCCTACTTCCAGTCCAGTCCCCAGACTTCCTGGCACAAAGGCAGCTTTTCCAAGGCTACCCCAAACACAGGAGATGGTGAGTTGCTTTCTACCCTCATACATAGAGACTCTACATGTGCGTTTGTGAGCGATATACCTAATTTAAAGGTGATCAGATTCATTTAGTTGGGTCTTCCATAGGGATCCTGCAAAGCTGAGCTATGTGAGGTCGACTTTCCTGTAAAGTAGTGCAGGAGAAAGAAAGCAGATCTGCACTGTGAAAAGGCTAAAGTAATAGAGGAGAAAAATGTAGCTAGGTAAGGGTTGACCTACAGGGTTACTGCAGGCTTAACTGGGCAATCTGAGTACACACAGTCCAGCAAAAAGCTGCAGAGCAGCCAGGGAAAAGATGTCAAAAAGGACAATTAGTTTGAGAAAAGGAGGGCAATGGCAGGACAACTGAATAAACAGAACGTCCAGTACAGACTAAGAAGTTCAGGCACTGCAGGAGAAGCTCAGTCCGCAGTCCTAGATCTGACCTTCTCCATGGCCTTGGACATTTAAACACTCAACATCCACTTCAACTGAGGGGAAAAAAAAAAAACAACGGTGGCAATATAACGCTTCATTTCACAGATATATTTTAAAGACTTAACCTTTGTAAGACATTTTGAAGATGAAAAGCACAGCAGCGCTCATTACTTTGCTTAACCAAATTTCTCTGTGCCTAGCTGAACCTAAAATCTTTTGATGTTAGCTCATCACAAAGATATTTTGTGAGATTTTTCTCGCTTTTATGTTGTCCCGTGGCCATTTCATGCCACTATATGCTTATTTTTATTTCTGGTTTTGCCGTGTGCAGTCTTTCAAAGAAGGGACTTTTCCCATAGCACATAATTGTAGATTTTTAACAACATGAAAGATGAAAGCCCCAAATTCTTGTTTCCTATAATGATAACATTTTATAAAGCACTTACAACTGGTTTGAATACAAAAATATTTAAAAACAGAAGGGTAAACTTTCCTGCAACAGTATCAGGAGACAAAATTGTCATTTAATATTGAGATGTCTGGATAATAAAGTAAGAAGAAACAAATTAAAATCTTCAGCAGTCAATTGCCTGTGCAAATGCACATGAAGTATGATTGCTTGTAAGTGGCCCTGAAAATTGCATGTGCTGAGAGGGAGTGAGAGCAATGTGCCACTGTTGGACATTTGAAGACATTTTTCCTGGGGTATTTAATCTCATTACTTTTTTTGCCAGAGGAAGAAACAGACCCTCAAGGCTGATGTTTTCACACGTCCAGCGCTCCTTACCCTCACTTATACCTACGCAAGTTCCGAGACCTCGCATCTCAGGATTGTGTCCGCACTCTGAGTGTCTGACAGATCCAGCAAGGTGCGCTTTAGAAGTCTTACTCACACTGAGAGAGGCAAAGACAAGGTTGCTGCGCTTGTAATAACAGGACAATTAAAAAGTGTCACTGGGTAACCACAAAACTGATGAAAATAAAGTCATCTAATCGTTTCATGGTAATCTTAATGAAACATACAGGTTTTAGTGAAAAATAAGTCGGAATACAGTCCGGTTGCAGCCTTTGCAAGCCTTTCCGGCTGCCACGAAGAACACGTACAAGAAGGACAAAGTGTCCAAACTTGTATGATTTTATACTTTTAAGTTAGATTTTACCTTGGCTGGGAATTCCTCCAACTGCCAAATTAGAGGATGAATGAACCAGGTACTGGAGGTGTGTGCTGAATGGGAGCTCTTCTGATCTATGACCTCACCCCATTGCTGCCTAATTTAGCTTTAAAAAAGGCGATTAAAGAATGCATCGTAAATCTGGAGAACTTCGTTGCGTATCTGTAATGAGACTCACGCAGCAAGGCAGAATAACTGTCAAAGGCTTCAGGAAAACAGCAAGGTAGATGATGCTCTTTGTCTCTAACAGAGTTTCAGCCTGGGACTTGTGTGCTAGACTGCACGAAGCGCGTGCTCTGGTCCATACTGGGTTCAGCTATGAAAGTTAGCAGCATCTGAAAGAACTGCAGGTAGGGGGTTAATGCCTCTCAGCACAGCCGTGCCCATAATACAGTATAAAACTCCTCCTTTTCTGTATCTGGGAAGTTCAGCAGATTCAGGTGTGGGGAATGTTTGGTTTGAAAGCTTCTCTTTTCTCTCACCATTTTAAAAACCTAGTTTCTATCTTACTATTTATTGTTTTGTATCTAGTACAAGAGAAATTTTGGCTACTCATTAATTCTACTATAATACCTGAGGTGACACTATATAGAGAAATTACCTGGTAGGAGAAAATAGAAGGGAAGTATAAACAGGGCGCTTTTGCCTTTTTTTGATGGAAATGGGTTTGCTGGCTGCATGCTAGTTTCCAAAAGACGATGACAGACTGGCAGCTTAAAGAAAACAGGTCTTGACAGCACACTTTAGTGCACCGAACATTTTGTAACAGTTTGTGTCATATAAAGCACGTTCATACCATCTGTGCTCCGGCAGCAAAGGGTTGCTCTGTCCCGGGCAGAACCTTTTGTCTTTGCATAGTCACAGGAGTCACTGGAGCCAGATACCAGAGATATAAGACTTCTCTCTGGCTGGATGTATGCAGAGCATCACTTCTGCCATAAGCCCTCTCTGTATTCCTGTCAAGAGCAGCAGCACAGCTCCGCAGACAGGCAGGGGTGCAGAGGAGTATCAGGCATGTACCACTGCAATGTTTGTGGCTTTTTTTGTTTAATACTGGGCTGACTGGCTGAGGAAAAGAAATGACATAAGCAAAGGGGGGGAGGGAGGGGGCAAGGAATGCAATTGAAAGGTGAGAGTGTCTCTCATTAGCACTTGCTATGCGAGTTCCTTATATTCTGGGGAAGGTAAAGATATTTTAATGAGGAAAACGGCACCTTTTCAGATATTTCTCTTTAAAAAAAGCCTTTATAAGAACCACTTATGGGTGTGATAAATATAGGTAACTCATGCACTACCTGCAACTTAAATAGAGACCGGGGGGGAAATTAGAAAGTGGAGTATCTCAATTGCATTAAATTGCCTTCTTCAAGCGGTGGTGTTTGTCATTATTACGTAATTGTATGTTTCCTAGTATTGGAAGAAGGGAAATCATTAATACCAATACTTACCCAAGTGAAATAAAGGATTATTCCTTATAGCACTATCAGGCCCAGGTTTTTGTGCTAGTAAAATCCCATATGCCTACAGCAATGTAAAAGTAACCGAGTTGCCAAAATTTTTTTTTAAATTCTGAGAAATCAAAGAAGAGAAAGATCTCTGAAAAGATAAAACAGCCTTCCCATACAATAAGCCCTAAATGCAGTCTCTGCTTTCAGTATTGTCGACCTTGAGGCTCAATACTTTTCTCATTATCATCACTGTTTCATGGATTTTTCTTATTTTAATGAATTTCTGTGCTCAAGCACATAGCTATTTTCTTGGCTATCTTGCTTCATTATTCTGATGGAAGCCGTCTTCTAATTTAAAACATTATTATTAAAAGTAATGCATGAAAGGCTTATCTGAAAGATATATTGTTTTGGCAATAGATGCAAATCAAAATGCAACTGTCTAGATACTTAATTATGTCTTTTAATGGAAGACTTTGAGTAAAGCTTAGGCACAAAGCAGAAAAGTACTTATCAGCATTTATCATTTAAATTACCATCGTATTTGTAGTCTATTCATATATTTCGTATACCTCAATAAGGTCGAGGCTGAAGCTAGTCCAGTGGACAGCAGTTAGCTTGTGAAGTCTCTGTCCTTGGAACACATTGCCGCAGCAGTATTCCAAAAAGACAAGCTATTCTTGCATCTTCTCTCCAATGCATTAAGCACTAGCGTCTTTCAACATCAGGTAGGCTTATATTATGCCACTTCTTCTTTTGTAATCCACATAAATGTTCACCGTCTATTTGTCTTTGACTATACTCCAAATTTTTTTGTTTTTCTTTGTGCTCTTTCAGTGTACTCAATATCACTTAGGCTAAGGGTGGTCCATAAGGATGCACGCTAAATAATGCCTTCACTGGGACACACATCAGAAACTAAGCTGTCCAAATTATATTTGGATTTACTTTTAGTTTTGGAACTTGCAAGGGGCAGGGGGAATGGGGGGTGGGGTATGTTCTCAGCTCAATACAACACAACCAGCTGTAGTTTACTGAAAATCCTGAAGTTTACAGAATAGCAGTTAGAGCATCCTGCAGGCTCATGCTGACCAACAAACTCACATGATACCAGCTCATCTGTACCTCTGATGAGGATATGCCATGGAGTTTAACTCCTGCGACGCTCATGTAATTCAACTGTTAGGTCTTTCTTCAGAGCTAACATGTTCTTTACTGCTCAGTCTCCTGGCAGCCACCTCTGTCCAGTCACCTTTGGGATGCCGCAGAGGTTGCAGAGATCCCTGCAAGGCTGAGATCTGGGATAATGCATCCTGAATGCTTATGAAGTCAGAAAATCATTTGGGCTCACAGAATCTTCTAAAATGTGCAAGACGACTCTCTGGTACCTCAGTCCTTCCCACAGGGCAATATAATGCAGATTTGAAGTGCCAGCCTATCAAGCTCTCATGTTGCTGCCCGTGTATGTATGCTCAGAAACCACAACGTCATGTGGTTTCACAAGGTCGCGACTTTGCTTCCCTGCAACAAGCACCTCCAGCAAGACAGAGACATAAGCTTATCATCTCGCTGTGCAACCGATTGATATCTAATATGCAGATGTGGGTTTGTTTTTTTTTTAACTGATTTTGAATTCGACCGCTGTTATTTGCCTGCTGGCCATCTTTTTGTTTTCTAGCAACTGAAAGCTAGCTACACAGATGTTCATACAGAAACTCACCATATACATATTAGCATTTCCCTATTTGCAGACAGCTCAACTGAAACAATTCCTGAAGTTTATAGGCAGCAACAGTGCCGGTAGGTGTATGTTTTTCCTCAGCACTGAACTAACGTTCATTCCAACGTTTTGGCCATCAGGTTGTCCTCTGATCTCTGAACCTGCGCTCTTTTAACACATGCACTGACCTAGTCTTTTGACAGCTTAACCAAGGAGCCATCATGATAGACAAAAGTTAGGATTTAGAAATGGAAAACTGAAATGCAGATAGGCCTTCCTTGCAGAAGGGTTTCATTTTGGAATAGTATTTGCCCCCATTATTATAAAATAATAGCCTGAATGGGGCTTTTTGTTCAAATACTTAGGACTTCCCCTGACATTCGCTGAAATCTTAGCAGCCTTAGCTACATTCAGCAGGACCGATAATTTAAAAATTGTTTAACTTTCATACAATAGAGTTCATTCAAAGAGATTTATCAAAATTCCTACCTGTTAAGTTCGACTTTGAGGTTATTTTAATTATACTGGAACCTTCTAACTTGAAGTTAAGTCACTGGGATGCTGCACTTCAATCAGAAATTCCAGACAATTGGTACAGACACTGAGGCAGAAGAAGACCTATCAGAAGATTGTACTTAATGACATTTCTACAAGACATCTGAAAAGCTGACCTTTGCCCAAGTGCTTCTTTTATCACGCATTGCAAGACGTGTTACTTCTTTAGGTTATAGCTGCTGTAGACTCTATCAGCTGAAATCACGCAAGTTGTAATTCTATTGAAGTCAGTGTGCTCTGGGGAGGACAATTTTAGCTAAAAATGGATAGGGTCATTTACACTTGAGCTAAGGGAAGGCAAGTTACTGCTATTTCAGTAAAATACATAAGTTTATAATAATTGGGGGAAAAAATGTTCAGATTTTTAGAACGTGTTTCTAAAAATGATGGTAACTACAATATGTTTGGTAAGTTTGTGTCCTGCTTCAAACACAGTATGGTCATCACCTAAGCACGTTTAGTTGAATTAAACTAAGCTCTTATTGCAGATAGAGTTGGTACAGCAAAGCTCAGCAGATTCCCTTTTGAAAGGCTCAGCAGATAAACACTCAAATTTGGGACTTTATTCAGGACCTAAGATCTTGTACAGAGATCTTTTATACAGAGCTTTTCTGTTGCACTGGAACCTATTTCAGAGATAAGACATCTCTTTCCCTTTCCAAAATGCCTCCAATGTTGGATTCTTAGGATACTAAGCATCAGGACAATGCTGTATTAGAGTCTATTCCTACTGACTATGCCAATAACGCTTACAAATTTCCCAGTAAAAAAAAAAGACATACATCCCCTTAGTGTTCTCGGTCAAAGCTCAAACACTCAGCACCTGCAAATTGAGGGTAGGATTCGTCTGACCAAAGATAGACATCGGTACCTGAACCAATCACTCCAGGCTTCCTTTTGCAGTAATGGAGAGAAACAGCCACCTGTAAGGAGCGAGTCACCTGGGCTAAATAGGTCAGCTTAATCTCATCCCGGTAGTTACTTCATTCCTTTGCCCGTAAAGAGTGCCTAAGGTGGCAAAAGGTACCTGTCTAGCACAGCCAAAAGCATGACGTTGCTTTTACTTAAGGCAGACACCTAAAAGCAGGTGAGATGAATCCCACTGACAGTAGCTGAAAAATTTAGAAAACGGGAGAATTTCATTTCCCTTTATATAAACAGCTGCATGAAACTGTCTCACTTGGTAGGACTGGTTAACTCCAGGAAGAATGGTAGTTTACGAGAAACATAGTGAAGAAAAAAAACCAAACAAACCAAACAAAAAAGAAGTTTAAATTCATAGAGTAAATCAACATATGCAAATACCTTTTGCAATCTCCCCAGTGCAGGGGAACAGATAGAATGATCTGTTTGAGAAAAATTGGTAAATTTTACTTTGGTCAATAGCAATTTCCTTGGGTTCTTCCGAGTGATAGTTGTTGCATGCTTTAAGAGTCCTTGCTGTAGAGTTGTTTTTTTTTTTTAAAGATCTCTGTTGTTGTAAGCCCTATCTATAGCTAAGGGCTATAACCCATAAAAATCAAAGCTTGTATGCAAATGTGGTCCTGAAAGAGCATGTTGGTTTTTAATTGAGCCTAACCTTAGAAATTTCTCCCCTGGGATCTTTCAGGTCCTTGGGAAAAAAAAAAAAAAAAAAAAAAATCAGCGTGTCTACAGAGGAAAAATGCAAGCCAACTAACTGAAAATACTGCTTATTCTAAATACAGGATTTTTTGATATGGCTGTAAGCCAGAGCAGCTTGCATAGATTAATCTGCTAATAAAGACTAGTTTGACAAAGCAGGATACTTCAGAGTCACACTGCTGACATGCTAGAGATGATGGAGCAGCTAAGAGACTGCCGGATGGCCTGGAAAAGGAATAAAAAAACACTGCCTTGTATTTTTCCTATGAGTAAATGGGTATTCTTTGGAGAATCTAGTTGTCAAAAATCTATAAAGAATGTACTAAGCCTATACACATTGTGATTTTTTTTTCCAGTACCTCAAATTTAATTGAGCTTTCACAAAGATCCCAAGGCCATGCGTTTCACCAACAAGGTTATCCCATGTCAAATGTCAAGGCCATAAAAGTCTGCTAGAATTTCTCAGTCAAGAAAAATATTCACAGATGTTTTACATTGGCAAAACAACTTAACTTTTCTATGTTTGCCTCTTGAAAATGGCTCCTGGAAAATTTTCTAATATATATTTCCTGGAAATTATTTTTCCTTCCTTTCCTGCTGTTAAAAAAAAAAAAAATAATAACCCAAGGCAGACTGAAAATGTCAACCAGCTGGTTAAGGTTAGCTTAGAGAGTAGAGAAAACAGCCCTGAAAAAAAAGGGCTTTGGAATCAAAATTTTTAGACAGTCTTAACCAGATGTCGTCCTATCCCTGCACCAATCTGGAAATGCAGATTTAAGTCTGTACTCCTTAAGGTCACAAAGGGACTTGCTATTTACTTGACCAGGCCAACAAATGTCCAGTTCTCTGAGGTCAGTCATGAATAAGTACAATATTTCCTTCACTTTGGACAAGGATTTTTTTTTTTTTAAATTACAAATACATATACTGCTGAGCTGGACAAACACACATAATATGCCCTTAACTTTATCTAGAACACTAGCAGCAGGACAGAAAAAAACCCAAAGTCAGAAATTGCCTGCTTAAAATATAATTAATATTATTAAGACAAATTCTATCATTAAGCAGTTTACATTTTGTCATTGTAACTTACAAAAAGGCAACTGTAAAATACAAAAATGCTATGCTTGACCAGGAGGAGACATTAAACCCATATTTGAACTCCATGTCTTCAGTCATTTTGGTCACCATCTCCATAAAATGATTTGTAGAGTTTAGTAATTGTCCGTTATTGCACTGATACATTACACAAAATAAGCAGCTGAGAAACCTGGTGTGGATTCAGGCAGGTACTTAAAAACAACAGAAACTGACCATTTGGCAACAACAGCGGTGGCCAGATGCCAAGATGCGACTCGGGAAGATGGAGTCTGAACTGACCCATAAGAAGAGAGGGCAAGACTTGAGAGTTCTGCTGTTCTTGCTCACAAGCGCAGAGATGTTGCTCTCTCTGGGCTTTGTTCTTGTCTTTCTCCCTTGCTGCTTTTAAGACCCAGCAAACACAAGCCCCAGCCTTTGGCACTTACAGGCTACGATTCCAAAGCATAAAATGGCTGCATTACTTGGAGGCTACAGATGTACGTCATACATAGGACCAGACCCTCAGCATGCCCCTGTAACCAGTGACTGTGACCAGTAGCTTGATTGCTCCACTGCGTAAGTCATGACTGTACCTGAGGTACAAAAGCATGAACACAAAGTCTATCCACTACATTGTGTAGAATTATCCTGGAGTGGTTATTTGTTCATAATTGTGTATTGTAGTCGTGCCTAGAAGCCCATCTCATGCTGAACAAACATACGGTAGTAAACGGTCCTTTCGCTAAAGAGCTTTCAGTATAAGCAGGCAAACTGAAGGCTTGGGAAAAACTGGGTTTGAAAATAACTGTGGTCCTGCTCCGCTAGACAGATTGTAACACTTTAACTAAAGTCCTTCAGAAACTGCAGTCGTGCCAGGCAACCGCAGTCCATGTGTGTAGGGATTTAATAGTTCACATTTGCCTTCCATCAAATGCACCTTCAGTTGTAAACTTGCGTCCCTAAAAATACTTCCACAAGCAACTGTTTTATGCTATACAGAGCACGTATATGTTCCTGTGCTTAGTTGTCCTTGGGTCATATATAATGACTCGAAGCTGGTTAAGCAGTATGGCTTCAAACCCTTTGAGAACAGCAGGACTACGAACAACCTCACTTCATTCTGCAAAGCAGACAGGCCGGGCCCAGTCCTCTTTGCCTACAGCAAGCTATGGTTTCAGCCTGCGTTTGCATTAAGCTGCAGTACCAGAAATCTTCAGTGGTTGCAGGCACGATAAACAGGAATAGGGGTTTTGCATGTGCATTTTTAATCATGCTTGAGTGGTTTCTCCTTTTTACCTCACTTCTGACCCCTGACCACCAAGAGTGGGACTTCAGTTCCCAGAGTGATACCTGTTTTCCAACCTTTCCAGCTTTCCCCTGTCCTTCCACCCTAGTGGTTCTAAAGGATTTTTCCAATTGCAACGACAGACTTGTCCAGAGATATAGGGGATGCAGAGGAAAGGTGAAGTTCTTTTTCAGGTTGTTAGCAAGTTGTCCCTGGAGTAAATCAAACAGTGGTCCTCACGTAAGATCTACCATGCCTAGATTTTGAAAGGCAATCACCTGGAGATATGAATAGCATTTTTCCATCAAGAATGGCAGCTTTACACTTTCATCATGGTCTGCCCTTATCAGAAAGCAGCAAGGATGAAAAAAAAAAAAAAAAAAAACAATAACAAAACAACACAGAAAACTTTGCATGGATATTTGAAGGAACCCTGTGTTCTCTGCATTTTGTTCGCAGCCTCTAGAAGAGGCGGCCAAGGCCAAGGGAGAGTGGCCAGTGGCCACCGTGGCCAGTTCTGGGTGGCTTGATTACAGTCACTTGTATTGTAAACACAAAGATGCGCAGCCTAGCAGAAGCGCAGAGTATAGCCATGCCCGTTTCAAACAAATTAACCTTCTGATCTGTAAAATACAGAAGAACATTTCTTGGCATCTGAGATATTTCAGCGATACAAAGAGCTAGTGGCAAAGTTCAGCAGTTTATCCTGCAGAAGGGAAAGTCATAATATTGTGGAAAATCGGGAAGCATCCATGTTCCTAAGCTTTTCTTAGGATCTAACTATGAAAACCAAAGGCACGTAGAAGAAAAACTAAGGAAATCAAGCTAACTAGAGGCTTTTTGTACTTCAAAGCGCTGAGCTAACTTGCTGACTCTTGTAGCTCTCATTCAGTTATTCACTCATGAGATGCACACAAAAAATGATTCACGTGAAGTGACAGCTTTTATACCTCAGTGCGGTACGAGCTCTGGTACAGCAGAGCTCTCGCTTATTCTCAACTGAAGAAAGGCAAAGCTTCAAGCAGAAGCAAGTGAAACAAATGATGCTGCTGATGGATGGAAATGACTGAAGCCTCTGGCTAACCACAGCGCAGAAACCATCGCTACATGGGAAGCTGCTACTTCTGTCACAGTTGTACGATTACAACTTGCAGGTGATACTTTTCAGTTCTCAGCTGCAACTAACTATGCTTTTCATTTCCAGAATTAAGACAATGCTACTGGATTCATTCTTTCCCCATCCCAAGCTGCACCATTTGTTTGTTGCAGAACAAATGAACAGAAAAGAAAACTTTTCAGGCTGGTTCTCCAGGGCTTAGAAGCATTCTTTGACTCAATTAACCATCTGGCAAAAGCTTTCCAGCTTGAATATGAGGATCCCACGACACTAAACAGAACATTATTCCTGTTAAGTCCTTTACATTTCACAACGATGAACCAACAGAAATAAGACCTTCCATGTCACTACGCGGGTTCTCTTTTCAGTGAGGCGCAAAAGACGTGCTGGTACCGGGTCAGGCCTTTGTGACAGCCTCTAAACGTGGTCACATCAGAACAGCCCTACTCAAAACGGTTTAGAAGTTCCTGAGATGGAGGTCACATTTAGAGTCATCGTGTTCAATAACAGTGTTGGATCTTCATCCCTGAATTTGCCACCACCCGTTTTCAATCTATTTTTATTGTTGACTGCTTCAGCATTCTATGGCAGTGAATGCTGCACTTTTAATAACTTCCTAGCCAGTGCCTCATGAATTCTGTAATAGGGCAGCGTCCTTTGTTATTAAAAACATGCTGGCAGGTACTTCCACCGCTTCCAGTGAAATTTCTCTGTAATTTATCTTGCACGGTTAAAGGACAAATTTGTTACTTTGGGCCTCAAACTAAATATGCATTATACTGATTGAAAAAACTAGAGGAGAGGATTTTGCTTGCACATTTCATCCCTAAACAGTTCTAAATTAAATTACTTACCTTCAAATAATCACGTTAGTAGTGGAAATAAAAATTCATAAACTTCATCCGAGTTTAAGATTCTCCTTCTCTGTGATAAACATCTGGGACCAGCCAATACAGTCGCAGCCCTGAAAATTATGCATAAAATACACGTTTGAAATTTTAAACAAGTCTGTCACAACTATATGGCTTTTACGTGAGGTAACTTTACTTTTGAAACTCTTGCTTGGCCTACCTTCATACAGGCATTTTAACACTGAAAAAAAAAAAACAACCCCAAACCAAACCACCTATTTGGTTATACTTTAAAAATAACAAGAAGGAGCTTTCTTAAGAAATATTCTAGAATATTTAGGACCAGATCTGAAGATCAGTACTTACATGAATTTGTTATTTGCTTCAAAACAATTTATTAAGTAATGGAACAGAAACAAATTGAAGTGTCCCCTCAGATGTCACTCAGGGAAGACATTCTTTTATAGGTCTTTGACTCCAACCCTTTGGCAGCTAAAATTAGCTTTGCATTACTGAAACAGAGGATGCACCCTCTTTATTATAGTCAGAGATGATATAGTAAATACTGATTAGTTTTAACATGAGTTTTACAGCAGAAACATTTCATAATTTATATTAGTCTATGTCCATGAATGACGTCAGCTATCCTTTAGGATTCACTATTTCCAAATTTTATTTAAAATTAACATTTATGTCAGCTTTAGTAGTTGTTTTTTTAAGAAAATGCATTTTAATATTTAAAAATGAACATTCCCTTTATCTCCTGCTGCCTGCCAGACAGCTTGCTTGTGCAGGGGAAAATAGACATTTTATGTCAGATTAAACCTGTTATGTATTTTCAGGGAATGTAATAATCTTCATGTAACAGCAGAAAAGTGTACACAAAAGTGATGATTTTATAGTGCCATAAAACATTTCCTTTACCCAGAATTTTCAAGACTGCAATACGCAGGCTGATACAATCAAAAGCCAACTACGTAATGTGGCTGACGGTGATGAGAACGATGTAAAACTATTCTGTGCATTATAAGTAAGGCGGATGGTTTGGAGTTTGGTGGCTTGTGTTTTAAGCAGTCCTGCCCCTGTTCGCTGCTGGGAAGACAATGCTGTCAGTGCAAAAATTCTTAAGCCCCTGCCACATCACACAGCCCACTTGTCCAACACCCCTGAATATCCTGGTTATTCCAAAGGCTCAGATGTATTTCTTAATTAAACCTCAACACTTAAATTGTAGTTTATGGAAACAACCTATGGTGGTTCGCAGGCCAGCATCTGTGCGTATTAAAACAGCACTTGACCAGATGGGTTTTTTTTACAGTTCAGTCAGGTATGCCTTGAAGGATAAGTGGTAGCTATTTGACTAATAAGTACACTACGTCTGCCTCTGGGATGAAACACAAAGCTTCCCAGGGAGTCAACAGCACTATAAAGCAGTCATAATGTTTGGTACTTTGTTCTGCTGCAAGAATCCACAGTCTACTTAGACATCAGGTTATTTTTCTGATCCTCTGCCCCCAGTATCAGCGGTGTCTTACCAGCACAAGTAGCCAGAGGTGTTATTATCGCCATTCTCTTTAATTCCCCTCTCTGACCTAAATTCACTCATCAGCTTGTTAGTCTTTCACTTATAAATAGACTTTAAATGTTACTGTGTGACTGCAAACTTATGTTAATAGATAACACCACCCACTCTTACTAAAGAGAAATACTATTTTTCAATATCTTGCAAGTTTAGAGCCATAACTAAGATAAATTTGAAACACACTTCAAACATCTCTGTCCAAACGCATACACATTTCCAAAGTGCTCTTATTAATAATATCTTTGTAATTATTATTTCTTACAGTTACAGAGGTGATATTTATTACTGAAAAACAGATAGTGATGCTTTTCAAAGGACAGTTTTTCATTCGGAGCAGTGACAGTCTTGACCTCGCTTGCCTTGTGGTCACTCCTTTACAAAACCAAATGCATCTGTAAGTGTAAGTAAGAGCAGGCATGGCAAGTCAATGTTCAGCAGCATGCGAGAACTCAAAGGGACAGAAAGTGTAGTACCTCAGTTAAAAATTGCCGGCAGAAGCTGATGTGCAAATTAACATGGAAGCCACTTAAGGGAAAGCAGGAATTCCCATTCTAGTTTAAGATATTCCTGCAGAGGTATAAGTCATTTTCCACACAGGAGGAGTAAACACCTAGAATTTAATCTTCATCTAGAAAAAGAAAGCACCTGAAGCTACATTGAAATTGTCTCTGCGGGGCACATCAGCGAAAGAAAATCGGCCACCAAACCAGCTGGTGTAGATGTCTTGTATGCACACTGCTCAGACCATGCATCCTCTGAAGTAAACACATCATTTGGCAATAACTAACTAAATTTGCGAAAAGAAATCCACGGAAAATTGCTGCATGTCCAGGGACTTCCTGAAAGGTCGGGAGAAAACGTTATAGACTGGAAAGGTTCCTGACAGTGCCAGACTTAGCACCTGCAGGTTTCTTTGCCAGATTTTTTTATAGGAGGCAATGCTGGAGCCATGACCCAGGGCCAGAAGAAATCTTTGGTTTGAGCCTATAATGCCCTCTCTGATGTTCTCCCCAAGCTAGTAGCCCTTGTGGCACCAGAACATATTTATTATATAGTATCCTTATCACAGGTCTTTTCACGTAAAAGTTAAGAACATGAAAAGCCATGTCCCAGCCTACCAGAGTAATGTTTTTATACCATGACACTTTTATTACATGACTCTGCTATGGCACGAGGGTGTACGAATTTGAAGATACAAAGGCTGCTCTTGGAGGCGGACAAACATGATGCTGCCTTGTGTCATTACTACTAGTTTGCAGCAGGCTCAGGCATAAAGCTCTCCAGGCTTTGGTACTGGGGTTTACCCTATTAGAAATTGGCTTGTCATGTAAGGCAGCCAGTATTTATAGCAAGAGGATCAGAGCCCTGGAGCGAAACAGGGGGCAAGAAGAGATATTGAGTGAAACTGTGACAGGATAGGTTTCATGAGACATAAGAGTTCACAATTTACCAAAGCTTTTTCTAGGTCTCCTACAAACAGGAGAGCACCTGAGGCTGCTTTTATACATTGTGCATTGGGATCAGAATTTGGAAAAGGCATTAGAGATGCAACACCAAGTTTAAAGGATATCCTCTCCCCTGCATCGGATAGGTAAAGGTGACAAAGTCAAACGGCAGTCCATCAGGTCTGTGGGTAAGACAGAATTAAATAGGACAATTGTGTATCTCAGATAATTTTCAATGTAATTTTAAAATAGTAGCCTGCTAGTTAAATAAAAATAATAGATGTACTTTCTGAATCAAATTAGTTTTTTTCAGGATCCTAAATAATACAACAGTAATATCATAAAATAGGATATTAATATTGATACGCGTAAGTTATAAAAAAAGCAGACTTAAGAAACACATTTTACGTATAGTGAAGTTGCAATTTAAACCACGGATTTCCATTAATAAGTGTAACTGCAAGAAACAGTATGCAAGGAGTTTAAGCAAACTATCAGACTGATATTTCTAGATGCAAAGTAATTAAAAATATCTTCATAACGATCTCCAGATTAAAAGTGACACACTGAAGGATGACTTAATTTATTCTCTGACATTGAGCAAAGTAGGTTTCTGTTGCCTAGAAATGTAAAACAAACAAATGTAAACATCCAAAGTGCAGATTCCAAAGGAAATACATTGAAACTGAAAATATTTCTTGTGATTCACAATCTTCCTAATCTTAGTACAGTAGCTTTTTGCATAATTGGGTTTTGCTGCTCTACCTGAAAAAAAAAAACGATCACATTGAAAAACGCACTGGTTAAACAACCAATGTTTTTAGGTTTATTTGGGAAGGTAAGTAGTCTCTTGGTTTCTATGCATACATGTACATGAAGAGAGTGTGCAAGAGAGATCCTGCAAGCCCTGCATTCCCAAAACAACCCTATACACGCTCCATCAACAAATCAAGTCTCTCTTACTTACAGAGTTCACTTACAATCAATTAAAAGTTAGAAAACGACAAGCTTAAAATTGTCATACAACTTGAATTCAGCTCCTTTGCACACTGGCTTTTTTGTACAGTCTTGCATTGGACCATGCTTTGATATTTTTCCCATGGGACCACGCTACAATTATTGGTCAAAGGGACCATGCCCAGTGAACAGACAGATCCTGTTATTTTTTCAATTGATAATTTCCCCCCCCCACTGCGCATTAGAATTGCTCACTCCCTCATGGTCTTTTTCAGTGGTGTTCATTGCTGTAGACCTCTTCTGAAGCCCAGTGAAGGCCTATGCCCCAACCCCCCGTGGGCTTGCAGCATCACCCAGAGAAGTTGCCTGGAGAAGTCGTGGCTGCCCCATCCCCAGAAGTGTTCAAGGCCAGGTTGGATGGGGCTTTGAGCAACCTGGGCTAGTAGAAGGTGTCCCTGCCCATGGCAGGGGGGGCTGGAACTAGATGATCTTCAAGGTCGCTTTCTACTCTAACCATTGTATGGTTCTATTCAATGATTTTTCTCATTTTGAAAAGAGAAAGTAGTCACTCACCAGTATCTACTAATTGTAGGATCCCAGCTTAAGAAGAGCATAGCCTTAGTTGCCAGAGGTTTTGGCAATGCACAGCGCTTTATTTTTACTTAGACAATACACCTCACAGATATCAGCTTTTCAAAGCAGCTTATCACTTCTGCAAATCAGACATGGGCTCTCACAAGTCAAGCACTGAAGACTACACAGAGGGAGAAGAGCTTTACTTAACTGACTTCAGAGAGTTCGTAAGTGATATTAGGACAAAAAGAGGGCTAAAACTCATTTTTAGGACCAGAGGCAAATGTCTAATCCTGAAGTCTTTGTTTTCCTTTCGCTTTCATTACATAGACTTTGATTCTGTAACAAAGCAGGCAGAAGTCTGACACACAGCTATTTCCTTCTCTATAAAATTCTGACTTATACCCTGAGCACCATCTTAAGGTTGCACAAGCAACCTTATACCTGCTGTTTTCTCTCAATACAGTTATTTTGCAGAATTTTCTTCCTTTTAAAAAAACAACACAAAGGCGAGCCCCTGGAACATCCATCATGTGTCGTTACCTTGATGCACAGGCTTAATATCTTTGGATAGTTACCACCAGCTTCTTTCACCGAGCTAAGAGAGCAGAAGAGAACGCTTTAAGTTGCTAATGTCTCTGGGCTGACCACTAACAGTAGATGGGTACACATTTTGTCAGTGGGTGTTGCAGCTGTTGGCTGATAGGAGAAGAACAGAGATGGTGGGCACAGAGATTGTTTCCCAGCTTTGGGGAATGAGCACTAACAACCAGCCACTTCCAACCTGCCACCTCTCCACCAGTCTCTCCCTCCACACTAGTCTGCTTAGACAGCTTTTCAAGGAGGAAAAGTCCTTTATAGTGCAATGACTGTGAGTCTTCCCCCCTCTCTGTCATTTCCCATGTTCCTTCTCCCAAAGTTTTGAAGTTTTTTTTTTCAGTCAAACTGCTGTAAGGATTTTAATAGTGGCAAAATCAGACATTTTTCCCTAACCTGCTTCTCTGAAGCAAGCCAACCATTTTAGTTCATCCCACTACAATCCATCCTGAGGCACAAAATCCGCATGACAATTCATTTTTTCACAAAGCTACAAGTCAAAAAACACATCTTACAAGGGAAAATATGTGGATAGTTTTAGGCATCGTCACCTGAATGAATTTCATGATGATTACCTTTATCTCTAAGGTATGAAGTAGCAAATCTATTTTTCTTTTCATTCTTTGCTAGCAAACCTGGAGATTCAATAATGTCATACAACATACTGCATTATGACAGCAGAGCAATGATATGTCCTGTACAGACATTTGTCATTTTCGGTGTGGGATGATTTTTCAATATATTCAACAACACTTTAAAATATTTGCTTAAATTAGATTTTTTACCTTCTGTTACACAAATCCAGATTCTTTTCATCCATACAGGGGCATTCAAGTTAAATGCAGTTAAAAATCAACGCTAACAGAAATAAACTGTAGGAAATGCAAAGCCCCATGAAAACCAACAGGATGCTGAATAAAGATACTGTGTTCTGTTGAGTGTATAGTAATGCAAATGTCAGTTTGACCAGGTGTCTTTAACTAAGGAACAGCCAGACTACTGGCATAAATACAGCAGTGGTTCCTTTTTTATTCAGAAATGTGCACACACAGAACTAAAATACTTACTGTGTGCAATGACAGGTCATCCATTCCTCTCAAACACAACTATTAACTAGTGCTACGAGTAACAGAACTGAAGGGATACAAAAAAAAAAGTTTATAGCTTAACTTCAAAGTTCATCTTATATTTGGAATGCAACTATCTACAATGCAGATAATGCTGTCATTTTCATGTTTTGCTCCCAGTGCTTTTAATGACTAATGTTCAGGATATTAATGTATTTTGAAGAAACAATAATCTAAAATATCATGCATGTATCACTTTTCCCTGCCCAAAACAGCTGGAATAATTGCAGTACTTCTACAAGTTTCCAGGTTAGGTATTATAAGTGATTTCATGATTTAGAGATATCACCAGCCAGAACTAAGATGCTGGCAGACAGCAGCAGTGATTACAAAAGTAATTCTGGAACATAAAGTAGTGAAGGTTTATTGTATAGTTTCAGTATTGCATTTGCCACCTTATGTTCATTAGCTAAGTCACAATTTATTAGATACATCTAATAAACAAAGTTTCATTACTGTAATTGCTTAATTTATTATGTAGTTTAAGTTTTTTGTTTTCTTCCTCAAGCTATTGCCATTAATTCTTGTTGTGGAACCAGACTATTTCATTTACATTCAACTTATTTGAAACTTGCCACAACTTATAGACCTGCAAAAAGTTACTATTTAAAGAGACATTAGGTAACAAACTTTGCTTTTAAAATTAACTAAATACTTTGGGGTTTTGTTTGGTTTTTTTTTTGTTTTGGTTTGTTGGGTTTTTTTGGTTTTTTTTTTGTTTGTTTGTTTGTTTGTTGTTGTTTTTTTTTAAAACCTTCCTTGAAGGTCCACAGTCTCAATATTTCCTAACTGAGCTTCAAGTCCTCTTACAGAATAACAGTCCAAGCACGGGCAGTTGCTTTGCTCTGGTAAATACATTCTGGGTTGTGGTCTGACTCTGACAACTAGGCCCTAAATCAAGAGCGTTTCTCCAGCAAACTGGAGAAACAGCCCATTTAAAAAGAGATACCCATTGTCCTTAGTGAATTTCAAAGTACCACATTTAGGTAGGAATAATCACCTGTATAAAGTAGGGCTATGAGGAACTCTACAGAGAGGGAGCGAAGGGATGACAAGCTGGACATGAGTCAGCAATGCTATTGAAGGGGAGGGGGGTAAAAAGAAAAAAAAAAGAAAGTATTACTCTGTAAAACATAAAACAAGGATATAACAAAGCATCAAAAAAGAATAAAATCCTTCTGCTCAGCTCCACACTAACAAGGCATCACCTCAACCAGTCTGTTCATTTTTGATCACTGCACTTTGAGAGAGGCAGGGACATATTGAAAAGTACCCAGAAAAGAACAAGGAAAAAATTCCGAGCTAGAAAATGTGGCCTAGTAGGAAATATGAAAGACATTAAGATCTTTAGTCTAAACAAGGCAAGCAGGGAAGAAGCATATTTGAAAGCCTAAAGGCTGGTGCAGTGAGGGAGGGAATAAAACGGTCTCCATGCCCACCCAGAGCACAGCACGAAGGCGTGCATGGCAACAAGGAAGGTTTAGCTCAAATTTTTGTGACTGCGTTGGAAGATCGTGCCTTGGAATTGTTTTATTTCTATTGCTGGAGTGCCTTAAACAAGAGAAATAATAATTATTTGTCAGATGTGACAGTAACATTGGCGTGGTGGGATAGTCAACATTACTGCTCAAAACCGGTTTTCAAGCAAGTTGTATCACTGCCTTGCACACATAATTTTCACAAAACTAATTTTGCCTTCACAGAGCTTAAAAGTGGGATTGACATTAACTGAGTGTTTGGTTAGTCTAACAAGAGGCTTTAAGGGATAGTAAGTCTTTAAATTTTATTTTTGTCACCAGCACAGAGACTCTGACTCTTTGACTAAGTTTTCTTCCAACATTTTTTATTTAGAATCACCATTTTTTAAGAGGGGTTAAAAAAAAAAAAACAAACAGCAAACCCCAAACTTGTGGTCCTTGGACATCTATCATTGCTCATTTCTGGCAAGCTCAACAAATACTCAGAATTTTATATAAACTTTTTTTAAAAAATACTTATCAAGCATACTTACGCACTTATTTTGATTTTATCTACTTCATGTCTTCTTTTTGATCCCCTCTCTAAGACTCTTCACATTCAGTAAATTGGAGGACAAAACATCCTCTGCAGTTTACCAAAGCATGACAAGGTACCTACCTATCAGAGGAATGCTAATGCAGGAGGCAGGGGACATTTCAGACTAAGAGCTTTTTATTGGGTTTCAGAGAACATAATTGCACACTTGGGAGGCAGTAACTTCTTAATTACAGTCCTCTGGAGAGTGGGAGGAATCAAAGCGCTAGCACGTCTGGAAGGGACTTGACACAAGTAGCCAAAGTGGCCTAATCCTATCAGAGGAGAAAACACTTGATCTGTACTCCAGCAATCGCCCAGCCTTCTTCAGGCACTCTATAATTAAGTACTTAAAAATTGTTCCCCTCAGTGCACTTCCCTGCTTCTGCTCTTCTATCAGCTTCACCACTTAAATCACCAGCATGGTTAACCAGCACTGATCTCTACTTCTTACCTCATGCACACTCTGGTTTCAGTGGCAGGGGATGGGATCACAGCTAAGGCACAGGGCTGGGCATCAGATGCGACAAATCTGAGTTCAGCTATCATTTTCTGCATCACTCCTGTCACACACGTTCCAAGTTTTGGGTGTCTACCATGAGGCATCTCAGCTGAATGCATATGGGAATAGCAAACGCAAGAGACAATTCTAGAAGCAATTGCTACTTTAAAAGTTAGGGCCTGGACATTGGAAAGAACTTATGCTTCAGAACAGTGTTGAAGCATATGCTAATTTTATTTATTTCAAAATCTCATCTAAGTTTAAAAAGAACTAAAACACATTCCTGGATCAGGACATGTGACCGACTAAAAAAAGGGAATATCCACACCACTTCTAAAGTGTGTCATTTAAAAATGAATGCAATTATTCATTTTTCAACCATCAGCCAACCTGCAGCTTATGGCAGTTAGAAATCAGCACTTTCTGTAGGCATACTTTTTTGTAATGGTCCATGCATGCGTTTCTTGAACTCTCCTTTTTATTGTGTAGCCCTAGTGCCAAACAAAAAAAAGGATCTTGGAACTGAAAGAGAAAACACTGACAAAACCAGAGGTGGTTTCCTTTAGCGCGAGGCAGCTACTTATTTTCGCTGAAGAGCAGAGTGCTGCCCAGGGCTCCAACCTCCACTGATCCAGAGACCACTTTGTGAACCGCTGTTCTGGGTCATCTTTCATACACACCCCACATTGCACAGGGAGAAACAAGCAAGAGACTTTCTGTAAGTTCACTTTCTATGAATACAGCAAACCACCATATCCACAACAGCTAGTTACCACTGACACCAGAGATGTTCTCTGACTTGAGTAAACTCACCCATGGCTGGGACAGGGTGGAAGACAATAAAATTGCAAGTCTTTATATAAACAGGTCATTTTTAATGCTTACCGGAAAGAAAGGAAAGAAACAAGGGCAATGCAGCATTGCAACGAAGCAATCTTTTTAAAAATTGTAACCTGTACTTGAAGAAAACTAAATGTTTACAGATAGACTTACCAAACTTCAGTTGAACTGTTGCACTAGAAAGACATACTGTACAAGGCCAGTGCCTCATTAATACAGCCACAGCACAGCAATCCATGAAGGAAGAAATGGGGGAGGAGGACTGAGCTAATTTAGCTCTGAATCCCACTGAAGAGAATGTCACACTCACTCCTCCTCAGCAGTGGGCTTTTCATATGGCTGTATCCAGGATGGTTAGTGGCTGAAAAGAGAAATCGCTACTGCTGAGAGTGAGCGAGCCAGTCACTCATCAGCCTAGTGCCTTTTTGCTGCTAACCTTCTCAGTAGTACGCCTTTTCCCCTGTTAAAATATGTTCCCTTTAACCTAGTCCTCATCTGGGTTGAGATAGGATGTATTCACTTCGTAGGAGAAAGGATAGAATAAGGTATGTTGATTTCATGTTTTAAGGTTTGGTTGAAGAGCTATATCAAAGCCGAGGATTTTTTGTGGTTCTCAAAAATAAGTTTTGCGTATTAGACCTTTATCACTCAGTGAACAAAGTGAGTCAAATATGTGTTTTGCTGTGAATCCTGTAGGCAATGCTAGCCAGAATATATCACATATACTTATCATCACTTAGCACATACTGCTTTCTCTACTGTAAGCAACAGCCTAAGAATATTCCTTTTCCATTTTTCCCATCACACAAAACAAAACAACCATTTTCATCTTGGAGTCTGTAAACCTTCATATGAACTACTTTTAAGAGATCCACCCAAAACAATGAGGGAGGTAAACCCCAAAACCTTCACATTACTGGTGCAGGGCATCAGAGTTATCACGCAGGGACCTGCATTTCTACTGGATGATTCTCAGTAGTCTACAAATTGGTTGGAGGGGAAAAGGAGCAGGAAGAAAAAAAAAAAATTTTTTTTTGAAAACCGTTACACCCGAGTGATATCTGCATGGTCAATAGCAGAAGACGTATTCCTTGAGAGACGCCGTGAAAATAAAAAAGAATATGAACAGAAATATATCCATTGATATTTTATTGTCTAAAATATTAAAGTGGGAGGTCTGATGAAAATCTGAGAAAAATTGGGAGTATCTGTAAGTAATATGATGTTAACAGGAAGGTTAACAAGCAAAACACAACATAGGTTAACTGGCCAGAAGTTACTCTATTTGCAAATAATGGATCCTTAGTAGAGTGAAAAAAAAAAAAAAAGACATGAAGACAAGCCAACATTTTATACCAAACAATTATTAATGTACCAACAGTCTGAACATTAAGTTAAGGTCGCATAATGAGGCCAACGGTCTGTAGAGCTACTTGAGTCATAAGACTGTTCTCTGCTTAATGGGTGCCATAGCCATTAAAGATGAAACACAACATTTGGAAGGCAGAAATAGACACAAAGGAGAAGAACATCACAGCAAACAAAAAAGTTCTTGTTCCATTCAGACTTGGGCACTGCACAGCAGGGTAAAGAGAAAAGACAATTGCAGTATCTCTGTATCTCCCACTGTTCTAGTTTGTAAAAGTTAAAGCTGTCTTTTTGCAGGGAAGACCCCCAAAAGTCAACCTTAGCTTAGGGAATAAGTCTTCCGTGGTTCCCTCTACAGTTAATGGACAGAGAAATTCCCCAAGAGAATAAATCAGAGCCAAAACTTGCCTGTAAATTTTCTGGATTATCCTCTAGGATACTAGATTAAAAGTGTCTGACACGACAAAATGCAGAGCTTCAATCCAAAGGGACTTGGCCATAGATTTGAGGACTGAGCAAATAAACATCACGAAGTTCAACACAGCGAAGTGCAAAGCTGCGCACTCACAGAGTAATAACTCCAGGCATCTGCAAAGGCTAGAAACCAAATGGGCTGATTAGCAGCCCTGCCAAAAAAGTCTCAGGGTTACAGTGGATGCCAGATTAACATAAACAAACCAACACTGCACTTCTGTCACAAATAAGGCAAATGTCTGCATTAAGACAAGCATGTCTAGTGGATTGAGAGGTTATTACTCCCCCTGTAGTCAGCACTGATGAGGCTGCACTTGCAGTACTTAATCCTCTTTTGGGATGAGGGATGAGTTCAAGATGCATGTGGATACCCTGGAGACAGTCCAGTTACTGAGACGGTCAGGGCCCGGGGCACATGGCTTGTGAGGAGTGGTTGAGGAGCAGGGATCATTAGTCTTTGAAGAAGGGGTGATCCACTAGACTGAAGTAGGATGATCTAGTACAACTACTTGAAGGGAAGTTACTGAGCCAAACTGGTTTTGAGAGTGGCAGGCAATATAACAAAGGACAACATTCACAGTGTCCTAAATAGTTCAGGCTGGAGACTTTCTTACTGAGAGGACAGTGAAGTACCGTTGCCCAGAAACCTTGGAGTGCCACAGTTACCGAGGATTTTCACAACTCTTCTAGACAAAGGCATGGCTGACCTGTTCTCCAACGTTAGCAAGTCTCCAGCTACAAAGAGGAGGCTGGATGAGGTGACTTCCAGCTGTCCCACCCAACCAAGACCTCTGTGATTCTGTGACTCCCCACAGGAACCTCACTATTAAGAAGTGAGACAACTGTCCCCACAGAGAATAAAGCTGTGTGAATGAACTTCTCTTACTGAACCTGCAGGAGAATACAAAGATACAAATCTCTTTGGCCTTTCTATAGGCTGTGTAAATTCGAAAGAAAAGCTCACTGTTCTCTTTCCTATTTCACCTAACCCATTAATATTAGAAACAATGCTTCAAAGTAAGCATCTATAGGATCAGCCTTACACCCTGCAACAGGAAAAAGAAAGCCTTTGAAAATAATGCAGCACGAAATACAGATATTCATCACCTACATTAATAATAAGGAAGCTAATGGTGAAAGTAAAACAACGCAGTAAATTTCAAGTTGGTTATTGCAGGCTGGGGAACAAACTGAGCATGGGAGACGTTAACAGAACAGATATAGACATCCTATGATTGGTAACCATAGATGTCAAGCAAGTCCTTGGCAGGTTTTTTGTTTGTTTGTTTGTTTATTTTAAATAGTTTTCAATACCTTATTTAAATGAGATAGGATTTTAACTGGTGCTGCATGCCTGCTATCGGAGGGCAAAACTGCATACTCGGTAGTAAAGCAATCTGAATGTGCCCAGAATTCAGAAAAAATAAATGGGGGTTTGTCAGAGATTTCTTTTAACGCACATTCAAAGGCTTATTTAATACTGTCCTCTCCCACATTTGTGTTTTTTTTTGCATTTCTGCATTTCTTGAATAACATCACAAGTAGGAATGTTGCAAAACAGTCAGAGAAGGTATTTCAAGGTATTTGACTAAGCCTGAAGCAGGAATTACAATACTTGACATCCCACAGACAGCTTGTTATTTCAGAAAGTTTTGCAAGTTCAAGAGACTTACACAGTATTCATTGGGTAAACATCCAAAACTACCGAGGCTTATCTGAACAGACCTGCTTTGTGATTAACACAACACTAACCATCCACGTCAAATCTAGAGGTTAACTGAAGCAAGGTGCAAGGCACAGATGAAATAATACATATCCCACTCCTTGCTTCTTCATCTCTCGAGAGCAGTGCAGTATGAAGGTTTTATCAGAAAGACTGCAATGGCTTCAGAGGCAAAGGAAGGAACGACATAAATGCCATTCCATACAAACACTGCTAAAGCTTGGTTTTAGCATCCTCGAAAGGATCAACCTTCATTTATGAAATTCAGAGCCCCTCTCTCCCCCAAGAGTGCATTTTCCTGGGGGAGAGTGGGATTCCAGTTGTGGTGTTCTTGTTTTTAAGCACTGCAGGGTAAATAGCATTTCTGAATAGCCCCTCTGGAGACCAGAGCAAAATAACTCCTGCCTTGTATATCCTGTATATCTGATCTGTACGGTTGTATGGGACAGATGAAATAGCTGCTTGCTTGATGTTCCTCTATGGGCAGTAAGACGTGGATAAAATTAATCTGTACTTGACCAAATTAGAAATGGGTAGCCATACATGCTTGAATTTATACCAGTAGACTCAGCAAGTTAGGGCAGAAACCAAGCAGTGACTTATGAGATTGCCATCATCACCACTACACAGGAAATACGTTCTTAGTGAATGCACTGAAGGATCAGCAAAAAGACCTTGACTATTCCAAGTCCTAGGCTATCAGAGACAAAAAAAAAAAAAAGATTTTACAATCAGTAAATAAATCAATGCCTTAAATAATTCAATCAATTAACAAGACAAGCCTGTAGCTAAAGACGTCACCATGAACAACTGGTGGTGAAAGTTAGGCAAGTTCTCTTTTCTTCCCTCTGAGACAGTCCCCTGTAAATGTCAGGTGGTAAGGATTATTGCAAATAATTCATCTGACTTAGGAAACATGTGCCAATACAGGTAATAAAGTTCTGGCTATGACCAAGACACTTCAATACAGAGGGAAAGCCTCCCACAACAGGATGCCTTCAGCTATAAATTTTTGTACCCTATGATAAACAATGATGCATCATAACCAGAAATGAGGCCTAGATCCTGCCCTTAATCTATAAGCACAACTACTGACATTATTTCTGAAAGACATAACTGGCCTTTATGAAATTACATGGCTATATTTCCACTCATCAGTGATGAACTACCAAGGGCATTGCAAAGACCTAAGTCTTCACAGAAGTTTTATAATCTGGCTACTGATTTTCTGACCACACAGTATCCCCAAGCAGCAGATAGGTGTTGTGTGATGACAATTTTGCAGAAATCTGGACCTTTGTACAAGAGCAGAAGCCTAGCAAAGCACACACAGTATGAGGCCAATGCAGGATAGACAAACCACTGAGTTATCAGGCCACCTGTCTCTCAAGAATCCATACTAACAATCTTAAAATCACAAAGAGTTCGGTTTCGTTCTTGTCATAATCTAAAGTAGAACTCAGTCTTTACCTCTCCCTGCTCATGACAGAGCTCAGGTCAGGTCTCTCTTTCCCTCCTTGTGCCTTTTCTAGCTGTGAAAGGAGGATTAGTCACAGATAATCTGGGCTCCGGGTCTTACAGCGGATAGATGAAGCTGTACTTGGTGCTAGAAACATTTTGCAAGCTGGAAACCTCCTATCTGCCAGTCTCTCAATCTTTTTTTTTCTGTCAGAAGTAGAAGAAAGAGTTGTTGTGACACCAAAGGAGAAAGGAGACAATTTTATAAGTTATACGCCTGGTTATCACTTTAGTTTTGGTACCTTTCAGGCTTTGTCACAACTTTGCTGGTACTCCACAATTTCACAAGAATTGCCATACAAAATCAAAAGTTCCTGTTTTAAAAGAAGATTTCGAGATTGAAGCAATACTCTGGAGCTAGACACTGCACCCCATGCTTCCTCTTTAGGTGCCTGCAGTCACTGTGGACTTCATGTAAGGAGGTGGTTAACTCAGGGGCTAAGAGTAATTACAACAGCTGCAGTGGCCACATGGCTAGTTATTCAGGGACCTGTATGTGAAAGCAAAAAGGTACAGAAAGGTTGCACATCTACCTGTCTTTTCCCTTCTTTTCAAACACATTGAAATGTAGTGCCTTTGGGGCTTGTCCTTTGCAAGGCAGATAGTAAATCCGTGTAGCAAGTTGTTACCCTGTGCCTTTAATAAAATAATCACTCATTACCATGAGTATAATGAATTTCATTGATATAATGAAAAAATATCTTATCTATTTATTAACAGATTAACAAATAGGGACCTTTAGCCAGGGTAAAAGTAAAAGTATTCTTTAAAGCGAGTAGATAATCCAGAAAAAGAGATGGAGGTTTCCTCAGTGGAACCACAAAGGGAAGAAACTGGTAAGTTATTTTGTGAAAGCAGTTTGTTTCATTTGTATCAAACACGAAATAAAATGCTCCAAGCAGCACTGAAAACAGTAATTAACTTTCATCTTCCCGTAATATCAGTGACATTTTTCACCATCATGCATGGTGTTGGAAATGCTGTTGCTTAGGGTACTGAACTTATTTACCACCAGACAATCACAAGGGAGGGAAAGACAGAGAGAAATACCAAAAGATAACCACATTCCCCCAAAAATTCAGTAAGAATAGGTGAACAATGCTAGGAGGCACTTGCCAAATACATGGCCATGTCCAGCTGACTACGAAGCTGAAAGGCAAACGGTGTTGCACCTCCTGCCAACTCATAGCAATAACTTTTAGCAGAGATCTATTTTTTGTTTATGAGAAAAGACAACATGGTAAAAAAAAAAAAAAAAAAAAAAAAAAAAGAGTCCCACAACATCTGGAGAATTAAAGACAGTTTTGACTACACTGCCTCTTTGTATGCACATTGGTGGTGCTTTTTTGTTTTGGTAGCATTTCTGTGTTCCCTTGTCAGCAGTGAGGCTTAAGTGAAAAGGTAGGAAAGCTAGAGACCAAATTCCCACGTGCCTGCCATCCACTCCCCTCGCCACTCTGAGCAAGGGGAGAAGGGGGTGGAGCAGCAGAAGGAAGAACATGCACAAGTGAGAAAATCTGTTAAGACCATATTTTAACAGAAATAACTATAAATAAGCACTTGGGGAAATTGTAGCATCCAGTATGCAAGAACTGAGTGCAATATCTGTGTTTGGCACCCTGCCCCAGTCCCAGCAGCCCAGCATCGGCAGAAGCAGGGAACGCAGCCTGCTTGGCAGCTTACAGGGCCAGCACCGGCTTTGCAGGGTGGAGTTGAGTGCATTTGAAGGATCTGGTGGGAAAGTGTTTGAGATCTTGCTGAGCTTAACAGGAGTTGGTTTTGACAGCAGCTACTTTAGAAATGTCAGGTAGACAACAGCGGATAGAAAAAGTCACTCTTCTCTTGGAATAATTTAAGGATTTTCTACAAATCAAGCAGCTGTGGTTAATATATCAAAATATTTTAGAGTCTGAAGTGAAGGTTAGCATCTTCCTAACATTCAATTATTTATTCTTCTACCTCCAACACATCCTATCTATATGCCAGTGCTACATGCCCATGTCTTACTTATAAAATATGTTCAATTGGAATGAACTACAATCACATCACAAAATTATGTCTAGTATAGCTGCACAACATGCATTTGATTTTTCCCCAATAGAGAAGAAGGTACGCTTATATGTGGAGATCACACAAATCCCTTCTTTTGCCTTTACAACCTTGAATATTCTAGACTGTAAACACATATACAATATTTGAATAATACATATACTTGAGAGATAAATATTATCAATAACAACTCTAAAAACAATATTTCCAGGAAAGATTTTCAACCTTTACAAAGCTTCCTAGGATTTACAGGCAGGAGTTCACAGGCAAAACGTAGCTAATAATACTCTCCTAGAGCTCTTCTCTGAGATAATTTACTCCTTTGAGTCCCTCATGTGGGACAGCATCCAAATCCTTCATAGGACACTCAAGCTTCTCAAAACCTCCAGGCTGCTGGAAAAAAAGCAGTATTTGGCAATGTTCACAGTTTTACGCAACTTCAATCCTCTTCTTCACTGGGAGCTTTCAGGCTAAACTACTAGATTCCTAGGATAGTCTTTTCTTAACACATTCCCAGGAGACTGATGAGTCGCTTCACAGCTAATTTCTCTCCCAGCTCTCCTCTCATTGTCAACTACTTCTTTCCCTCCTTTGAGGTCCCACTGTTCAACTACAAAAGGAACAGATGACTCCTGTGGGTACCTCAACAGGCTGTTGTTGTTGCTGACCCCAAAGCCACGCACATCCAGTGGTTCTTGCCCACCCAGCCTATGAACACCCACACGCCTCAGCAAGGTTAAAAGCACACACCGTTACCAGTCCACAAACTGCATACCCTCTACCTTGTTCTTTAGCTGATTTAGGTCAATTCGATACCCTGCTGCAAGCACGCTGGTTGCTGTCATTTGATTAAGGGTTTTATGGGTTTCATCACAGAAAGCTCTCTTCCGAGTTGACTGCAAAGCAGCATGCCAGCACCTGGCAGCAATGCCTGGCGCTGTGTCTACCCATCTTAAAGTGTTTGTGCCAGGGCAGCAGACATAAGTAAGATTGTGCTGGCCATTTTAACCAACTAGAAAACTACAGGCAGATAAAGTGATACAGGGAAAAGATTGTTTAATTCTTAAAAGGAAGCAATCGCCTAGGAAAAAGAATAATCTATTTGTTTCTTGGAGGACTCTCTAATCCTCCTAAAATCAGTGGGCAGTGAAGAGAAGGAGATTGAAATAAAACATCATGATATAGGCCTGCCAAACAATCCCTACAACCCAGCTGTCTGAAGTATTGCACTCCAAGCATAATCTGGTGAAGCCAACCCACCTTGTTTGCAAGACCTAGGCCAGCAAACATCCTCATTCTCTGCAGATGCAATCAGTGGGAGGAGGAGAGCCAACACTGGACCTCGAGACTGAGGCACAGGTTTCTAGGACAGGTCACATAGCACCTGTCGGGCTGTGAAAAGCCCCAGGAGGGTGAAGGCTTCACAAGGGTGAAGGGTTTAAATTCCCCAGAAGCACCAAGAAACGGTGCTTCTTCCTACTCCAAATTATTTTATAGAAGTGTATTTATTGTGCCATCTTAAGAGCTCAGAAGATTTTTCATTCATTAGACATATTGTCGATACATGAGACTCTGAAGCCAAGCTCTGAGAGCAGAATTGTGTTTTGTCCACCTCCTTACTCTGAATCAGGATAACCTGATATTGAGCTACAGCAAGATAAAAAGCAGCCAGGAGACTAGCTGAGAGGGATAGGGAGGTGTTTGGCTTGGGTTTTTTAAAATAAAAAAATAAAAATACAAAACCCCATCACTCATCAGGTATTCTGGAGCTGGAACGCTTTGTTTGATGCCTTCAGTTTTGACTCAAGCAACTTAATTCAGAATGGTGATGCTCTTGCTGTAACCAGGCTGGTAACAGAGCCTTTCAAACCTGTCACCAAGACATCACAGTGATACTCCATCTGCTTCTCAGCTGAGGTTTTTGAGAGACACCACCCACTCCAAGGGGAGTATCAGTCTTTGTAAATGGAGAGCATCCACTTCAGGGACTGTGCCCTGCACTCTGCACAGTCTGTGGTATTCCTGGCAGAGAAACTTCTTACTGGAGGTGTAGGTGGTCAACGAACAAAATAATATTTAGTGGGCTGGGAATAAGAAACCTTGCAACATTTTGTAAGAGTTGTTTAGGATATTTTCAGTACCAGTGACTTAGAGGCTGAGAGATATTAAGGTAACGGATATATTTCTTTTAAAAAATAAAATAAAAAAAAAAATCTGCCAGACTTTCCAGCAGATTTAGAACACAGAGTTTGGGCAGTTTTCTACCACCCTTTATCCTCCGTTACCAAAGGTTCTAAAAGCCAAAAGACGTCCTCTTCTTTGAGAGAAGACAGCTGTGTGCTTTACAGGCACGAATAGATTGCCTTGCCACTTCTTGTAGGAGATCATGTTGGTTTGAGCGTATCAGGCTGTCCACAGTAGAATTTAAACACAAATGTTTCCAGAAGGCAGTAAATCTAGAGCCTCACTGGGGAGGGGAGAACTCACCATGAGAGGAAAAGGTTTGAGCACATAATGGGGGAAATCCTTCCAAGCAGGTGCAAGTTTCAATATTTAGGAGAGCATGGGAAGGGAGGGATCCCTATGGAGCTACATCTTGTAGCACAGGCTATGGACCGCAGAAAGAAGGCAGGCGCTTGCAGCACCTCTCCTTTTAGCGAAATCCTTGTTCTTTCTAATGGTTCCTAAGGGGAGCGACACAAATAGGGCAGCCTCATGCTGGGACAGTGCGCTTTCCAGAAAGGTTACCTTGTTCCTTTCTCAACACCACAGGTGTGCACATACAAAGCCACTGAAAACCTTACCTTCTAACTAGAAGCAAGCATAGCTAGTACTGCCAGCCAAAGGGAAAGGCCAAATGGGAAAAGAGGTAAGATGAAGAGAGAGTTCCCCCAATTCAAGTCATTAAGCATGTCAGCATACCCACTAGAAAGCACGCCTCTGCCCTCTTCATCTCTTTTTGAAGGTGGGTTTTATGTTTGACACTCCTGCTGGTGTTAACACCTCTGCTGGAAAACACAGGCACTCAACAGGCAGGTTAGGGAGTACCGCTGAGAGCAGCGGAGAGGACGACAAGCAAAGCACAGGCTGGGGTGAAAATGATCTAGAGCTTTGTTCTGTGCACTTTCCCATCCATTTCCCATGGGAAATAGGACAAGGCATTTAGCCTTCCTATACTTTCTCTTCCTTTTGAAAGAACAAGGTATAATCAGAAACTCTCTGACACTGAGAACTGGTTTGTAAAGTGCTTTAAGATAATGTAATAGAAAACTATAGAACTACAAAGCCTGTTAGTCGTAGTTTATTAATAAGCATTTATTTTGGCTAGGGATGGACAGTAATACTGCCAGATCCACACACCAAGTCATAGCAGTTTTATCCATTTCAACAAAATGGAACAGAATATATGTTCTTAAAGAGAAGAGGGACGTCTGTCACACACAGTATGAGTAACATTTGTCCTGTTTCCAATTGTGAAAGCACAGAACTAGAGAGAAGGTGCAAGATCATCAACGATAGATTTCCATTCATTAAATCACAATGTTTGCAAACCAAAATGAGTACTTTCAAGATGCTAGCAGCATCATGTAAATTAACTTGGAGAGGTAAAAGCCCTCAAATGTGAGGGCCTCACAGTAGGCGATTTCAGGATGGACAATCTGGTTATTTCAAGCAATCGAGTACTGTCAAGATTAATGATATTTGACAATTCAGAGGTTGAAAAGGCAAGATGATGATCATTACTGATGTTGAGAAAACAGGCTTGCAATTTCTTATACAATGATGAATAAAAGCACTACTTCTAGGATTAAAGCTGTCTATATGTCTAATATTGAACAAGTACATTATGCTCTTACCACACAGCACATATTTGTTTACACTAACTGCAAGAAACAGTACTAAACCTCAGTGTGGCTTTAGGCTTCTGGAAATCAATAGTGCCAAATTAAGCCTGTCCTGTAATGAACTAGATGTCAGTTGGCAAGTTCTCTAAGACACAAAGTGCTGAGCAATGGCAACCCTCCAGAGGGCATGACCACAGCCCTCAATCACAGATCTGCACCTCAAATCCCACACAGTGGCACACAGCAGTCAGCTTGGGACCCCCATGTCACCAGGGTTCCCAGTACAGCATCTGCTGCCCATGGGGTGATGCTCACTTCTGCTCAGTCCATTCCAGTGCAGGGGTATCATCAACTCTGCTCCTTGCCCCACAGGACTTGAGAAGACTTTCCTTGCATCCCTGCTGCACAATAAGAATTATTAAGAGGCATAACAGGACTGAATCAAAACCCTGCCAGGCAGGACACCTGGGAGGCACTGAGTCTGAGGAAAAAGTTTGTGATGTTCACCTGCTGTGTCCAGCGAGGCCCTGGAGCACGTCAAGTGCCAGATCGCTGTGCCCTGAGGGTGGTTTGGGTGCTGCCTTGCTGTAAAGCTCATTCTTCCCCATCACAGTAGAAGAGGATATTTTGGTAATTTACAGTGGCTGGCAGACTCCATGGAAAGGAAAAGGGAACACTAAATCTCTTGACCTAAACTCTCGCATAGACTTAGCCTTCCCATTAATTAACGTACCAGCCTGCAGCTGCCCTACCCTCAACTTTTAAAGTGTGGTGGGCCAGAGAGGTCCTTTTAGCCAAAAAAGCAGCACAGGAGAAACAAACTAACACTGCCCTGACTGCAGGTTTTAAGTAAGCACTCCATCTGCACGTTGCACAGCACATTCACCTGGCCAGATAAATTTCATAATTAATTACTACTGGCATGTCTTTATGCAGCTCCAAATTTAACTGTTATAAAAAGAAAGCAGCAAAAGACTCTTCACTTTTTTTTTTTTTTTAAAAATCAGTCTCAGTTCTTTAAGAATATAGGGCTGTTAAGGATGCTGTTCCAGTCCAAAAAGCTCTGAGAAAAATCAGCTGGCCCTATCTATCTTCTATAAAGAGATTTGTTCCCATAAAATAGATCTAATTTTCATATTTTTTTTGATGTCTGAAAAGAAGAACTCTTATAACGTTTGACTGTCAAAATTTTGTAGAAAGCATGAGCTACTAAATGTAGCCATGAACTGAATCTTTTATCTGCAAAATACTGTCAAAGCCTCCATTTTCTTAAACGTTATTTCAATAGGCTGCTTGGCTCAGGTCGTTCTTCCTTCCCTGTGGTAGCTCAACTTTCACTGCTCTGACAAATAGCTTCTGCCCAAAGGGGGCTGCTTTCAGCCGGGCTTTGCAGAGCAACGTGCTAACCAGAAACGCATACCAGAAGCTCGCACTGTTCTACATGCTCAGTGTTCTCCATCCAGCTGCTATTACCTCCTGCCGTACCAGAGCACATGACTGGGAAAAGTAACTATTAGCCACAGAAAGAACTGAGAAGTATCTCTCTTGCTAACTGACCTTGGATAACAGACTTACTAGCTGTATTTATGAAAGTTTGAATATCCCAGAATATTTACAGGTGAAAACTGTTTCTTACCGAGCTCTGTTCTTATGGGGTACATTGTTTCAGGCAGCGAAAATTGCCTTCTGAACCAAATAAATTTGTGTAACTTTATAGCCTGGTAATGTAAGTCAAGATTATTTGCAAGTTCAACTCTATCAAAACTGTCTTAAAAGCTGCAAGTTGTTTTTTTTTTTTCCTGAAGAAACATATGTTGTCCTTTCTTTACAACTAAAACAAATTGCGGTTACATTCACTTTGAAGACCGTATGTAACGGTCGATGCCCAACTCAGTCATATTCCACTCCTAGTAAAAGCAGATCTTGCAGAATCTGGTCTTCTATAAGAAAACACAAGGACATATTTCCCCTTACATTACTCTGAGATATTTAAATTTATGGAAAGCTATTTGTGATAACCAGCAATGGCTTCCTGGAACTGGTGCACATTGTATCAAGCAGAGAATAGCATTTCTATGGCAACTGTCTTGTCACATTTCAGAAAAAAGGATGAACAAGAAGCACTCCTCACATTCTGTTTTTCGTTTCCTCGGTAGCATCTTGTCTTTCCATTCACCCAACTCTTTACGGCCAAGACAGGAAGGCAACGCTTTTCAGCTAAGGTCCATAGTTGCTGGCCACTTGGCTATTTGGTTATTAAAGCTCTGAACTGATGCTGCCAAGAGATCTGTGTTATTATTCCTGCTTCTCCTACTGACCCACAGTAAGGTACAGCCGGCTATAGCTTTAAGTATTCTCATTTTCCTAGGACATTAGACAGTCAAGGATGTCCAGTTTATCTCTGCCAGAAGCCGTTCAAACTAACACAGCCACTACCGCCCCGGGCTGGCTTCTACCACCAACTGCACAGAGGGACTAAGCCCCCAAACCACCACAGCTGCTGCCATCACCCCTGCCCTGATAGACGCAGCCCAGCGGTCCCCTGACTTTCCAGTTCAGCTCAGTTCCTCCCCCCTACGCCTCCCCTTCACCCCCAAGGCAGCATTAGTCACACTTTTCCCCCCACGCTTCGGAGGAGACCCAATCCAGCTCTGCAGTGCCCTAAGCAGCTTGCCCATTTCCGAATCGTACCTTTGCCCCAAGGGGCTACAGAAAGGCATCGTTCATCTTTGCGCTGCTCTTCTAAATGCTTGTCCTTAGCACACCTCGTATAACATCGAATAAATTGCTGTACAAGAACTAGAGTCTGACAAGCATGAAGGACTGAGAAACTTATGCTTGGGGAAGAAATACACAACAGTAGCATCAACAGGGAGATCAGCTTTCATGCTGCTGGCTTACATATTTGCACCTGTAAACGATCTGAATGCAGAGCCAAGCTGCTTAAATTTTAGTTTCTGAGAAAGGTTAATGATCATTTTTAACAAGTAAAGTAGTCTCTGCAGTCAGGAGAGACCTGGAAATCTCATTTCTTCCCCCCCACCCCCCTTTTTTCTTCCCAAAATGGCCACTTTAATATGCCCAGAGAGAAAAAAAATATTTAAAAGCATTATGTGGAAACACTTCATTCCCCTTTGAAAAGGGCTATAAACAGCGACATCTCCTCATTCTGCACCTCAAACTGGGTATCATAGAAAAGACAGGCAACCAGCATGATTCAACCACTTTGACTTTCAAGGTCTTTGTGAAAAACATTCAAACTTTTACCATTTCTGAGACTGAAACTTGTCAGTCACAACCCCCACGTTTCTTCATGCTTTGTTCAAACGACAAAATACATAATTTCTTCTGTTGAGGAACTTTTGCAAATCTTTCAAAGAATGAGCAAGTTCTGCCTTAGCTCACTTTTTTTTTTTGTTCAAGTTCTGAATAGTGTTAGTGTGCTCAGACTTACAAATACTACACCGACCTGCTCTAAACATAACTGTGCATTGGGACAGTTTGCTTCCCCACACTTGCTTCCCTGTCCCAACCACCCTATCATATAAGCAAGTGGAGCCCAGAACAAAATTGCGCTTAGAAGAAACTTAGTGCTGCTTAGGTCAAACCTCTTCCTATGCCTAAGCGGGTTGATTTTTTTTTTTTTTTTTTTTTGAGACACAGAATTAGCACCTCTATATCGCAAGCAGGCCCATGAATATCTTGTCCTGCTACTACAACTCCATGCAGTCAGGATATGAGCCCTCAAGCTTCAACAAATGTACTTTAGAAACAGAATACGTGCCCGTAGTCAATTTGTTGTATACTACATGAGGTCTATTAACAGCTTTACATCCTGTATTTGTAGCTTGGCTTATTACTGAAAAATGTCATTTAAAAATAGTTATTTTAAACATTTCCATTAGATACCTAATGGATCGCCTAACCCAGTAGCCCAGCAAATTAAAAAAAATTCATCAAGCCAGTAAAACATGCTTGCTTAGCAAATTTCTCTCCCGATTCATCCTTAAGGATCACTTACTTCAGAAAGACTTTGTGTGTGTATATGTAATGATCTCCCATTCCCCATCATTTAGCATTAGCTGTATGCAAGCTTATATTCATTATATCAATGAAACTGTCCATACTTTAGTACTTTCCACAAAAATTAATTCAATAAGTCTTGTAGTTGCTGCTCTAAAAACAGCTATATATTTATTACAAGAATGCATAAAACAAATATTTATTGTTGTGCTTCTACTGCTTCATGCTGCAGCATTATGTTAATCAGCTTTCTTGTACAAATGAGTTTTATAGGATTCAAAGTAGAGAGAATAAGATAATTGGAGAATTGATATTCGATTAATGAACCAATGTCATTATTACAGAACTGACATGATTATTGCAGAAACCCTTGCTCATCTACGCTGCACTGTAGTATCCTAGATGGGATTCTAGGGGCCTGGACTTCCACCCCAAGGAAAAGAAGGTCTGGAGAGGACCTTCATCATCCTGTAACTCTTCAAATCAGGAGGGAATTCAAAAAGAATATGACCAGGTTTTATAGATACATTATTTTTTATATATATAAAACAAAAAAATTTAATATGACAACCCCAGCATAGTTTGAGATCACCCACTTAATTGTTGGCTCCTGACAACAGCCAACTCTGAGAGCGTTTGCAGAGGTACTAACCAGTTTGAGGACAGGTCAAGCAGAGGACAGTGCTCAGGCACAGCAGGGTGGGTAGAGACACTGTAAGACATGAAAATTCCTATGGTTTTGGGTGCACAAGTCTTAGAAATCCCTGCCGATCATCCTTTCTAAACACAACTGCAGCAGAACTCCCAAAGTTCCCCTTCCCCATATACAGTGTTATCATTGCAATGCAGGAGCTTGAAGATGTATGGAACAGCAGTTTGAGAATCAGATAGAAGCATTCATTGTATTGCTTGAAAATTAAGAAAATTCTGTTGCCTACCAGCACTATCAGAACTGCTATGATGCAGGAAACATTTGTCTCTCCTACTAAAACAATGCTTCCTGCTAGCCTAGTAGTCATAACCTTTAAATCCCAATCTCCAGGTCAAAGGAATGAGCAGAAAATTGCAGTAAATTGTCAGACAGCGCTTTGAGATTGTGCCATGGAATGCACAAGACAGCACTAATCTGATGATGAGGGAGTGAAAATTTGATAAGCCTTTCCAAAGCAGATGTTTTTTCAACAATCCCCCTTACACTGGTAAAATGGTTAATATAATCCCGAATTTGGCAAGAAGCTTTAAACCAGTCCATTGAACGTTTCCTGCAGAGAAAGTTATAAAATATTTCTGGCTGAACTGAGGAATAAAATTATATAAAATTATATAAAACATTGTGTGATTTAATATATTTTACACAGATTTAATAAAATTAGTCTAACTGATCTGAAACTACCAGGAAGGCAGTCTAGCAGCATACATTACCAAAAGTAACTTTTATGATTGTTTAATTAAAAAAATGCTAAGAACAAATGTGACTTCAAATAAATACAGATGAAGCAGCAAAATCCCTTGAAGCCTGTTGCAAGTACCAGCACATTAGATCAGCTATCTCGTAAAGAGAGCAAAAGACACAGTGTACCAGCTTCCCGCAGTGGAGCCTGTACCAGCATCACTCAGAACTGCTGTTTTAAACTAACAGCCCAAAGGAGCTTCTCCAAATCATTCATGTATCACTTAGCAGGAAGGATGTGAGAGTTATTGGAAAAAACTCCCAACAGCATCAGTGCAAGAAAAGCAAGGTAACCAAAATCCACATGGTGAAGATGGTTCTGAGCCTGCCTCATCAGACCTTCCCAGCTTGAAACGCTGTCTGGGGGAAAGCATGGGCACAGGGGGTACTGGCAGCAGTGCAGAAGGAGCAGGTGCCTCCTTGGTGCACCTCACCTGGCCCAGAGCAGGCTGGAAAACGTGAGCTGGGAACGCCAAGCCACAGTGTCTGAGAGGACCAGAGAGCAGCTACTGGGAGGAGAGATTCACCACTCCTCTCCATGCCTACCAGTTTTTGCTTTGGTGAGGGCACCTGGCATGCAATAAACTCTCAGAAGGCCTACAGCAATGCAGGAGGTAGCAAAGGGTGATTTTTGTGCAGGCTGTCCAGTCCCGGCAGTGGGGCAGTGCAGGAGGTAGCAAAGGGTGATTTTTGTGCAGGCTGTCCATATGTGGACATATACATATGTGTGTATATACACATTCTTCAGTTTTACATACTGTTGTGGTTTAACCCCAGTCAGCAGATATGACCATGCAGCCGTTCACTCGCTCCCCCTGGTTTGCGCTGAGGAGAGAATCGGGAAAGTAAAAGTGAGAAAACTCGTGCATTGAGATAAATACAGTTTAATAAGTAAAGCAAAAGCCGTGCATGTAAGCAAAGGTTAAAGAGGAATCACATTCACTACTTCCCATCAACAGGCAGGTGTTCAGCCATCTCCAGGAGAGCATAACAGTTACTTGGGAACACAAACACCATAACTACAAATGTCCCTCACTTCCCTCTTCTTCCTCCAGCTTTATGTGCTAAGCATGACATCACACGGTATGGAACAGCCCTTTGGTCAGCTGGGGTGAGCTGTTCTGGCTGTGTCCCCTCAAATTGTGTAACCCCCCAGTCTACTCACTGGCAGGGTGGTGTGAGGAGCAGAAGAGCCCTTGACTGCCTAAAAACAACGAAAACCACCAGTGTGCTATCAAAAGTATTTCTCATTCGAAATCCAAAACATAACGTTTTTACTAGCAGCTGGTATACCACTAACTCTAGCCCACTTGAAACCATGACATATACATACAGACATGGTTTTCACGTAGGCACATACTTCAAAAGTACAAGTAGAAAATGCTACACAGTTAAAGTTCCCTGCCTTCAAATGCCAAGGTCTCCCTAGTGATCACCAATACTCACACATCTGCTGCAGTCTCTTTTGGGAGACACTTCTTTCACCCCAGAGGAAATTTATTAAAGTGCTGAGACTTTTCATTTAGGGCACTTTCTAATTAAACTACCAATCTTTAAAGCTTCAGCCTTCTAAGACTCATTGTTTCTTCGCACAAGATGAGAAGGCAGTCACAATTCATTGTCTTTATAGAGACACATATTGGTTAAAGAAATATATATATATTTAACAGCTTCCAATTTCATGTCCTTGAAATTAGAAGTGCTTGTATTGATTAATATAAGGAAACAGCCAGCCTTTGCTGTGTCAGACACAGGCCATCAACACATCCCAATGTCTATGGCACGTTTTAAAAACATACACATCCTTTGAGATTTTAATTATATTGTAGTCTCACTAAAAGTTCTTTAGTTCCATAAATTGGGCCATTACCTCACATCTGAGATTTCCATATTCTTGTTTATGAGAAACTGATTATTACAAATAAGATAACATCCAAGTGGTACCCTATACTATTTTCCAGTTAGAAGAGAGAAGGAAAAGGAAAATTTTGATGTTAAAAGGATGACAGGAAAGTCTTATAACCAAGGAGTTACACCGACAAGCTGAAATGAGATGAAGCCTCAGTTCCCTACTGCCTCTCCCACTGAGTTCCCTTTTACAAGGGTGTAAAGATCATAGAATGGTTTAGATTGGAAGGGACCTTAAAGATCATCTCGTTGCAACACCCCTGACATGGGCAGGGACACCTCCCACTAGACCAGGTTGCTTAAAGCCCCATCCAATCTGGCCTTGAACACTGTTAAAGATAGCTAGTGAATCCCTGTAGGATAAATTCCCCCAAGAGAAGGGGTCTTGACATTAACATTACTACAACCTTCCTGAAAAATATTTCTTGCATGCCATTGCTGTGTTGGTGATCTCCATTGATGAACCGTTGCAGCCCTGACATGCCCATAGCTTTTAAGCACTTCTACAACCTTCTTGGACCACTATAGAAATGATAGATTTCCAAGAGGAACATTTATCTGCCAACTTTCTATTATTGGTATCTTGGGCAGGATTTATTTCCTCTAGCTCTAGAGGTCCACGTTGCAAATTTCTGTATCTGAATTAGTCTTCCTAGGCTCCCTTTATAATCAGTGGGGAGAAATAAGCACCTTCAGGCATAATTCATCTGACTCAACCGAAACATCTACTTCAGGATGAGAATAACTGTGCCCTAGAGATGCCTGCTTCTCTGTGTAGGGTGACAACTCAGGATTAGATGGCTGCATTGAATCAAATAAATTCCACCATTTGTGTTTTAAAGCATTATTTTCCCCCCACGCTCCCAACATGAAGCGTGACACATGGGTGCCGAAATCTCATGTAGTTATAAGGGGAACCTGTACATGATAGCACACTACAGATTTTGCCCTCTAAAGAGCTGCTCTTGTTTCGAGAATAGAGACTCAACATCTCCCAACAGAAGGAAATCATCAGTTTGCTCAATTAACGTGGCTGAACATGTGTACTAAAATGGACTTCCTCCACTTTCCACCCTTACGTTCAATGATTTAACAGAATACGTCATGCTCTTAGGTGCCTATTTCAATCTGAAACACTCTCTGAATAGCACTTATAGCTAATTGATTTGTCTTAATTTACTTCCAACTTGCTCCCTAATGCTCCAGCGTAGTACTTTTTATTTTTTAATTTTGAACACAGCAGAAGGCCCTCCTGCAAGAAAAACTTCTCTAAGCTTCCCCATGGGGCTTTCAAGCCACAGTTCACGGATGAAGAAGCAATGGGAGGACATATGCCACCTCCAGCCATGCTGGTGGTGTACAAGGCAGTTGTCATTCCCACCAACTTCCTGAGTGATTAGGTTTAATCCTTTATGACCAGTGCAGACAAGGAGACAGGGTGCCAGCTGAAGTTTGCCCCTTTGGGATTTATACCATGGGTGGCTGCTGGGGCCACTTCTTTCAACCTTTTATATGGGAATTTCCCAGAGGGAACACAGAGTGGTCACTTTGGGAACTAGCTGACTTTCCCAGTCCCCAAGTCCACTGTATTTAGTGTCATTAGTAGAGACCGACCCAGCTAGGTTTTGTTTCCTCCATATACTTAAAAAAGGTACCACTGTGTTAGACTAAATATTAACTGTGGACTTTTCTCCACTATCGGGAGCTTAAGCCTAGGGATAGCTTTCTCCAACAGAAAAAAAAAAAAACCACACACAAAAACCACAAAAAACAAACAACCGCTTTCTATTACCCTTAATCTTTCAGCCAGCTTCTGCCCAGAAAGACAAGCTTACTCAGTGCAAAACATGGAGGTAAAGCTCAGCCTAAGGGTGGAAGCTGCCAGTGTTAAGTGTGCTTTAAGACAGCCAACCAACTACACAGATTGCTCCAATTTTCTTTCCTAAACTTCATATGTGTAGTTTGTCTGCTGAGGTGCCAAGTGCACTAAGGATAATGCCAGATCCCTTTGTGGCCCATATACAAGCACATGGCATGGATAACCCACCCCAGAACACTGGTGGTGCCTCATCTGGTGCTGGGTCATCTGCCATCCTCAGCAGAAAAGCTTTTTTCTAGTCTCACTGCTTTCAAACAATACCTCTTACCAACAGCACTGAAATCAAACGTGTCACAGTTTAGCTTCAGCCATCCAAAATGGAAAAAGGATCAACCTTCTAGTTAAGCACCAAGTTAACTTGACAAGGAGGAGAATGTGGCCCCTTACAGCACAATTATTTTCAGCCACACTCTTGCTTCTGGAAAATTAATTTTCTTACTAGAGAAAGTAAGACTTGGAGAGAAATCTGACAAAAATTATTTTTCATAAGGATATATCCTTAAGTTACATCTTTTTATGTAAGAGACCTTCAACCTGTACCTCTGCATTGGGTACAAGAAAACCCAAGGACCTCCTTCTGTCTTATTATCCTTAAACACATCAAGAAGTACATAGTCAAAGAAAATTTCCCCTGGCTTTACTTGGAGAAAAGTTTATAGCTGCTGACCAGCTAAATTGTCTCAAAGTTATTTCTCTTCTTACACTAGCAACTAAGAAAGTTACTGCAGCCTCATACAAGGTACTATGAACATTTTGATTTGCTGTGTCTGAATCCATGTCCTTAGAAGTTTAAGGCACTTAAACTTAGATGGTCTTTCCTTAGAGAAGACATCTTTTGGCAGGGTGATTTTAATGGATCAATTAACAGGTTCAGCATTTGACTTCAATTCACTCCGCTCTGGTGCTTCAGGAGAGCAGGCATTTTCTAACTGCCTGAACAGATGGCTGGGAAGCAAAGTGCTTGCACCCTAACCCTAGTGTGCACCTTCAAAAACTCATCTACAGTTCCACACCCGGGTGAACTCATAATTGCTTCAAGATTAAAAAAAAAAAACATTATAAATGCAAAGTACCACTAAGAACACTAAGCCATTCTTAATGGTCAGCTCCTCGTCTCAAAGGGCTTTTCAGCATTCTAGATGCCCATTATATTTCCACTCTATTCCCCCAGGATTAATAAATCACCCAGTGTCTTCAGTATTCCCCCTTACACTCATAAGGTCTGCATTGTACTTTCTCCATCAAAAGAAGTCCTCAAGCAGTTCAAGCAAGTGCTAACAAGGCCATCTGTAACCTTTCAGTGCACTTAAACTGGGTTTCTACCTTACGGATCAGAAGCACTGGACCTGAAAAGAAAATCTCCTACCTGGGAGATGCATCAGGAATTATTTGCTGCTGGGTTCTCTGCTGCAGAGCTAATGGACAGTGCTCATTGCTCAGACTACTTGGAGGCTGTTTGGAGATTGGCAGGGGAAATGTAACCAACTCGCTGCTGCCAATTGGTACGGATGAGGAAAGACAGCCAAATGGGAGCATTTGGTCAAATTGCACAGAAAGATATCCTAAAAGCTGTACGAAACAGAAAACTGAGCTCGACTTGTCCTCAAGATGCTTTTGCCACTAGAGCAAGAGGAAAGTACTTAGTCTACCTCTCCTGGAACACTAAGCCATTCTTTTTTCACATTGCTTTGCAGCTAAAACAGAAGCCAAAAACTTGTCTTTAATTTCACTAAGTTTCTGTGTTTCTAGTACAGAAGGAAGGAAAAGGGGGGGGAGGGGAGGGCAGGAAATATTCAACTTCTCTCCCTGATCATAGACACTCTGTTGCTAATGTTACCACACCTCTGAAAGGTTAATAAAAAGACCCCAACCAATTAAAGTGTCACGCAGTGTTGGCAATCCAGATGTCCAAACACAGAAAATCTGGATAATTAAAGCTATATATTTGCAACTTTTCCATTGGCACTCATTATTATTACTATCATAATTGTAAGTACTGAAAAGGGGGCTACATTTCCTTTATAGAGAAGGTTTATTTGATTAACTCCATATGTACAGGTAGGAAAATTGCAGTAGGGCCTAGAGGAAGAGAGGCACCATTAAGCCTAGGTATTGAATATACTATTGAACAGACAAATATAGTCCTCCACACAGTGTTTGCAATATAGCAGATGAGGGAAATACTATTAAACGATACTTAATTCTTTTAAATCACTACAATTTTAGATAATCAAGTATAATTTATTTCCTAAGGTTGATACTTAATTGCTTTAAATATTTAATTAAGATGAAACGTCCTTTAGAAACATGCAGAAAGTCAACGAGACGTTGAAAAGCTTTCTCAAGAAATTGATACGTAAGGTTCTTTATCCTGTTTCATGGAGAACAGGAGATCTTTATGAGCTTTTCTGTGGTCATAAAGAGAGCTTTAAGAAAAGCAAACAGTTGATTCTATGCCTTTTGGCTAAGTTAATAAACATAGGCAGTCTTGGTTGTCTTTTCAAACTATGACTATAGCAACGGCACTAGAATCTTCTTTATAGCTGGTAAAACATAATTTTTAACCACACAAAACTAGGTCCAGAAGGAGGCATTTGGATTCCTCACCCCCTACCAACAGAATTGTTAATTCTCTAACATCCGTAGTATACGTATAGAAATAAAAATACCCTGATTGAACCGGACACAGGATTTGAACATGCCTTCAATATTCTCATCAAATGGTCTTAAAGGGCAGTAGACTCTTAAATGAAAAGCAAAGGCTTGAAACAGCAAGAATTGCAGACTGACATTTTTACTACAGTAAGAAGAAAGTTCCTGTGATCATCAGTCTCTTTTTTGATATATAAATGTTCCAAATATTGCTTCTCCCAGGGGACCCAAGCAACATTTGTGATATTCTTAAAGGCAGTTACTTTTTAGTCTACCTGCTCTGAGTCCACACATATAAATACTTAATAGCACAGCTTATGAAAACTTTTCAAAGGCAATTGCCTTTCCCGTGACACACCTTACGCTGGTTTTACATAACTGCTTTCAAAGTGCAAGCGCAGTGATCATTGTCTATGGCAAACTGAGAATATTAAAAAGACCTATTCCCATATGCAAGTCATTGCAATTTATAACACCACTTTTATTATCAACCTGCAATGCAGCCAACACATGCAGCTGAAGCAGCCTGAAAAAAATAACTGTTATTATCCTAATAAGATGAAAGTGGCGCATACAGTTGCGGTCAAAAACCAAATACTCCAGCTTCAGTTTCAGACTGGAAAATGACTTTGCTGTACCATGGAGTCAGCAAATTAAGAGCCCCTTACTCTTAATTTCCTAGATTTCCTGCCCCCGATTTCCTAAACGGATGTCTCTTCTCAACAATTATACTGCAGACTTTTGTTAGCACAATACCATCAATGACGCAGCCGAGCTTCCTTCTAAGGCACACTTCTTACCCACACAAAAACTTCAAGAAAGCACACTCACAACAGCTGAATAAAAGGTCACACGTACCTCTTCTCTACTGTTACGCGTTAGCAAAAGAAGACCCACCAAGACACCAACTTCTTGTACTTTGAAGACTCCTCCCAGATATTCTGTAACAATCATCATGGCAGCAAGAGATTTTAAGTTACATTAGGCTGAAAAAAAAAAAAATGCGTTATTAAGAAATAATCAAACAGTTCTTTCCCTAAAGCCTATTAAAACTAACAGACCTTAAGCCTTGGTCTGGCAAGTGTTCAGCCAGACAGGGAAAAACACACAATACAGTCAGTGGCACAGGGCAAGGAGCCCCAGCTGGACTGCATCTATTTTTCTAGCCGAAAGGAAGTTTCTGGGGAAAGAGGACTGAGAAATAATCTCCTTGTGTTCAAAACGCCTGATAAGTCTGATGAACAAAACCCCTTCTCGTTGCATTTCGTTATCCCACCAAGGGGGGGAGCGGGGGGTGAGAGGAGAAGACAGACAGAAGGATCTGTTGCTTCCTTGAACACAGTGCTAATAGGGGTCCCTTGAGGCTCCAGCTATTCAAAGCCTACTGTTTCAGAGACACAAAATTGTAATAACTTGTCTTTACAAGGTTATCTCGAGCAACATGCAAGTACTTGACCGTGCTAACATCTGTAAATACTGAACATCGTTTCAGAGTTGCTCTGCAGCATGACTTTCTGGGATCATTAGTGGCTCTCCGCACCACAGCATCTGAGCAACCTTTGATGAAGTGAAATGGCTCCGAGTAAACTAGCCCACGGTGAGACCAAAGGAAGAACAATTGCAATCTGTAACAGATTATTTAAACTAGATACTTTCTAGCCTAAGTCCATTTTATTCCTTACTTCAGTCCTTCAATTCCAGGACTATCCACACAGCTGACAGTTTTCAACATATTCATGAAGCACAAGTACTGGAATATCCATTTTACATATAGAGACACAAGTCAGTCATTCACCCAAGATCTCCCAGTACCTTTGGGGTCACAAAGGAACAGAAAGGACCCCACCACCCTGCTTGGCACCAGCTGCTGGGCATGGCAGGGCATGTGGGATCCTGGGCGTGCAGGGTAAATGCCAAGGTGGCAAGGAGATGCCCTGGTGCAGAAGAGAGAAATCAGTTCCAGGAGGCATTAAGGTGCCAGCACGCTTGCTTGATCTGTATTGCCCTGCTCCAGCATCCAACAGGGACCTTCCCAAAACAGTTTTGGCACAGATTTCAACTTGCTCTATCTGAATAACAATCTCTAGCGTTTAAATCAACTCATCTACTTCTTAAGCCTGAAGAGGCACACTTTGCCACAGTTCTCTAAACTGGGCAGAGGCAAACCAGCAAAAAGGGCAGCCGAATTCACTGCGTCAGGCAGAGGCAGCTGTTTTTGTCATGCCTTACCCACATGGATACCATCATTCCTGCTGGATGTTGCTGCAGAAGTAATATCCACACAAAGAATATACTTCCTTCTTGCCATCCAACTTCAACACTGCTTACTACAGGAAAAATAATTATCTGTTAATTGTCACAGAAGTCAGAAGCCAACATAAAAGCAGCAGATATATAAAAAACTCCAAAACAGCAGACCATGTCAGGTACCCATTTATCTAAATTAAAATCTTTATCCATGTCAATGTAATAAGGAGCATAAACCTACTGATCCCATTAAATACAGCTGAAACACATCTTACAACAATGCTTTTCATCATAACAAGAGGTTAATCTAATGATCCTGTACTATATTTGATGGTTATTAGAAGTTGTCAAATTTTATTTTGGGGATTGGTTTGTTGTGGGTTTGTTTTTGATTTGGGGTGTTGGTTTGGTTTTGGGTTTTTTTTTTTGTTTTTGTTTTTTTTTTTTTGTTGTTTGTTTGTTTTTTTGTCAGGGTTGGTTTTGCTTTGCTTCTTTCTTCAGTGTTCTTCTGCACTTACTTTCCACATTATATCTCATCTCCAAGTGAGATATGTGAGAAACCTTCATGGCATCTAAAGGTCTGCAGCATTTTTTCCCCACTGCTAGATGAAAATAATAGGGAAGCAAGGACTTCAGTACATTTGAGCATTTTTCCCTCCTACAGCACTATCTCCAATCACATGATTTCTGAATGCTCCCCTGCTGTTTGTTATAGCGTTTTTTAAAATTAAAATTTGGATTTACATTAGTTAATTAATAAATGGTTATATCTATGAGGTTTTCTTCCATGCAGTGCTGCATACTTTCTAATGAATTGAGAGTATTGACAGTCAATATCATGGTCAAACCAGGTCACACTAGAGTAAACAAAATGAAAAAAAAAAAAAAAAAAAGAAAGGTGTAATCTGAATAAAATTTTATTTCCAATATAATAGATTCTAAGATTTTAGGACAAAGTTAGCTGCATGGCCTAAACTAGCTCTTAATGCAAAGAAATTTCATTATCAGAAAGAACAAAGGAACTGGAATAAATTATTTGCAGAAGGGAAATATTGTGATTGGTTGCCTGGGTCTAAAGCAATCCATCTGATTTATCAGAAAGGATAATAAATGTTGCAGTAGGCGTCAAGCAACAGCAAACTCAGGAACTGCAGCTAATTGTGTTGGAACTTTTCAACCGCAAGAGCCAGAGGTAAACACCTAAAAACAGACACAGCTTCCAAGTAAAGACAATATATTTGATTTCTTCAGATGCTGGCAATCACATTCATTTCATCTGTTCCAACAGCTTTTCCTAACATAGCAAGTCACTAACCAGACCCCGAGGGCTCAGTTATCCTCCTGCCCAGTAGGAACTGTACCTTGGAGGTGGAAAGGAAGGTGGACCCCTCACACACCAGCAGCCAGGCAGAGACAGCAGTAGGAGCACTGGGGGATGGAGCTTGCTGTGCTCCGACAGCAGATGCAACGGGGCTCCTGCTCTCCCAGGGGCTGGAAGTCTTACTGGACCTCCAAATATCCAACCATAACCTTCAGGGACTAATGCCACTGCTGGAGGGCAGATCCCTCCCCATCCCCCACAGTGCCTGAGTGCAGCATGACATGGCCAGGCTGGAGGCCAGCAGGGTGATGAGGTGCCCTCCATCCCCAACCAGCCCTGTCCCACAGCCCCCAGCAAGGCAAAACAAGCAAAGGACAGTGAGGAGGTCAGCCACGGCCTGGCCACCCCCAGGCACCACCCCAGCCAGGGCAGAGAAATAGAGCTTTCCCATAGGAGGGAACAGGGACATTCACAGAGGTTACAGAAGTCCCTAAGGTGAGGATACACCCTATAGCCAAAGCACCCCCTGCCACCACCCCTTCCCAACCATCATGTCACAACTTGGAAGTGCCAGGCAGGCAAAAGGTTATTTGTGTGCCCTTTTAGATTGACCAAGTATGTTTTTACACTGGCTGCATACTCTAGTTGTGTAAATAAGTGGGCATAAAGTTCCAGTAGCTCCCCATCACATCAGACAGGAAGAGGCTCCACTGGCTCCCTTACCCGAGATATCACTGCTTGCTCACAAACTCCCTCTCCTGGTTTGTTGTTTTACTTTTGCGGTGGTTTTTGGTTTACTTGGGGGTTTTGGTGGTTGGTTTGCATTTTAGTTTGTTTGTTTAAAGTGCATACTCCAAAGAAATCACAGCACAATCTTGAGGACTTGATTCCTCAAGTATCAGAGAAGAAGCCCACGTACCACAGGACTTACGTACTTGAGACTGTCCTTACATTCTGCAGTGGATTGAGCCTGGTGGTCTTTTTTAGAACTCGCTACACTACATATTGTATCACAAAGGTGCTGTGATGTAGCTGGACAGGCCATATAAAATTAGTGTCATCAGCTAGTGATTTGGCCAATTCTCCTCAGGCTTGCTAGCTTTACTTGAAGCTGTAGATACTCAGGTCGGCTCACTAGACAGAACATCCTCTTTATGTATGTGTATGTAACTACCTGTAGCTAGATTTGTAGCTTTTTAAGAAAGCCTCTAAACCTTGGGGCTATGAGGGGGAACGTTTGATCTATATGACCTAGCTACATCCTACAGATTGTGAATCAAGAAGCAAAAGAATCCCAGAATGTAATGTCATCATTTAGTGGCTAAAAATGGAAAAAAACTTACACTAGAAAAAACAAGGGACTATACAAATGTGGAGGCTTGCCTGAACCCGTGCGTTGCTCCTTTCCAAAAGGGTTAACATTAAAATATTCTTCAGCTTCAAAGAGCAAAGACTCATTTTGAACACTAAGGAAACGTAGTTTTCAATAATGACTTCTTAAAATAGAAAACATAGAAGTGATGGGCAAAAATATGATGCAATATATACATGTGTACCTACATAAGGGCATACAATGTGAGACCCTATACTACATTTCTCATTACTTGTCAACAGTATGTTGCTGTCAGAATGTTAAAAGCCTTTTTCCATAAATTTCAGCAGCTTCAAAGGGTAAAACTGAAAAGGCGTTTTAGCAGAGAGCTTCAAAGCCATACTTTGGTCTTTTCCAGTCTCCTGGCAGAAAAATAGTTTCTCATGCTATACTCCATAGTTAAATCCTCCAGCGTCCCGATGTGATAGTTGGGCTCTAAGCAATCCAGGGAAAGGAATTCAGTGTTTCCAACAGTGCTAAGCACAACGCTGCTCCCATACATAACAAACAATTCGGATCATACAGAAGCAATGGCTTGCCTTTGATTTTTCCTGGCCTCTTCTAGTCTCTGAAGATCAGTACATTAACCATTTACCTCTGTCCTTTGCTCCTGGTTTTTACCATGTTATTATGTGAAAGCACATCTTATAATCCTTATCTCTCTCAGGAACTACAGGGGCCGTAGACAGCCTACAAATGCTGAGAATCCACTGGAGGTTTTTGAACTCTCCTAAAGCAGTTCAGAGTATTGATGTGCCTTCTGCGGATTTGGGCAATTAGATACAGTCAGTGTAATGCTTCTCTTCACCACCAAATTAATATTACATGTTGCCATGTGCAAGTACTGTCAAACACCTTTTTTTAAACAGTTCTTGTGAAATATTTTGAAATACATTGCAAGTATGCACCAAGATTACAAAGAAATGTTCTTATCATACAAGAAGACATTCTCAGCATACAACTTAAGGAGAAAACAACTGCTAGGATTACTGCTTCTTTATGTTACTACTATAATCTAGATCAAAAGAGAGTTGAACAAATCTATCTTTTAGAAACCGCATACCTTTTTCTTACTTGGGAAACAAAGAACTGAAGTGCTGTCTACAAGCACCCCTAGGATAAAGTAGTATCTAAACTTCTTTACAGAGCTGAAGGCTTTCATAACAAAGTTATGTTTTAAAAGATCTTAGAAAGCCAACATCAATAGATTCTCAAGAGGAAAAAAAAAAAAAAAAAAATCAACAACAGTAAAAAAAAACCTTTGAAGTTTTGTTTAAAAATAGTTTCTTAGGCTTATCATTTAAGATTCTTTAGCTGCTTTATCAATGAGAAGTTTGGGGGATCGATTGAAGCTGGATTATCTTGTTAGACAATTGCTGTCTGTGCTGTACTCCTGGGACAACAATAAGGCTGTCTTTCATAATTAATTCTGAATCATCTGCTTAAATTTTAAGAAGCTGTTCACAGTCATCTGTGCTGTATGTCAAGTGTCACAACTACATCGGAATTACGCAAAGGAAAAAAAGTTGTGTGTGACAGTCTGTTATTTTCCTAATCAGAAATGAAAATTAGCTCACAAAGTGTTAGAGAGCTTAAGACCTTACTTAGTAATCACAGCTTCTGCAACAGGAGACCTGACAGATCCAGGGAGCTTCCTAGGGAAGCTAAACCCTTGTTTCTGTGTTTGGATACATTTTAACACTGTCCTGCTGCTACCAGCTTTCTTGAAAGTGGTGTAACCCTAAAAATATACCTAAGGCCAAATGTTTCCAGGAATTATTCAGCAAGCTGTGATGCCAGCTGACCACAAAGACAGTTGTTCTCTGCCAAAACATGGTGCCGAGATCCCCGAGGTCATCTCCCTTCTGTCCTCGCTGCAGCAGCCCACACAGAGCCAAGCAAATGTGCCAGCTTGCTCAGACAGCTCAGAAATCCCAAACACTGACATCCATGGCACCACACAGATGTGGTATCTGGCATCCTGGTTCTTCAAGGAAATTACTGTATTTGTATACATTCAATGCAATTCAGCAGCAGTATATGATATAGATGCATGCAAGTCCTATGCAGGGGATACTCCAGCACCCCTCCTCCCCAGGCATTCTACTCCCTCAAGTTCTCCCCCCAACTTTCCCATCTGATGCACTCTCTCCTATCTCCACAGCTCTCTCCTCACCACACGCTTGATTTTATGCGGGCTGTCCTAGGACTTATTTTTCCAAATACTGGTACTTTTAAAGGGGATCGTGTTGCAATGCAATAGTAAACTGAAGTAGAGAGAATGGTGTGCTCAGGAGCTGCAGAGTATTTTGAAACTGAAAAGGAGGATAGCTAAAGCCCAATCTGCACTAGAGAAGTTTTGCCAGCATAGCTGCATCCCACATCTCAGATATAGATGGTTTATACAGGCCTGGAACAAATGTGGTTTTTTGTTGGTTTGTTTTTTTTTTTGTTGTTGTTGTTTTTTTTTTTTGCCATTAGTACTTATGCCAATTCACTGAATGAACTAAACTCTCCTGACTAAAACATTCAGTTGTGTCAATGCTGGGATTTAAATCCTTAAAAAATAAGTAAATAAATAAATGCCACATTACTGGAAAAGCTATGAAAGCAGCAAATGAGGACTTCCTAGGTATCTGGTACCCCGTCCCTTTGAAAGATGCATTCCCTAAACAAAAGCTTTCTGTCGTGCTTATGGAGAGCCTGACCAGTTGCCTGCCCACATTAATGCTCTGCCTCAGGAGAAGGCACATACGAGAATGGCTTTATGTTTTGTATCACCAGCACTGTGGCACCCCATGCAAAGTACAGTACCAAAAAGGACATGACTTTTGCTAAGTTTGATGGCACAGAATCTGGATTTTGGAAAGACAGCCCCCAACCTAAGTATACACAGTGGTGAATAAATCAATCCTAGTAGAAACATCTAAAAAAACATTGCAGTGCCAAGTGCCAGTTAGGAAGCACCAGTCTCAACTGTATAATTACACCTCTCTGCCCCTTCACTATGCGAACTCTACCAACAGGAGTCTCTGTTTACCTATAAAGGAGGCTAATAGCTTGCATCTTTATAGACTGACACAGTACCACACTGCATGGTTGAGTCCACTGCGAGTCAGTCCAACCACAGCGATCTAAGCCAGCCTGACTTGAGGACAGTTTAGCTACCGCTTCTAAAATGAAAACCCCTGGGCAGGTTCCCAGGTTGGGATTTTATCCAACAGCTCCAATACAGGACATTCCTGTGCAAGTATCTCAGATCCACTCAGTAAGATTTCCCCAGATTTCCACCTGCCTGTTCAGAGCTCCACCTGCACTCAAAATTCACTTTTTCCATGCTCAGCTTTTGCATAGCAGCTTCAAGAAAGACTCTCTGCATCACAGACCTTAACAAGACCACCCTCACTGCTTCCTGGGGGTCTGCAGTTTGCCAGCATTTCAGACAGGACAGGGTCTGTTGTGTCATTCCCCTATGGCATGTTCTTCTCCACGCAGTGGTGGCAGCTCTCTGCACAGAGCAGGGCCCAGGTCCCTTTGCCACCCAAGCAAACCACAGGAGCTTGCACTTGCCCTTCCCGTACCCTTTACAGGGTCTCTTCCTAAAGCTGCCATTGTTCACTGGTGGAAGTCATCAGGGCAAGGCAGCCTGGCACCCTCTGACAGAAAAGCGTTGTCTGAAGGAAAAACTAAACATTCCTCCACAAAAAAAAAAATCCTTTCCCAAGGATGCATCACTTTGAGAAAGCTTTCAACAAGTTCTGCCTGGTTTTCTGGCAGCGCGTAGATCCTTTCCTCTATGTCTTTCCCAAGGAAACCGGAAAAAAACATTTTGAGTTCTACTTCCGCTAAAAATTTGATGCTTTTAATTTCCCTCCCACTTCCAAACCCACCAACTTTAAGGACTGCTTTGTTTTGCTTAAAATACTTCTTGGCCAGTGTTACATGCACATCATTCAAAGGAAACACCCTGAATTGGCTCAGTCCTGATAAAGAAGATATTAGAGAACTGCTGTTTAGTGTAAACCCAATGCAAATTTTACTATCTCATAGTGTTATTCCATCACATATGGATAACAACCTAAGGAAAGACCTTCAGTCTATGAGATGATTAGATGAGGACTAGAGTGACACAGTGAAGAGAAGTACAGGGAAAGACACTGGGAAGAAAGCAGCAAGATACTCTTTGTAAAAAAGCATCAGTGTCCAAAAAGTAGGCAGAAATGAGATGGCAGATTATGTGAATTTTGCCATCTCTCAAGTTTTAAGTGATTAACCACAGACTTGTACTGTTCTTGTGTCACACAGAACGCCTGCTACAGGGGAAGAGCACACTGACGCATCACCTTCACTCCTCTTCCAACAAACTCTCCTGAGACCAGCTCTTCCTCAAAGCTGTCCTGGTGAGCACACAGCAGAAAAATAAATATCCTACTGTTGGCCCAAGTGATAGTTTGAAAATGATGAAATGATGAAATGATGAAAATCTACAATGATATTGTAGATGGAAATACAGATCTTTTCCAGACATATTTGAAGATCTTGATTTTTATTTTTTATTACTGTCCAGGAGTAAACAAGATAGTTTCTTCCAGCTGAATAAAAGTTTTCAAAATAATTCTATAATAAAAACCACAAATTTGACCCCCCAAAAAATTGACAAAATTCCCAAGAAACGAAGACATAAAGGTGCCCACATTATCTTAGAAGTCAGGTAACAGAGGAGCTATTCCACGAAAACACCTATTAACAGGAAAACTTTTTTTTTTTTTTTTTTTTTTTTTAAAGTTTAACCCCTCCTTGTAATAGAGTTTCAGAGGCAGGTGCATCAGTGAAAAAGGCTTATGACTTACAATTGCACACACATGTGTTTTCAGAGGGCTGGCAAAGAACACTTGGCTCAGAAGCATAAGGATGAATGGGAAACAGGAGAAACAAGGCTGCGTTTTATTACCATTCAAAGGAAGTAAAACTACCTCCAACCTCTTTGCTCCAACGCTGCTTTGTGATTCCTACAGGCTTCAAGCCCTTAATCTGAAAGGTAGTGTTTTGAAACACAAGCAAAGCCATTCTGCATTTTCACCTTGCTGTACAAATTTAGTTGCTAATCGTGAAAGCAAGCTATTCATGCACAGTGTGAAACTAGTTGTACAAATTATATAGAGACATGGGTGAATAGTCACTTTGATTCACTTGCCAATCCAAAGAAAAACTTGAAACAAAACCAAGCAAACAAAAAGATTGCTTTTTCTTCAACAGAACTAAATTTAAAATTTTAAACATCTTCTCCTAATACAGAAGGTTTTGGTTGAATGGAACTTTTCAGGCTGTTAGATGCAAACTAAATTAAGGATGGGTGCCAGAGAGCAGAGATAGGAAATGAGTGGCCCACTCATGATACAGAGGGTCCAAGTTCAGATCCTGACCACCCATCCAATGTGATATGTGGCTCTAAGGACAGGGTGTTCACCACATGGTTACACTGGACTTGGTCTGTCTGTATAGAATACTTGCCATCACAAAGGTACCATTTTGCTCAGTGTAGAGCTCACAAGGGGAGATGGGGTGCCCAGATATTACTTCATTTCTCACAGATAGTTATTTATGCATGTCAGAACATCAGCAGCAAAAGACACGGCAGGAAGCGGCTCCCACAAGTACTACTGTCCAGGACCTTGTCCTCTGGGGCTTTTCCACACCATAGCAATATGAGAGGCAACTATCCAGACCACTATTCTGAGAGCTGTGGAGCAGGGATTCAGACCAGCCTCAAGTAAGAAAGGAAACTTAATCCCCCCATCTAATGAATTATAGAAATAAATCACTGCCATCTCCTCTGGAGAATTATGAATATGGGTCTGAAATGTTCCCTTTCTCCAGGCAAAATGATCAAATTCATAACAGGTTCACCTTCCAGTCAACCAACAACTGAAGCTGCATTTGGGAGGCATGCTTACTGTTTTATATAAGCAAGTCTCATCCCATGGACCATGCCGTTCTTGTTGCTCCTCCTTCCCCCCCTCCCAAAGGGCTGGCTGAGAAGCTGGCTTGCCTGCCTCCCTCCCATCCCCCTCAGCTAGATTAAAACAGATGGCAGAGGGACATGAAATAAAGAGCAAACACAGATGAGTGACTAATTTTCCAGAAGGAGACAAAAAAACAAACCCTCAACTTCAACACTAGAAGCAGCAAGGAATGCATAATTACTCTCTGAACATCATTCTTCCATATAAGTAAATGCAGCAGTTGCTACAGATATGATGACAATAAGCAGGGGAGGTGTCCTCCAGGCATGCTTGACAAGCAGCATAGGACTACACTGCAGCCAACAGATGCAAGTAGACAACATGGCAAAGGCATCAAGGAGCGCATCATGGACTAATCCCACTTACGTAGCAACACTGCTTCCCAGGCAGGTTTTGCTGAGCACTCAGCTCGTGGCTACCTGGCTGAGTTTAAAGCTAGCTCAAGCGAGCGGTACCTTCCCAGGAACTGCAGTGACACCTTCGAAATGCAGGAGGCAAGGAACTGCCCCCCTGTGACAGAGGCACGGGAATCCCCCTTATGTGGGGTTGTCAGGTTTGGGCTTGAAGAGCCTGGTATTTTGCAGACTGGAAAACACAGAGCGCTTGGTAATGATGCAATGAAGCAAGGACCAAAGCCTCCTGGAGGGAGATGTGTCAAAGGATTCACAGTGGGCATGCTGCAATTTACACAGCCTCAGTAGGAAACACAAAGGTGAGTTAATTACACCAGGGAGATGAGGACAGAAGCTATTTCAGTGCTTCACTCTACTCCTTTGGCTAGAGATTACTGCCTTTGTTCTGGTCCTGACAGAGTTGGTGCTTGCATCTCTCTTGCCAGCATCCAGCGGCAGAGGGCAAGTTCACCTTCCCTGGCAGCTTAAGGAAGCCCTTAGACTTTGCATTTTAGCTGCTTCAGTGAAAGCACTACCTCCCTCCTGTTGATTTTACTCCAGGAGCAATAACTCGACAGAGCAGACATATGGGGTGGTAACTTTCAGGGCTAAGCCTGTCAGACTTCGTCATTTTAGCCATTTGGGATTATTTCTGTTGGCTGAAAGAATTTAAAGAGCCATCCAGAAAGTTACAGCACGCATCATCTTTGTTGTGCCTGACACAAAACATACTGCAGCGTATCATTTTGCCAACACAGGGACTCTTAGACTGTAACATGGCTAAGAAAAGCATCGAACGCAGGTTTACTACGCAACTTCTGTGCCTCACATTCGAGGCACAGAAATGGACTGTTCTTTGCCGTTCTGTAAGAAATCAGAGCGCCTGTGCTCAGGCAATAAATGGATTTGTGCATCTCTAAGCTGGAGGCACCTGTTCTCCAGGACTCTCAGATGTTTCCTTCATGTGTTATACTGATATTCAGGGCACGCTGCAAAGCCTATCAATTTAGCCATGCTTCTCCTGAGGGGTGCTTGGGAGGCAGAATTCTGTATTATATTCAGTTCATATTAGTTCGATTGATTTATCTGTGATTTTACTGTTATTCATGGTCTGTGTTTCTAGAAATGAGTCTGTTGCGACCTTTTGCAAGTGGAAGTGATAGCTCCAGTTAATGGAGACTCAAACAGCAAAACCTAAACAGTTTTTTTCCAGCTTACCAATACATTTCAGTCCAGAATGTTCTCAGTCCCAAAGACTGAGGCACTACCACCCAAAACAGGGAATCCAAAGCATTACTTCAGCATGTACATACAAATATTTGCTGACAGATTAGTAACTAGTTAAGTAGGAGATACAGATTGAAGAAAAAAAAAAAAAAAAGAAGGAAAGAAGAGTAGCTTTAAGCATACAGAAATGCAGACCAGGTATGGAAAGCTGGCAACCTTGGGATTTCTGCTTCACACTTCAAACTACTGATAGACATATACTTTGCATTCCAGGAATGGCAGGTTTGCAGCAGCTGCCTTCAGCTGGCAAGTAACTTCTCTCGCAAACCTGCCAGTCACCCCTGCCTCATCCCAGGGGAGGCACTGTAGCTTTTGGAGCCTTAAAAAGAATTATTAGGAGGAAAGAATTTAAGGACAGGACAGTATGCTAAGAATCAAGTGAAAGCGCTCCTCCCCTCTTATGCATCTGTTGGGACACTAGGGTTCAGGCTCAACAGAGTACATATCCCCTGTCAGATCCAAGTACAGGCTCACCATTCTTGAAATTTAATCCAAAAGAGTGTTATATCCCTCCACTCATATTTAATATGATGGATCATTACTAAACTAATTGTCATTAATATATCACATGGTTGGTATCGAAAGACACACAGTCACATCAGGAAGGATTTTTACAAGCTCATAAATACTGTTTTCAGAAGCAATTTTAGCTCCCAAGCAAAGCTGGTACTTATAACTACTAATCCTTCTATGGCTATTTTAGTCTTACCTCCACAAAGTATCCAGTCAGCCTATACAGGAACAGATGATAAAAACCAGATAGTTGAAAACAAGTATAGCCTTCCCTTTCATCAGAAAAATAAGTTTGTAGGATCAGTTTCCACTAGAGCAAGAAAGCTGGGCCTTTCTAACTGGCTTACAGATCAGTTTGGCCAATAGAGCAAGGGATCCTGCTAGCAGGTGAAACACTTCATCATTTCAAAGTCAGCTGAGGCCTGTTTGAGTGAGAGACGGACAGGATCCACCTGCACAACTTCATATTTACTTAATGTACAAAGGCTGTTATTGCTGTCTGTTGCAATTTAAATACCCTTAGTTCAATCAGTTGCTCATTTCACTTTCTGAGTACTGCTACTGTTTTTAAATTAAAGGCTCGTTTTGCTACAGAACCCACATGGAAAAAAGCAAGCAAACACCCCCTCCCAGTACACTCAGAAAACTTGCATTCAAAAGCAGTACTTAAACTCTAATCAGCAAGTTTTCTCGCTGCCAGTGCTTAAAGCAATATAAAACAAACCAGGCCCAAAAATCAAGTGGTGTAAACTTCTAGCAATTCAGTCTAAATTCAGAACCCCAAAGGCAGGACACCTTCACAAAGACATTCCCACCCATGTTTCTCCAGCAACCCGTGTTTCATATTATTTTCCAGGTTTACTCAAAGGCAGAGGAGTTTTGTTTTCCAAACCTGGAAGGACAGCCTGATCCTACTGAACAAGATCAATCTTATTACTATTTTGTAAATCTCAGACATAAATGGGTGGGTATGGGCTTACTAACATATACACATGCTCCTGCAAAACTGAGGGCACCAACAATATTCCCTTTGCTTTGAGTGGCCACTAGACAAATTCAATGTTTGCTTTTGTGATAAGGCTGCACAGACATTTTCCCCCATGCCTGCTAAACAAGATCAGTAGGATGATATATGTGCTTTTACAGACAAGGAAGTACTTACATTCTGGTCACCTTAACGTGCCATATCTGGGAGGAAAAAAGATTTGTAGAAGTGGCTAATTCCTCAAAAATAATGTTCATGTACCTAGGATAACAGATGCACTATCTTAGGTGAACAGCAGCTTCCTTTGTTTACAGGGCTCTTGTTCAGCAATCAAAGGCTAATATTTTAAGGGGTCCACTGAAACACCATACTTGTATTTTAATAGCAATTATAGATTAAGTTCCTGTGTTAAGTTCTATAATGAAGATAAAGTACAGGACATCATTTTCACCAATCTTAAATTCAGGACAATATAACGCAACCAAAGTTTAAAGTCTTTCCAAAGCTTTCCAACAACAGCTGCATATTGAAAAGGTAACAATAAAAGACAACATTTCCAACTGCAGCAAGAGCAACTTTCAAGGAATATGAGATATCGGTGATATACTGATAGATTCAGCTTAGTCCTTCAAAAGGGGCACTGAGTTGCCAGTTCCACAAAAGTAGCCTTAAGACCTCTGGACTGTAATAATTCTTTGAAAATAGTTACATGTCACTGCTGAAACCATTCTAGAATTGCTGAAATACAGATTTCTCTTCAGTTCAGCATGGCTGCAAGTTTGTTTTCATTCACCAAAGTAAATTCACTGCTCAGAGAAGAGAGGTCTGAGTCTTCCATGTATCATTTTGAAGTCTTATGTCAGGTATGTGGCCATAAGGAAGTGCCCACACCACAGGCCAGAGGGACTGCTCCTGCTCTCTCAGGCAAGAGCTCAGTAGACTCACGCGGGGATAACAGCCAAGTCCAAGCTGGAAATACATCGTGTAGTTATGCCAGTATGCCTACAGCACCTGAGATTAGATCTCCCCTGCACTAAATGCATACAAGAGATAATTCATGCTACTAAGAGAAGGCAATACAAATATGCAATGTAGGGTACCAGGGAAATAATCCTGTAGCTATTTTACAGAGACTTAACTGAAGCACTTCAATGAATTTTCTCAAAAATTGACAAGGAAAGCCTAGAGCAGAGGGGCAGAAGTGAGCTCTCCTGCATCCTAATCCAGTGCACTGATTACAGGATGATCCTTCATACTCCTAAAAGTGGTTGCTTGCTGAGGACAGAAGCCAGTGATGGCCACTGACTGAACTGAGTTCAACTTAGCAAGAGAAAATCCAAAATTAGTTCATACTGGAAGTGATCAAAAGAGAGAAGAGACAGGCCTTAAATACTGCCAGTGTTTAAACTCCACATATTTATAAAATGCTTAATAACCTTGTGCAAATTCCCACCACAGTTAGCAGAGGATCCCCCTCCCGCTTGGACAGGAAAGCCACCAAACTTTGTGAGTGGCAGTCCCAAGCAGCACAGCCCACTGAATAATTCTATAACCTCAAAGGGAGATGCTACCTTGGAGGGCAGATCTTGGCACCATACTACTGTCCCCCTTGGATGCAGCCACGCTCTTTGGTCTGCACAGCAGCTCGTGGGCACCACCCTGGACACCTGCTGCTGGGCACTGTGAGGGCAACAGCGGAGGGTCTTAACACTCCACGTAGGAACAGGAGGGCATATGTCCAGATGGGTACCATTAAAGAACAGGTTATGTCTCACAAACAGGAAACCCCAGCACGATTATCTATCTAACAGCAATACACTAAAAACTCGGTGTGGTAATGCTCAATACTGCTGTATTTCCATGCTAGCAGCCTGAATGAAATCTGAGTGTACCAGCTGATAATCTTAAAACCACACAGAGTAGCATAATCACTGCACATGGCAAGTAAGCACATTTCTGTCACTGTGCTTCTTGTAAAGAGTCTCCAAATCACTGCAGCACTAAGGAAACCTACTTATTCCTACACACCAGTTTTGAAAACCCACCCATGCTATTTTCCTTACTCCATTGGTCTCAAACTGAATAATCTTTCTAAAGCTATTAATCAGCTTTCATTATCTCTCAATTGCTTTTTGCTTCCTTGCAATTAAGGGCTAATATCCAAAGACTTAGAAATTTATAAGGTAATTAACCATAATGAGTAACTATTCTAAAATATGATCAACTGCTGGATATCCACAGAAGTCTTATTTTTTCCCAATAAACTTTTTTTTTTCCATGTACGTATACAAGCTCGAAAACGAAGATTTATTTAGCAGAGGTTGAACATTCACCACAAAATACTGTATGTGCCTATTCCTTTTCTGGAAGGCAGCTAGTTACAGACAAAAATATCTGCAAACTAGCAATTACTTTGAATTCAGAAGGTTTTAAGGTGACACTGACATGAGGAAAGACCTATTTTTATGCGTGTGAAGTATATTTCAAGTTCAGAGAGAGGGACACAGAGAGAAAGAGAACACATGCATGCTGTAATCAGCTCATGTACAGGACAAGATTACGCTCAGCATTTGTAAATATCACCACATAAAATACATTTCCTTTCCTGGTTCCTCCATACAATTAAATGCTGGTCAAGCAATGTTAAAAAACTTTTTGAGTAGGTCAATAGCATATTACGCATTGCACAGGTTAGAATACCAAACCAAATTAGTGAGCTGGGTCCAAGGTTACCTATGGTATATGACATTCTTTTTAAGCCACTCCAGCATAATACCAAAAAGCTTTAGTTATGTTAACGAGACCCATTTTTCATAAGGAAAAATATTCACTTATTTTATGTATTTCCCTACATGGGGCATCCAATGCAACATAAGTGGAACCCACTCACTACACTCCAAAATTTCTCAGAGAAAATCCCATTTAGGTGTTCATCGGGTAGATCTTACACACACAAGAAATTGCAGGTCAAAACCCATAGAGGATGAAATCTCATCTTCTTACTGTGAGTTACAAGCTCTAGTCTAAAAAGCTGGAAACTCCTACTTCAGCTGCAGTCCGTAGACTGCTCAGAAACCCTTCTTGATAAGAAAGTAGGGTGCACATCCCCAGAACATAACCGAGAATTTCTTTCATCAGTATTTCCCTGCTTTTTGCTTCCTGCAGAGCCGTAAGAGAAGTTATACTGTTTCCGTAGAGAAAGTCATTAGCAGAACAACTAGCATCTAAGTCCTCTACACTTGTCTATGACAGCAACCACAGAATAGCAAAATTTGATGAAATTCAGACAATAAGTCAGCCATTTGAAGCTTTAAAATATATTCATCTGTTTCATTTTAGAGCTGCAGAAGAGGAAGCACTAAAATGAAACTTTCAATGTGCAACTGTTTCTTCTCCTGTTTGGACTGCAATGTTTTATGTTTCTGTTTTCTCTTGAAAACTATGTCCCAGCTTATAAAGCCCATGCTTATCTATACACAAGGAAAGACGCCCATACTGATGGGGAAAAAGGAGTTTATATAAAGAAAAGCAGCATCGTGCCTAATTCCTGTGGATTAAAGTTTTCAACAGTCATTGCATTGCTAAGTGGAGTAGACAGGGCTAGCCTAGAAGCAGTATTAGTACTTACTGTAGGATAAGACTGTCCACATCTAACCAGTTTCAAGACTCCACTACAATCCATGCAGAGTAAGCATTTAGCAGGAGGGCTCTCTACGCACCCCAGGGGCTGCAATGATGCCACTGCCCTGCTTGAGGAACAGGGCTGGTTCCCCTGTGCAACAATGTACAGCACCCCACAGAGCAGTGCCATCTCAGGTGCCACGGCACACTCCTCTCCCCTGCCATGAAACATGCCCTTCCAGACAGCATGACCAAGGAGAAAGAGGAGGCCCCTATTCTGGAGGCAGAGCATTCCATGTGGTGCCAGCCAGGAAAATCTCTGTCCGGAGTCAGAATAATTTCTAATTATAAGTCTGAAGTTCCTGTAAGTTTGGGGCCCATAGCCTTCTAAGACAACAAAAATCAAGACTTCCTGGAGAGTGAGGATGCACTTTCTGAATGTTTTTACTTTTCCAACAGGTAACTGCAACGGGTAAAGATCACCTTTAAAAGGGAACATGGATTTAATAAACTCAACTGAACAAAACAGTACATCAGAAGAACTGTTCAAATGGGTGACATCCAAGATTCTCATTTCCATTACCCTGTCTGTGCTTGCACTAATGACAACAGCCATCAATTCTCTCGTGATGACTGCAATAATTGTGACGAGAAAGCTCCACCACCCTGCCAACTATTTAATCTGCTCTCTCGCAGTGACTGATTTTCTTGTGGCCGTCCTAGTGATGCCTTTCAGCATTGTCTACATTGTAAAGGAGACCTGGATCATGGGGCAAGTGGTGTGTGACATTTGGTTGAGCGTGGACATTACGTGCTGCACGTGTTCCATCTTGCATCTCTCTGCCATTGCTTTGGACCGGTACAGAGCAATCACAGATGCTGTGGAATATGCACGGAAAAGGACACCTAAGCATGCTGGCATCATGATTGCAGTGGTATGGATCATATCCATTTTTATATCCATGCCGCCTTTGTTTTGGCGGCACCAGACGACCAGCAGGGATGACGAATGCATCATCAAACACGACCACATTGTTTTCACCATTTACTCTACATTTGGCGCCTTCTATATCCCACTGGCCTTGATTCTGATCCTTTATTACAAGATATACAAGGCAGCAAAGACATTTCACAGAAGAAGCGTCAGCCGGATCGTAAGGGAGGAGGTAAATGGACAAGTCCTTTTGGACGCAGGTGAAAGAAGCACCAAATCAGCTTCAATGCCCAGCACAGCAGAGAAGACATCAGATCCCCTGGTGGACTGCGATAAAATCAATATCACCCTACGGAGTCCCAGGTCTGAATCTAAGCATGAGAAGTCCTGGAAAAAACAGAGAATCTCTAGCACAAGAGAGCGAAAGGCAGCAACTACTCTGGGTCTGATCTTGGGGGCATTTGTGATCTGCTGGCTCCCTTTTTTTGTAAAAGAAGTAGTTGTTAATACCTGTGAAAGATGTCACATCTCAGAAGACATGTCTAATTTCCTAGCGTGGCTGGGATATATAAATTCCCTCATTAACCCTCTAATCTACACAATCTTTAATGAAGATTTCAAGAAAGCCTTCCAGAAACTTGTGCGGTGTAGGCAGTATCTTTAAGAGCTTTTGTTCATATAAGGAGAACATACTCATTGTTTTTTTAACCTGTACAAATTTATATAACTGAGATGACATTTATTGTATTTAAGGAAAAGCACCAAGACTGTCCATTTACATTATGACTTTTTTGTATCAGTAGTACTGGGAGCATAAATTGCCCAGGTTTTAAAGAGATGGATCGTATGGGATCGGTTTTGCTCTGGAAAAAGAGGTAGCATATTGTGGCTCTGATCCAGTTGGGATTTGCACAGCTGCCTAACTTGAAGCATATGATATTACCTTAAATATGAAGGAAATATACACTTGAAGTAGACAAAGAAACAAAATTTTTAAAAAAACAAGTAACTCTCAGTCATCAATGAAACTTTAAGTAAAACAGCACACAGGTTTTAAACCCTAATTGCAAATAAGAAGATAGAAAATACAACTTGGAATTAAGACATGATTTTATTAGTTTGGCACAGGCCTGCAGCATAGAGCCAAGCCATTGCCAGCGAAAGGTAGTAGCTTTAAACATATCTAGCATCACCCTATGTTGATTAGCTGAGTGCAGCTGCAGCCCTGCCTTCTCCCGTAGATGAAGGACTTCCCTGTGTTATACCCTTGCAGCACCCCAGCAGCAGTCAAGGCACTTCCATGGCTTACCATTTTCATAGCGAGCCATTGCCCACCCACGACAGATGTGGACATAGCCCCAAGGGAAACAGCCAGACAGTTGGGGTACCCCCAGTGAGCTGGGTACACCTACTGCCTGGTGCTCTGAGATAACGCTTCAGTAGGGACTAGGGAGAGTGAGCTCATAATGAGAAGCTGGTCCTTACGGAGATGTTAGAAGGGAGAAGCATGAGACACTCCTTTCTTCATGTCCTCACCCCTATATCACACTCCTGGCCAGGCACAGCCCCTGTGACTTTCTCAGCACCAAACCCAGCCACACAGTTTATGCCAGGCCCCCCGGAGCATTGATGAGGGTAGGTGGCTTAGTGAGGGCCACCTAATGAAGCACTCAGGCTGAGAGCTCCCGCTCAGCATGTTCAGCTTTCCACCTGCAGAAGCCTGATGTCCGCTGAGTCTTTTCTCGACCGCCTCCAGCACTAGAGCTGTGCACCCTCTTTCCAAGCATGTGAGAAAGCATAGACTGACCACAGTGCTGGCAGCGTGAGTCTCTGGAAAAGGCCAAGCAGCTTCTCCAGTAAGGGCAGGGTGAGTGACCCCAGTCTGCAGCGCGCATCTGGGCAGGGGATCTGGTGGGATGCTCACTGGCTGGCACCTCTAAACCCCTCCTTCCCCCAGAGCATTTAGTCCATGTCCCCAGTCCCAGGAGAGCTAAAAGGACCTTGTAGGCACTCTATCCAGCCCTGACCAGCTGGTTCAGTCAAAGATAACCACAGTGAACAAATCCCTTTGTGGGCTGCTTTCTAAGTCCTCAAAGATGGCACCCTGGCCAATCTTGATTTAGATGCTCTAGGTGCCAAGCCACAGCGCTGAGTGCAAGAACAACCCTTGCCTCAAAAGCAGCAGTGCAAGTTTGCCACCAGCTAAAGGTACTAACAGAGCAGTGGGCATCTACCCCAGAGTGCAGATGAGTTGCTGACAGCCACACCTGAACCCAGGGACAGGCTGTGCTCTTTTCAGGGCACACAGATTCAGGCTGTGTCACTAAGACCCCGGCTTTGAATTCATTACCAGCCATTCAATGCTCTCTAACAGGAATAGGGACTTGAGGCTCCCTACAGGAACTACAAACCCCATTGTCAGCAGCAGCAGCCTCCTGCAAAGGCTCATGGGCCAGCAGCTTAGGGACACCAAAAAGAAGCTGAGACATGAGACCACTATGCACACCCTTAGTTTGGTATCACCAGTCTTTGCAGTTGTTCTTCCAAGAGACTTTCAGCGGTTTGCATTAGACAAGAAAACCCAGAAAGAAGCCATCACTGTCATTTCTCTCTCCCCCTCTCCCTCCCATGTATTACAAACTCTGGAGTTTAATAATTTTTGTATTTCGCTCACTAGCTACCAGCTGACACAACAGCTGTCAGAGGTGTTTCTTGCAAGATGACAAGGTTTGAAATCTGAGATATCGAACTAACTTGTTTCTGTCACTTGCAACTTACTGTATTCTGCTTTCACATCAAGGTCCAAATGAGAAGCTATTCAGAAGTACTAGAAACAGTGCATTTGCTTTCTTGTTGATTTTAACCCAGCCAGGCATCCAATGGAAAGCTCACTTGTCATGCCACGTAGCTCTAGCGCAGCAGTAGCACAGCTAAATTTTGAAGATACTAGGATGCGACAGAATGGAATTTGGCTCATGCTCAGTGCAAGCTAGCGTGCTTTACTACCATTGCAGTCAGAGCACAGCCTCTGCAGCCCTGTGACCTTGGCAATGGCTGTATTATGCTGAAAGGAAAAAACTGCTTTAAACATCAGCTGTGCTCTACTGTGTCCAGAAAGAGCCTTGGAATTCAGCTTTCTAAAAGGATTAGCAGATTAGCAGAAGGCAGCAAAGAGAACCCCACTGAAACATTTAAGAATGAAGACCTCTGTTTCTCACGTTTCCTGAGTACTGAGTCATAACACTGGATACGTAGGGACAGGGCTTCCTCTCCCCCTGCTTCTCCCTTTATGACTGCTGGAGGGTAGAGTATATTGTTTATCCTCTTACGCATAAGTTTGACAATATGTTGTGAAATCAAATTGGAAGAAAAAATAGGGGTTGCTTTTGAGGAGAAAAGGTACTTAAAATACTCATATTTAAATAATAATGGGTAAAGCTCAAAGAATGGAACGATATGTAGATAAACAGAAAATAGCTGTCATTTATGCACTGTTAACAGTATTATACTCTGAATCTAATTAAGCTGCTAAACGTTTCTCAAGATGCAGGGTGGTTTCTTTTGTACCATTTTCACTGAGCTGCATCTGCTCATCCTTCAACACCCCAGTGGTGGAAGATGCAACTGCAAGAAATCTAAGCAAACGAGTGGGGAGTTATCCTATTAAAAGCACTTGAGGATTGTGGACCATCATTTCTTGGTGTCTGACTGCAACTCATCACTCGTTCTCTAACAGAATTCACTGTGTCAAACGCTTTATCACACAACCCCACACAGTATCATTTCATCTCTAGCATTTATCCATGCATGTGATGTGTTAAGAAAAAACTTTATTTCCTCTTTCAAAATGCATAAAGGTTAAGATTTCTGTGGGATGCTGCTTTCTCCTCCCCATGAGGTACACAAGCATCTACTGGAGCTTAGCACTGGATTCAAGGAGCAAGAAGGAGCAAGATTTTATGCACTGGAGCTAAGATTTTCTGCAAGTAGCTCTGTGCCCTGTGAGAATTCAGTCCCAGCAAATAGAAAAATTTATGTCTGGTTTCCTAATCTCTATTAGAAGACTCTGTGTGTGTTGCAGGGAAAGGGTTTACATCTCCTCTAGCATTTGCAGAAAGCTTCCTGGATCTCTGACTCTGCTGCAGCTGCCCTCCCTGTTGCTGTCTGCTGCCCACCCATCCGCCCATCAGTTTAGATTTCTTCTCATACCCAGAGAACTGGATTTGGAGCAGCTGACCTGCTCCCACTTCAGCTTTCACAGAGAATGATTCCTGAAGCAGCTGTGAACGCTATATCCAGTTCAGGTGGATGGGTGTTGCTAACAGCAAGCAGTTAAATACACCTCATTATCCTGTACTAATTTCTTTGTCTTTCCTCCCTGCCAGATGTTTTACTGGTGTCCTTTCCTCTTGAGAATGGCATATCCCTACAAAGGGCTTGAGGATACAAATATACTTTTGTTTTAGTGATGCAGTGACACTTGTTAACGCATGACTGTACCACCCAGAAACACCCCCCTCATCCAAATGCGCTTTTGGCAGTCACTGTCTTCAGCTGGTGCCTAATTGTTCTTGGTGCTAGGGAGGTACACGGAAATAACTATGTGCCAAATTATTTTCTCCAGTAGTTACAAACTCAGCACATTATTTCTAGGCAAGTACACATTACTATTTGGCCTTTGCATTTCAGATTCCCTTGCAGAAGAGAAACAGAAAATCACCATTGTAGCCATTGGAAGGAATGTCTTTTTTGAACACTACACACCAAAGTATAAATGCTGCAAGAAAAGTATGAGGAAATCCCTGTACTGTAGCACCCCTGTGAGGACTATGAATAAACCTAACACTGTGTCTCAGCCAGAAAGAAGAGCTGCACCAGTGCATGGGCAGCTGTTCTCAGATGGACAGCGAATGGGTCAGCAGTCATCTACTGGTCACAGCAGGCACTCACAAGCGCTCCAACAACACCCAAGCAGTAGATGGCCGCTGCTTGTAATTCTTGTATTCCTCCTCCAAAAAGTGCTGTTGCACTACAGGGACAGTACTACCAATAGCAGAACTGCTAAAAATTACCAGCAAGATGTTGACATCTCCTCCCCTGCAAAATCCTGAAATGAATTAAACAGATTTTTTTTTTTTTCAGGATTTTCATTTGTCTTCTGGGGAGCCTGGGTCAAATTTCTTATTTTCCTCATCAACCAAGAAGGCTAAACCTCTAAAAGAAACACAAACATTTTTTTGATCTAGTGTTTCTAGCCATCATTCAGTAACTCATGAAATGAAAGCCCTGGCTTGGCTAAGAAGAAAGATTACAGAGAACAGAACAAACCGAAGTTAGCAGCATTAGCATGAACAATCAAGGTTACCAACCGCACTCAAAACACTCTTTCTGGTGACAAATCCGTCACTCATAATGGACACCAATGACTGAAAGCAACCTTATATCCACAGGAACTTACTTAAGTATGAGTTTCCTAAATTCCAGTTGTTTACTTCAAGTTCAAGTGAGTTACTTCTTAAGAACTTTGCAACTCAGGAAAATTTCACAGGGAACTATTTTTAGGGAAGGAAAAAGTAGTGTTTCTTTAGTCAAACTACATTAGTACAATTATGTATTAAAAATCTTGGTTGAGGATGCTTATTGAATGCTGTTACTTTTTTTCCACTAGTAGCTTAAATCTATTGCATCCACTCTTTAAGACATATATTTATTTAAGTTATAGTTTTGAAGGTATTCATTGTTACATAGCAGATGGGCACCACTAACAAAATTAGCCTCCTTTCCACTTTAAATCAAGATAGTTCCTATACATGCATGATACTTTCTCTCACTAAATTAAGCCATTTCCTGTTCTCCCCGTACACTCATTGATTTGAAACTCGGAGAAGTATTTTATGGTTTGGGTTTAAAGATGAAAAACATGTTTAACGCCACAAAAAGCACTAATGCTAGAAGAGCAATTAATCTTCTCGCTTTCAGTTTAGATCATGACTGGTAGTAGACATTTAATGCAATAGCTAGCTCTCTGCTGGCAGCACTCCAAGACGCAAAAGCTGTGGCTAATTTGTATGACAGCAAGCGTCTGCTAAGCAACTCACTTTTGGCTAAGCCTGGTTTCCCATATTTCACAGTACAAAGTTGCATAAAATAGTCCACAGCCATGAAATAAGAAATCAGCCAGTTTGCACTCCAGTCTTTTCTAGTCTGGCAGTCACTAGAAGACAGTTGCTCCACAAACACACACCATTAACCAGCAGGAGCAAAGCTGTGTCTTTATCCACAGCAAAAATAGTCAAAATCTTTCACATCCATCTATTATTTTGGAGGTAGCCAGGAGGCAGCCTGGACAGACTCATGACCAGGTGGGCTCAACACAGACAAGCGCTACTCCCTGATAGATGCGAAAAGACATCTCTTCAAGGAGAATGCCGCCAACAGCAAGCTTAGTCAGTACTAACTAGTTACAAAACAGAGCAATCCAGCATCTGGCCCATCTTCCCTGGCAAGGGGAGTTCAATCAGATATTAATGGTACCTTAGTATCAGTTCTTATTGTCTATCCTAACTGAGCTAGGCTCTTTCAGCCCTTCTGGCATGTTTAGCAACACAGAGTTGAACTACATCAGCTCTGTGCTGCTCAGTACAGGGTTTGCATGCCCTATCGTCATAAAGTTCAGCTCTGAAGCTTGAGGTCATCATTCAGCTTAGGTAAATGCAAAAATATTGGAATTTAAGATGAGAAAAACTCAAGTTAAGGGTTTTCAGGTTGTGAATTTTTCCTCCATTTCCACTTTGACAGCAAGTAAACTGCGGTCATTTTGAACTCAAAACAGTTTTCCAAGCAAGATATATCTATAATAGGTAAGCATGACCTTATTTTTCACACACATAAATTTAAGTTATATTAGACTGTTTCTAACCTCATTCATTGATGGTCTTTTGCATTTTGACAAGTAGTTTTCCCATATTGTTTTCAAAGTGTGGAAGAAATATTAATTAACTAATTACCTGAGGTAGGTAGGAGGTCTTATCTCCCTTTTACAGGTAAAAAAACAGAAGCCAAGGGAAGCAGGCACCCAGCACCTCAACCTGGGTGAGATCCTGGAGTGCCACTCAGCATATAAAACAAGAGAAGGAAACACAGGGTGTTTTCAAAGCTAGCGCGAGAATCACAGAATGACAAAATGGTTGAGGTTGGAAGGGACCTCTGGAGGTCATCTCGTCCAAATCCCCTGCTAAAGCAGGGCCACCTACAGCAGGCTGCCCTGGACCAAGTCCAGATGAGTTTTTAGTATCTCCAAGGACAGAGACTCCACCACCTCTCTGGGCAACCTGTGCCAGCGCTATGTCACCCTGACAGTAAGAAAGTGTTCCTTACACTCAGATGGAGCCTCCTGTGTTTCAGGCCCATTGCCATTTGTCCTGTCACCAGGCTCCACTAAAAAGAGCCCGACCCCATCTTCTCTGAACCTTCCTTTCAGGTATTTATACATGTTGATAAGTTTTCCCTGAGCCTTCTCTTCTCCAGGCTGAACAGTCCTCAGCCTTTCCTCACAGGAGAGATGCTCTAGTCCCTTCATCATCTTAGTGGCTCTTCACTGGACTCTCTCCAGTATGTCCATGTCTCTCCTGTACTGAAGAGCCCAGAGCAGTGCCCAGTACTCCAGGTGTGGCCTCACCAGTGCTGAGCAGAGGGAAAGGATCACCTCCCTCGACCTGCTGGTAGCACACCTCCTAATGCAGCCCAGGACACCATTAGCCTCCTTTTCCGCAAGTGCACACTGTTGGGTCACATTCAGCTTTGTGTTCACCAGGACGCCCCCAGGTCTCTTTTTGCCAAGCTGCTTTTGAGCTTGTCAGGCCCCAGCATATACTACCACACGGTCTTGTTCCTCCCCAGGTGCAGGATTTTGAACATCCCTTTGCTGAACTGCTTGAGGAATCACATACTACAGTCTGAGGGTAAAAAACGAGAGCTGTGGAGCGAAACAAATCAGAAAAGGGGAAGGAGGAGGAGAACAGGGAGAGACAAAGACTGAGCAGTTTTCTCCTGATAGAGCCAGGCGGCCTTGAAATAAACTTGCTTGAACTCATCACAGCTCAGATTCAACTAACAGAAGTGCCAGTTCACTTTGAAGCTGCGTGGCACCTCCCAGGAGCTGAGCACAGAGAGAGAGAGAAAGAAAGTTGTTTTGCCATCTCTATCCCAGACAAGGTCAGTACAGCACTCTATATGCGAGCACACAGGATCCTTCTCAAAGACTGGTGTGACAATACTAGTCAGCACCAAGCACGCACAGCCGGTAAGACTGGGGAATTCCAAGTACTCAGATTTTAAAGGCTACAAACAGCAGAGAAAAAAAAATCGAGTAGCATCAAAGCACATCTTTTAAAATCTTATCTACATTTCAACGCTGCCCTCTCACCCTCTCAAAAGCCACCTTGAGCACAGGAAGAGTGCTGACTTCGTCCCTGGCTTTAGACACGGCCAGGAACATATGCTCAGCTCGCAAATACAAGTTCCACAAAGTCAAACCACTACCACATTTCACACCTCTCCTTGTTAAATACCCCAGTGTATGCCAATCCTCCCCAGCCCCTGCCAGCCTGGCCTTCGCCTCTGTCTCCAGCTCACTGAACATCGTGTTAAAGCACTTCATAACCTATTTACTCCACCGCTTCTTTTTTCTTTGACTGGAGAATCAAAAAGCAACTGAAACACCCTCCAAGCTCTAAACCTGCAAACAAGACAGGAAAAAAATGAAATAAAATGAAGCAGCCTAGATTCAACAGAAAATAAATCAAGTAACGCCTCTCCAAGCCATCCCTTCTATTCACTCCACGCTCTGACTGTTCTTACCCACAACACAATGCACACTGTCAATGAAGGGTAAGAGTTATTTCAGGAGAAGGTTTGACTTATTTTGTGTTACTGGACAAAAGAGCTCATTTAGAGATCCTTCAGGGGAACGAGGAAGGCTATGAAATAATAACCTGTTCTACCTTCTCTCATCCTTCACTGTAGAAGGAAAACCAAAGGAGGAGAGACGCATTACAGACTAATGTGCGGACAAGGAAACACAGTGCAGATGAAAGAAGTGTCAGAGAGAAGGAGAAAACCCAGAGCAGGCTTCCACTAAGGGCTGGATTCGGCCTCTGTTCCCAGGCAAGCTCTCCAGGGGCAGAGCAGCTTTGCCTCAGCCACCGGTCCCTTGGTGCAGGGCGCAGCCAGCATCCCCAGCCCCGCTCCCCTGGCCACCGGCAGCTGCAAAGGCCCATCCTCCCGCAGCTGCCCTCCTGTCTGCCCGGGGCCGGAGGCAAAACCAGAACCAAAACCGGAGGAGCAGGGCAGCAGCTCAGCCCGCTGCTCAAGAGGCGCCTTGGCTCTGACAGGTCGGAAGCCGCTGCGATGTTCAGCCGCCCTTACATTTATTAAGCAGGCTTTGAAAACGAAAACCATCTCTCTGAAGGCAAGCACAGAGTCATAGAATGGTTTAGGTTGGAAGGGATCTTGAAGATCATCAAGTTCTACCCCCCCTGCCATGGGCAGGGTCACCTCCCACTAGACCAGGTTGCTCAATCCATGTCTCCAATTTAGAGACCAAGATATCGTGTGGAACAGTGTCAAACGTTTTGCGCAAATACAAGTAGATGACATCAGTTGGTCTTCCCTTGTCCACTGCCTCTGTAACCCCTTTGTAGAAGGCCACCAAATTTGTCAGGCATGACTTGCCCTCGGTGAAGCCATGCTGGCTGTCACCAATCACCTCCTTGTTTTCTATGTGCCTCAGCAGAGTTTCCAGGAGGATCTGCTCCATGATCTTGCCAGGCACAGAGGTGAGACTGACTGGCCTGTAGTCCCCTGGGTCTTCCTGGTTTCCCTTTTTGAAAATAGGGGTTATTTTTCCCCTTTTCCAGTCGGCAGGAACCTCGCCAGACCTCCACGACTTCTCAAATACAATGGTTAGTGGCTTAGCGACTTCATCTGCCAGTTCTCTCAGGACCCGTGGATGTATATTGTCAGGTCCCATGGACTTGTGCCCCTTAAGAAGATCACGCAGTGCACAAACAGGGCGTACTGGAAATCGACAGGAGACACGGGAGGCCACCTCTCGGCTGTCCTAGCCGTCCCAGGCCATTCGTGCCTAAGGAGACCTTCTGCAGCGTCATACCGGCTCGCCAGGAACCGCGGCCCCAGTCCCGGCGGCGGAACACGCCTGGGCCGGCCGGCAGCCCGCAGCCGGCTACCGAGCGGCCGTTTCCCGGGCGGGCGGTTCCCCCTAGCGGCCCCGGGAGCGCGGCCTGCCCGCCCGGCCGCCTCCGCCGGGCCCCGGCCGAGCGGGGTCCCTCAGGGCAGCGGTCCCGCCGTGCTCGGGAGGGTCGGAGCGCTCCCTCTGCCCTCCCCCGCCCCCTTCCCCACGAGCAGCCGGGGGTCGCGCCGCCCCGGACCGGGGGTCCCCCCTCGCAACCATGGCTGCCTGCCCGGCCTCGCCTGAGCAGCTTCTCCTCCCGCACCCCCTCCGGCCTGCCCGTGGGGTCAGCACCTCCGGCACTGTGGGCTGAAAAACCCCACTCCCCGTCACTCTCGGGTGTCCCCACGGTGCTGCCCCACACCGGGCCATTGCCTAGCACAGCTCTGCGGGCGTACCCCTTGTGAGTGGGGGTTAGCTGTGTGGGTGCCCCCTTGGGTGGGGGTTAGCCCCCACACACCCCTGCCCCCAGCAGCACAAAGGGCCTGACAAGCTGGGAAACCATCAGCACGGAATCCCTCCCCTTCCCAGCAAGGTTCTCGGACTCCATATGTCTACCCACGCTCCCTTTCATTAGGGCTTGATCATTAATGACCAACATCTAGTAATTTAGAGACTGATTGCAACTGGGTACATGCGCGCTAAGAAGAACAGTTTCAGTCAAAGGCTGATTAACATGCGCAGCAACATAAGGGGTCATTACTGGGATGCTAACCCAAGAGGAGCCACCGAGCGTGCAGAGGGTTGAAGGTGGGAGAAGGGACCAGAGTGACGATACAGCTTTCCTCTGGGTTCATACTTCTGCAGCAGGAGGCTCCTGGGACAACTGGCCAGCAGCAGCGAAGGAGGTTTCCTAGGAAGGAGAAGGGGACGTGACATTTGCTGCCTCTCATTGCTGCTTCAAGATTGAGTTAGTTTACGTCTCTTGTAACATTTTGTTAGCTGAAGGAGGCTCCAGGGCATTTCAGTGAAAGTTGACAAGTCTCAAGAGTTCAGCAATATTTGTGAGACCTCCCAAGCAAGGGTCAGGAAGGACTGTCATTTGAAATGGTGCGCAGAAGCTTCTACGCAGTTTGAAAATGTACAGAGGGTAAAAAAAAAAATTACATATCACCAGAGATCAGCTCCTCTGATAATGTCTAATACCACAGGCTTCAGTGGCAGGTTAAATTTCTAGGATGGTTTCTAGAGAAGCTGTTTCTTTTGTGGTATGTTATTAGTTTTATTTCGGTATTAAATTCTAAGAAGTCATGAGTAATATGAAGCACGTAGGAAATAGCAACTCACCTCTCCATTTAAAGTAATGGTGTCAATTATCACAACTGCTTTTGATTTGGACTTGCTTGTGGCTACCAAACTAGAGGTTTCATTCACAGTTGCTCTTCACCACCTTTTGCTATTGCATAATACTGTGTAAAGTGGCCAAAACTTCCTCGTTTCCAAAAGCTGTAACCCCTCTCATACTGCACTGGTTGTAAAAGACAAAGCAAGGCACAGGGCAATGGACAATTGTGCTCTGAAACTATAGACTGGTCAATGGCTGGAATCTCATTCTAGGAAAGAAAAATTATTCACACTCCAACATAATTTAAGTCTTACTGTCTTCATGTATTTTCTGTTAAATTCTACCAACAGGGTCCCTAGATTTGGTGGCATACTGGACAGCAGGTTAGAAAGCATCCAGGTTCATAGGGCAGTGAGCACATAAGACGAACACATTCGCAAGAGCAGCAGCCCAGGAGTTTGAATGCTCACCTTCCCTCTTTGCTGGATTGCATCTGTAGTACCTGGTTCTGAGCTGACTGCAGCAGTGGATGTACGATTACAGCCCAGAAGGTCTACTCTGTCGATAAATATTGTCTAACTGCCTGAAACTCAGACAGCAACACACTCATCACATAGTTTTCGGCTTTTTATCACTGGTCTCAACAGAGTGTGTCATGGTTTTGGCTGGACTGGCAGATGGAGAAGCAGCATGGAAATAAAGAGAAGAAATGCCTTAAAATACAGTAACAACATGGAGGCAGGAAGGATGAAGTGCTGAAATTAATAGATGTCTGCTATATTCCTTTCATAAGATCACACTGGGGAAGGGCAGAGAAAAAGGGACTGAAGAGTTTCCCACACAACAAAGCCAAGCACTTGCAGGAAGTTCTGGTTAAGGGTCCCCTAGCCAGCTTTGAAAAAGGAGGATTATAAATCAAAAGAAAAATGTTCGGGAGCATGTGAGGTGTGATTTGGATGTAATATCAATACAAACTGCAGGTACTGAGTAGAGAAGCTTTAAAGTCTCAACTGAGACTAGAAAAAGTAGAAAAAGAAACACGTATAGGCCACACAAATATGTGTACACAAATATAGAGTGCAAGTGCCACAAACAATACTTTCCAGAGTTTGAAATTACCAAATATAAGGGATACGTGATGGCAGATCTTTTCTGAACAAGAGGAGATCTCAGGAGCTGAAAGGACTCTTTCTAATTCCCCTGACATTTTTCAAGCTAAGGAATTTTCTCTCTTGTGTTGCCTAATCATTGATTTATATCCAAGTGCTTCAGTTGGTCCCTGTCAGCTGTCCAATTCCATTCCTGTTGGTGGGAAAGTGAATCTAGAACTGTTTATGCAATTCACTTGCAGTTTGAATTTTATTTTTCTTCTTTAAATATAGGCAGCGCAGAAGCCACTTGAGCTGCTTTGCAAAGTGGAAAGGAAAATTATGACACATTTTGTGACTCGTGTGCTTCTGTCAACATCTCTTCTTTTTTTCCTGTCCCATATGCTCTCCTTCACTGTCATACAGACAAAAAGTCACCAGTCCTGGAAATGTCTTTCCTTTTCCAAATTTTGTTGAATTCCAAGGGGGAGAAAAAAATCAAACCAAAGATTACTCCAAATCTTTCATAAGAAGTGTGAGGCCAGTTAAGAGTTATCTATGCTGCATTTCCAAGGAAATACAGAGTGGCAGTATGATCCCGTCTCATTCCCTTTTGCTGAAGGATATATTGCTGTAAAGGAAGCGGGACTCGGGTAATTACAAACATTTAGACACCCTAAATACAAGCTAGTTTTAAATAGTGGAGAGCTCACATTTTCAGGTTGTTTAGGGAGCTGTACAAACAATAACTTTACATTCAGCATGGTCATAAGGTGGTGCAAACCACATCCTCTTACTCAGTAGCTCAGGAAAGAGTAGGTAGGATTTTTTGCCAGATATCACTCTTCGTAATATTTAACGTTAGTTTGATGCAGAAGTAACACAGGGACTCTTTCTACATGCAACGTTTCACCATATAATCAGCAAATAAGAAGTAAACTCCTTTCCTCGTTCCCCTATCCCAACATATTTCTTTCTGGCACTACATGACATACCCAGACAAATGCTCTAGTGTGGGAGGTCTCCTTGATCAAACATATCTCCTGGTGTTTCATTGCTGAAACAGGCAAGAAGTTCAAATGATACCATCAGCATTGCAGGAGATCACAGACATAAAATGAGCTATCTTCTCTACATTACAGAAGGTATCTGTCAAAAGCCCTGAGGTAAAATGAAGTGAGTTAATGATCTAAAACAGGTAAGGACAGCAGCTTCCCCAGGCCCTGGAAAAGGAAATGAAGACTGATGGCGAGCCAGACTGCTGAATGTGGCTTGAAGCACAACCAAAAGGTGTAGGATCCACAATCCAGCACCTAGGAAGAGCACCTTACCAACGGGTCTCTCTCGGCTCAACGGAGCTGGTGTCCCCTCTGCCTGCAACTGCAGAAGGACAATGCAGGAATGTGCTGGCTCACAGGGACATGCTGGCTCTCAGGTCCACAGGGCTGAGGTCACTGCAGGCAGGGAAAGGCCAGCCCACAGACACAGCCAAGGAAGCTGCCAGCCCTGTATCCCTATAGAACCTCCACTTAAATCTGAGGACTACCTCCTGTATGGGCGGCTGTCATTAAGCTGTGTCAAGGCATGGGGACTTCTGAGCCTTTTGAGGGCCTTTTTTATGCAAGGAAATCCCCTGCTGACCAATTAGTACAGGTTGCCATTTGCTTAACATCATGCTGCGGGAACAACACAGAGCAGGCCAGCATGAATATGCTCCGTCTGACTCTGGTCTTTGTTGCCAGGGAGGGTGCGATAAGTGTCACTTCCCTCAGCAATGCTTTTTCTGGTTTGGCTGTATACACAATTAAAGCATTGCTAAGTTACTGGAAATGTAAACACAAAATAATCCTTTACTAATCCAGCAAAAGACTGTCATTTCTGCTACCATTTCTCCCCTGCTCTTTTAGAAGTGTATTTCTATTTCCTCTTTTCATACTACGTCCCACATATTGTGGTGGTTTGCTTGCTCCAACCCCATCATCATGATCACTCCCCTCATATTGATACCACCCACTTCTTCACAGGCAGCCCGGAGAGGTGGTACTTTGCCCAGAGAGGCTTCACAGACCACAAGACAGAGAGAGTCTGGTACGTAGCTCCTACTTGCAGTCACTGCCCACAAATTCATGTTTTTCCATTTGCACATTTGCAAGCGTGACAAGAGAGCAAAGTTGAGAACCTAGTTTTTTTCAAGCATAAACCAGTGAAGTACAGAAATAAAGATACTACCCTGTCCCCAAAAGACTAAAGAATGCTTATCAAGAAAATGGGTATTAAAGAAAAAGAAACTGGGGATAAACTAGACATTTATCTGAATGACCACTATCAGTCAGCAGTTTTCTGTCAGGTGGCTGTTTTGTCCAGAGGTAGCCGGGGAATTCCTTCCTTCCAGGCTGCTTCTGCCTGAAATTCATCAAATCCAAAGGTATTAGCCAGTGTCTTTTGTGGGTAGCCTTTATAGCTGTGCTGTGCAGTCTCCTTGCTGATCTATTCATCTCTTCTTCTGAGTTGGTTAAATGTATTACTAGGCCCAAGCTGTAACACTCTAGCCACAAGACTCAAGCAGCACAAGAGTAATTCAATAAGTACCTCATTTCCTATTTTAACAAACAAAACTTATCCCACTCTTCCCTTTCACAGATGTGTAGATTTGCTACAGCCTTTTTCAACATCGGAGATTAAAAGCTGGGAAGACATTTGCATTAGTAAAACCAAAGGTTGAGTTGGCAGCTGGGTTCAGATCTTTAACCCACTGAGGTGCAGATGTTGGCATCCTCACCTCCCATGTTCACAGAGGGCACAACAAACTGATAGAAATATTTAAACAATCCAGCCTTAAACCTCAGGAGCCTCAGATTTTTTTTCTACTTCTGTTGAGCTGTTATATTTAACACAATCCCCCTTGCTGTAGTGTCTGAGCTCTTTATTGTCTTTTACAGTGATTAAAATAATGCATCTCCAGGAGAAACAAGAAAGTGCTATTGTCCTCAGTTAGAGATGAAGAATCAAAGCAGAGAGAGAAAAACTACTTGCCTCAGATCACAAAAGAAAACAGCAATGAAGAATTAAACTCAAGTCTCCTCACTCATTATGACATTATCTTATTCTCTTCTTAGGCTTCATTATAGAATTTTTAAAAGTCTGTAAAATGTTCAAGTCAGAGAACAAGCAAGGGAGCTCCTTTGACATAAAAGTGCAGGGTCTAGAGTAGAGATTTTCTGAAAGAATATATACATATTTATTATTTTTAGCTAGTATCATTATTTTTAACCCCTACTGTTCAAAATCATGGCTAAGGCTTCAGAAAATAGTACAATTGGGATCCTATTAATTTGCCATTGGCATGAGTGGTGTCCAGGTCCACTGAGTATTCAATGGTTTTAAGACCCAGGAACATCAGATTTCTTCTATAGTCATAGAGTAATCCAAACACAAAAACTGGGACTCAAACAGGTGGGATTTGAAGGTAAAACAAAACACAAACCCAGAGGCTTTATGAGTAATCAACAAGAATGAGCAATGCTGTAGTCAGCTTGTGCTGTCAGAGATATTGTAAAGTGAAAAATGACTCACAAGAGGGAATTTTGTATGAAGCCAGGAGGAAAAATGTTGTGCGTGTTTCTGTGGAAGTCCAGAATCAAATTTCCACTCTGTCTGTTCAACATCAGGCTAAGATAACTCCCCAGACTACCACCTGGTATCCCAAGGAAGGGGCATGATCTCCCAGACGTGGGTTAAGCAAGGCCACCTGCATGCTGGCTGACTTGTCACATCATCGCAGCCATTTTCTGATCCAGATACAGTCGCTGCATGATTTGAGGAAGGGTACCTCCTTCTTAGGCGGGTGGGGTTCTTCGGTGTGTGCATTTATCCTTGTTCCTAAGGAACAGACAAAAAAAAAATATAATGGGAGTCATCCTGAATGTTTGCCTTGTGTAAAGACAGAGTTAATTTTCTTCTCTGCCCAAGCACCTGCTGAATCCTCTGATGTGAAGTCATGACACATCAAGCTAGTGATGAGACTGATAATTAAAATTTTTTAACACTTTGCACTAAAAGACATTGCCGGTATTACTCCTCTAACCTTCTCACTGCTTGCACTGACCCTTTCTGCCCTGAACAGCTGTCTCAGGGCAACGAGGTGCCTGGCCTGGCCCTCTTCGCTCTGTGCTGAAAGCAAACTTGGACCGAAATCTTCCCCTTGTTACAGAAAAAAATCCAAACATTTCTCTGTGGTGTTTCTTACCCCCCCACACAACTTTTTTCAACTTACAGACCACTGATTGTGCATGACTCCAAACACAAGCTCCATAGGGTTCCCTGCCTCTCCCAAACCATGGGGATGTGATGAGGGCTTTCGTTGACAGCTGTTCCCACCACAGCTCTTCTCTTTGCACACACCCCAAGAGAGCCCACTGCTCAGCATTTGAAGGTATTTTGCAACACCAGCCTTAGCATAGCTGCTGGCAATTCCCATTTTCTCCCTGAACTTCTTGATCTTTAGACAGATCTCTTTGCTAGTTAACCATTTTTGCCTGTCATTGGAGGGTCTCTGTGTGTTCCTAATGTCTATTTCAAGAGAAATTGTCCTTATTTCCAGAGCTGGCTGGGGCTATTGTATCCTTTGCTTTCGAAGAGAAGTTCCCCAACAGCTTTACAGCTTTAACATAAAGAAATTCCAGGCTTCATTTAAGGTGAAATCTTCAGCTTCTTGGTCCATTCTTAACCATTTAGTTCCCCTCCAGTTGTGCATCATTTTCCCTTTCTAAAAATAAAGAGTTACAGACCCACATTCCAAGTCACATCAACTAAATCAACTTCACTTGCTCACTCAAGGTTTTTTTCTACAATCATCTCCTTTAAGTTGTTAATGTTAGTCACAGAAACAAAATTTTAAGCGGTATCACCCTCTGTTGGTTCATTGACTGCACAGTTAAACAGATCTTTTGAGTGTCACACCCATGGCCTATGATTGCTAATGGTTTTCAGTCTCGATGACTGAGAAATTAAAACTGCCTGTGATACAAATCTCAGGAGTATTTCTCTCTCTACTAGCATTAAATAATTCTTTGTTCATATCCAAATTTAACTCCCTAGTCTATCCCAGAAGGGCCTCCTTTGACATCCTCTCCTAGAAGGTTTTGATCATAACTAATCTACTTTATCCACATTATCACTCTTTTTTAATAATTTATTAATATCTTTAAAATATGATTCTACTCCTCCGTTACCTTTAAACTGTTATTTCTATCATTTCTGTACAGTGCATTTCCAACATGATTGCTCCTTGTCATGTAATAATCACTGCTGCTATTCCACCTCGATGCAGTCAACCTCATATTCAGTGTCATGTTCTGCACATCACCTGCAATAGTTGTGTCTGGTGTGAATACACAGGCATGTCTGTCATCTCCTATTGACCACATACTTCCAAGCTATTTACTCTAGTAAAAGTGAGTAATTTGACTGTTGATATTGCCAACTTGACTACAGCTGGCAGCGGTATTACTCCTTTTTTCTCTTTCTCCTTTTATTATAAAAACAGCCGTAAGGATTTCACTACTCTCCCAAGCCATTTTCCTCATTTCTTAGTTTAAAGTTCTTCTCATAAATCTTGTTAAGTGAGATCCCAGGAAGCTATATCTTCAGCATTATCCATCCTCAGATGAGTCCCCTTTGCACAGCTTTTCCTCCAAACCACAATCCTTGTACTGACGGTACTAATCTGCAATATTTTTTCTGGCTTTCACACTTCCTTCCAAGGACTGAAAGCACTTTACCAAAGATTACCTGAACTCCTTTGAGTATCGTTCTGGCACAGTTATTTTTTATTCACTCCAGGCACTGACACTTGTCTTAACAGGGAAAAATCCACTGCTGATCCTTCCTATGACCTTCAGGATCTTTTTCAGCCTCAACACCCTGTCCCAGGTCCTTCCTCAGAGCTACAGTCCATGATCCCCCCACTCACTAGTGACAACCTAACCAGTTTTTCCTCAACAAGGGTCGTTCATGCTCCTAGGTGTGCCCTTTTGGGGGCAGGTGGGAATCTCTAGGGTCTTCTCCCTCCTGTCCTTTGTCCTGGACACATGTTGTTACAGCCTCTCTTTTGGGTCAGTTTTTTGGGGGCACTTTTAGCCAGGCAAAAAGAGTAACATACATAACTGTGAAGTGTAAAGCAATTATTTATCAGCTACCACACATAAAAGACAGCTAGGATCTTTCTGAAGTGTTAGACTAAGCACTACTGCGCTCATGACCCTGATAAGGCATCCGAGGGTCTTTGCTGGCCAAGGAGAGGCAGGCAGAAGGGACAGCATCATCCCCTGCACCTCCCTGGGACAGATCCACAGTGCTGCTGGGGTGCCCTCTGCCACCAGTTCTGTTGCCACTGATGGCGTGTACAACCTCACCAAACGGCCCAGTGTTTCCTGGCTGTCCAACTAGCCTGACCAGCCTGCTATTTTGTTTTGGGTTGTTTTTTCCTTCAGGATTTAATACTTCCCCACGTTGATGTTTTACCTCTTGAAGCCTTGAGCTATGAACAGTCCTCTGACTTTTGCCTCTCTTTTTGAGGAGCGAGCTGCTTTCTTATCTTTGCCATTTCTGCTTCTCTTGCTACTTGTTGTTTTCTTCTTGCAAGGGAACAAGCCTTCAGCTCCACCACAGTAATCCATCCTCCTCTCAGCACCTAACTTTCAGGTGCTGCGATGAAGGTCCATATAGCCTCTTTTCCACCATATCATTGCTTCTCCATTGGCATTTTATCACACTGCCCCTACCTACCCTAACCCTGGCCCCACAGAGCTTCTGTCCCACTACTCATAGCAGAGACAATTCATACATAAAAACCTTCCAGTATATGTCCTGCACCTTCTGCTTCCAGTCTTTAATATCTCTTCATTTTCTCCATTTTCACTCAGCTGAACTTACTGTCCTCTATTCCAGGGCCTCCCTTTAAGAAAAGGACAACAGCCACAACAGAAAACACCCCACCCCACCCTATTTGCCTTTTTATTGCTTTGTTTTCATTTCAGGCCACTTAGCTTCTTCAGTAGGCACATATGTAAATTGTTAAGAAGCGGGTTTCAACCATCAGCATATTTTTTCACAGAACATAATTAAATTAGCGGAACTCATTGCTGCAGTTTATTTTGGAGATAAAAAAAAAAAAAAAAAAAAAACAACAAAAAAAACCCACCAAAAATGGGTTAAGAGATTGCAGGCATTATGCAGGGCAGGTTTATCAATGGTTATTAAGAAGTGATTCAAATACAACCTCCATCTCACAAAGTCCTACATCCTTGACTGTAAAAAGCTAGGCAAGATTTTTAAAGTGCAAGATAGTTGTATTTTTCTATGGTTTTTCTCTTCTCTGCTGCTGGCCTGTATCCTGTCTTGAACAGAGATGAAAGCAAAGTGACCAGAGCTGAAATGGGACCTCACAACGGTAACTTTCTGCCACTCTTATCAAGACACTGGGACAGGGGTTGTTTGCTCATATGTTTCAGATGGCAGGTAACATATATATACAAAAATTAAGCTAAAGCAGAACACTTTCTGCCTCTCCGTTTATTGGCTGTTATACTGCAACAAACAAATAACATGTTTTATCAAAACAAAAATATGGAGCTCATGAAAGGGAGCTTGATCAAGAGCCCTGTGGACAGAAGCCGTCCTACGTATTGCCGAGATCACAAGGACAGGCGAATTTCCTTGGTCTAGCACTGGCTACATGGCAGGGAAATGCAGTAGATTCCTCCATACCCCATTCACTATCTGCCTCTGCAAAGACTCATCACAAAGATGCCAGTGTAGGAGCTGTTTTCTATGGTATGGACACCAATCCACCAGGAATGTACAGCTCGTTTAACACAGGCCAACCATGCAGGCAGAGAGAAACAGCCCATAATCCTTAAACAAATTGAGGTGGAACTTGTAAAGAATCACCTAGTATTCATCTTTGAAATAAAAATGTCCTTGTCTAATATTGCAATTCTGAATTGCCCTGTAAAATATCAAAGTTAGAACAGTGCAGAGCCATCTCCATGATGTCACTTCTCCTGTATTCCTAAAAGAGGGATGGATTTCACAATGTCTGGGCTAGCTTGCTTCACAGCTGACTCCTTATGCAAATTATAAGGCAGCATAGAGGCATTCAACTATTCATTCAGAGTAAATTCAATCAAATTCCACCAGGGATGAGCTCTACATCAATGGCACTAAAACTGGAAGGGCAAAAAAATAAACCGTCTGCCCATCAGATAGTGTCTGTATATAAAAGGTTTGCTAAGTGTGGACTCCAGAGCTGGGACTGGTCTTGACATTGTATCTAGTAGATGTATTCTAAGCATTTGGGTTTTTGTCTTTTTTTTTTAGATATGCTAATTCTCAATTTGCACTTAAGCACAATGGCTTTTTAAATGCAAGCTGTTGTGCGATAACAGAAATTCTGTGCCATTTTGTTTTTTTTTTTTATACATAGCTACTGAATAAGTCAAATGGGACTCATGCATTTGCAAATAATTGTACAGATTAACATTACATCATTCTCTCTGGTATTTCAGCATTCGTGAAGAAAACATGAGGCTTAGCTGGCAGCAATGCCTGCACGCAGCCATGGCTCCTATGTTTTCTTGCCGAGCAACCCAGGGTTAGGAGGTCACCAGAAGAATCACTCTGTAATGCTTTTTCCTAGACAGAAAGCCACATAACAGGAACATACTCAATAGTCGGCCCCATCTTTTCCGTGCACGTTGTTTGTGTAAGCATCAAGAGAGATCTACAATACACAAGCACTGCAAATCGGCGTTTTTCAGTGCCTTCTTAGAGCTGATGCTCAAGTTATTTCTTGCATATAAAACAGATTAAAAAAAAAAAAATCACACTGCAGGAAGAGCTTGTTTAACAAAAGCTATGTTTATCTCATCAGCTGTGTAGCTCAGCAGGAGTGATTTGACAGAGCACAGCATGGGTTAGGGGGATTTTATTTTGGGCTTATCACAGTCTGATCTTGTGAACTGAATGCCCATTAGCAGCTGGAGAGCATTAGGTGTACCGCCAGGGTGCATATTCTGCTTGAGCTCCATCAGAAAAGATGCAGTGTTTTCGGTGTGCTCCAAGGCTGCCTGACAATATGAATCCAGCACAGTAAGCACAGACCATGGGGGGTTTCTTTTCAAAAGCACATTCGTGACCCAGGCTAACACTATGTGAATGCATCTACCAACAGATGAGTACAGAAAATAACAGCTACACAAGAATCTCAAGGATAGAACACGGACACCAGCTCACTAGTGTGATCAAGCCTCTCTGTACGAAAGTGTTTGACACATACAGAGCTCAAGTCGCTTTTTGCTTATTTGACAAGCCATATTTGAAATGTGATTTTCTAAGAACGTGCTATAGATGGGATGATGACAGCTGCAGCTGAGAGCTAAACAATGTTTTGTGTTTCGCAAAACATTTCCTCCGAGCCTTAGTATCTTCTTTAGTCTTTTTTCTTCCCTCCTATATACCCTACCCCAAGCTGTTTCCTACATCACAATTAACTCCAGGCAATAATATCAACAGTTCCAACAAACTGCTGCAGCTTGTCATAGACAGGCAGCAATGACCACCAGGGATTAATTTTTTTTCTGCCTTATACCAGACTGATACCAGGACAAGAGAGAGGCTTAAAACACTCAACAGAAAGGAAAAAAAAAAATCCATTAGTCTGAGATGCACTTTACAGTCACAGTCAGATGGGATTTCCATTTGTGTATCAGCAATTCAGATTCTTTTTCCTAAAGAAAGAAATTATATGCAAACAGTATTCTAATAGAAGACAAAGACTGGAATTTTGAGTGCACAAAAGAAAGACTTATTTCAGGTTATGGTTTCCACAGCAACTTTTAATTTTATCCCTCGTGTGTCTATCTGTCTAATAAGGTCTTTCACAACATTTATGTATAATAAGATGTTCTGTTGATGGAAAATTATTTTGAAATTAATTTCTCAAGGAAAAAAAACAACATAACTTTTCCTGCATATATTCACAGCTTCACACACAGAGAAATGTACATATGCATAAGGATTTTGCATATTTGTGCACATTTTTATTTTTGCTATATATAGCACCATGAAACAGGCGACCACTGTTGATTACACAAGAATGACAATGATAAAGAATGTGATAGTAGGTGCAGCTGGTAGAAATTCAGACCTGGAGGCAGGCGGTGCTCATGAAGGTATCATAGTTCTGCAGGCACTAACTTGCCTGATTAAGGAGGCAACCCTAACAATACGATAACTGCTGGTATTTGATTCTAATCTTCCTGATTTGAATATTTCAAGAAAGTTGAACATAAAGGCAAGCAGCAGGCCAGAGCTTTTCGGTAGTTGGCTCACTCATCTTTTTTTCCACGCAACACTCCTCTCTCACGCAAGAGATGAAGTGAGTACAAGCAAGACATTTATGTACTAAGCGCATTGTTTTGCACGTGACCACTTGTTTTGCACAGAAGAGGGGGTTGTATACTTCAGACACAATAAATATAAGACAGAAAGGATTTCAGGGATTTTGTCCATGGTTTCTCTTTCATACTCGCAAATGGAAATCCAAAATATAAGCACAGCTAGATACAAACACTACACTGTGGCATATAAACTCTGTTGGACCGTGGCAGCAGTCAAAAAAATCAATCCAAAAAGCACTTACCTTTGCTTGCTCAGCAGTACTTATTGTCAGCTGATAGAATAGAATGAGTGGAAATGAAATATTCTGAGCTCAGTACAGAGTGATAATATTAAAGTCAGAAGATCTAGAGATGTATCATCACAGTAAAATGCCTTAATAGTGTAGACTCTATGTTTCCAGCATCCCATTTCATATTATAGCTCTGCTAGTGAAAAAGCTTTATGTGGTGGGTTGACCTTGGCTGGCCACCAGGTGCCCACCCAGGTGCTCTCACTCCCTCTCCTCAGCAGGACAAGGGGAGAAGATAAGATGAAAAAGGACAGAAGATCATTCACCAGTTAGTGTCATGGGCAAACCAGACTTGACTTGAAGAAATTAATTTAATTTATTGCCAATTAGTAACAGAGTAGGATAGTGAGAAATAAAAACAAAATTTAAAACAACTTACCAGGTGTTAAATTCTTCCCAGATTTACCTCTTCTTTTCCACCCCCAGCAATGCAGAGGGGTGGCAAATGGAGGTCAAGGTCAGTTCATAACACTTTGTCTCTACCACTCCTTCCTCACACTGTTCCCCTGCTCCAGCATAGGTCCTTCCCATGAGATACGGTACCTCATGAACTGCTCCAACATGGGTCCTTCCTAGAGGCTGCCATTCTTCAAGAACTGCTCCAGCGTGGGTCCCCCACAAGCCACAGCTCCTGACAGAAAACCCGTTCCTGTGTGGGCTCCTCTCCACGGCCACAACTCCTGCCAGGAGCCTGCTCCAGCATGGGGCCCTCCACACTCAGCTAAAGCAGGGACCATCTGTGTGGTGACTTAACACACTTGGAAAAAATGCTCAGTCACAACAAAAAAAAAACCTGACTGTGACTGGGAGGGTACTCCGCAACCCTAAACCTGCAGACACAGATTGCTAATCTGTCGTGGTTTGGCCTCAGCCAGCAACAGAGAACCAGGCAGCCGCTCACTCGACTCCCACAGCCGTGGGAAAAATCAGCAGAAAAGGGCAAAACTCGGGGGTTGAAATATTATAATTTAACAGAACAGGCAAAGGGAAGGAAAAAGAAAAACAATAACACCGGTAAAGGAATATAAGAACGCGATTACAGTACCGCCGCGAAGCGCACCGACCGAACCCACGCCGCCGCAGCCTGCCGAGTGGCGACTAACTCCCGCTCCCCGGCTAGCTGCTTTTATAGCGGGGCGTGGGTCACGTGGTATGGAATATTTGCCTCCCCTGCCGGCTCCTTGGGGAAATTAACCCCATCCTTGCCGGAACCAGGACATTATCCACCCCTTATTCCATACCATCTATGTCATGCCCAGATCTTTCAGTTCCCATAGTCTATGAGCCATCCCTTAAAAATGTCCATTAAGCTCACATGGTCCATGACGGTAGGCTCCAGCAGTGAGAACAGTCTCTCAGGGCACATAAGATGATGTGTAGTGCTGAACTGGTGGGTGCTGTATTTGAAGCTGGTGACTGGGGAATCCAATACAGTCCATGCCCATGGTCCACAGGTTGAAGATGTCTATCTCAAGGAGATTGCTGGGCGCCAGCTGCTGAGGCTGGTGTACCTGATGCAGTCCATGCCCACAGTCCACAGACTGAAGATGTTGATCTTAAGGAAAATTGCTGGGCGCCAGATACTGAGATCAGTTCTTATTACATCATCACGTACTTTACTCAGTCTCATCAAAGTCCATCTGTCATTGATTTGGGTGATTCTTCTGTAGTACCATTGATAGCAATAATAATGATAACATACACCAGCAAGGTTATTTAACATTTAACGTCATAAAATTATATTCATTGGCTATTCTCACCCAAAATCAAATCCCCATGAGGTACACATCGGACTTCCCCATCCTCTCGCATCACCCACCAAGTGCACCCAGGTCCTTGTGCAAAAGCAATCCCACGGATGGGTTTGCCTTTGCCTGAGGCAGGGCTAATCCAGACTGTCTTTCCTAACATATTCTTCATATGCACTACAGGGACTATTAAAGGGTGAGCAAGGCTTGCTAATCACTCCTTGAGTCTCTAGTTGACGAATCAACTTATGGATGGGAATCACAGAGTCTCGGTTAGTACGATATTGCCGTCAATGCACCGTTGTGGTAGCAATCGGCACCTGTTGTTCTTTGACCCTCAACAACCCTACCACAGAGGGGTCCTCTGAGAGACCAGGCAAGGTGGATAACTGTTCAATTTCTTCTGTCTCCAAGGCAGCTATGCCAAAAGCCCACCGGTATCCTTTTGGGTCCTTGAAGTATCCTCTCCTGAGATAGTCTATGCCAAGGATGCATGGAGCCTCTGGGCCAGTCATAAGGGGATGCTTTTGCCACTCATTTCCAGTTAGGCTTACTTCAGCTTCCAGTACAGTCAACTCTTGGGATCCCCCTGTCACTCCAGAAATACAAATGGGTTCTGCTCCTCTGTAATTTGATGGTATTAAGGTGCATTGTGCACCAGTGTCCACCAGAGCCTTATACTCCTGTGGCTCAGATGTGCCAGGCCATCGAATCCACACAGTCCAATAAACCCGGTTGTCCCTTTCCCCCACCTGGCTGGAGGCAGGGCCCCTCTAATCCTGATCATAGTATACGTCACTCACTTGTTGCAAAAATGATTTGGAAGTCCCTTCAAGAGGATCGGAGGTAAGATCAGGCCTTCCATTCTGTCTGGGGAACTGTCTGCTGGAAACAGGAGCTGCACTTTTCCTGGAGGGATCCCCTTTTGTGATTGTTCTTCCTTGCGGCTCACGTACCTGTGTCCGTAGGGTTGAGGTAGGTTGTCCATCCCACCTCCTCATGTCCTCTCCGTGGTCATGCAGGTAAAACCACAGGGTGCCTCGTGGTGTGTACCCCCTATACTCTCCCTCTTGAGTAGGGAAACACCTGCTCCTAATAGCTGAGATGTTGGCCTGTACAAGTGGGGAGTAGGACATACTCTCCTCAAGTTGCTGGACCTTCTGGGACAGTTTCTCCACAGCTGAAACGAGAGGGGAAGATAGGCTTTCTTCATATTGACGGAGTCGTCCAGCCACCTCATCCACCATTGGTCCCTCTTCACCTCTCCATTCCATCACTGCCAAGGAGTTGGCATATGACGATGGTGCGCTCCATACAAACTTCCGCCATATGGGCCTTGTGCACTGGACTTCATCAGGATCTGTGGGTAACTGCACGTTATCTGGGTCGAAGTAAATCATCTCTTGTACGGCTAACTCCCTTAGGTACTGGATACCTTTTTCCATGGTGGTCCACTTGCTTGGACGACATACAACATCTTCACTGAAACGATACCTTTCCCTTACACCTGCCAGGAGTCGTCTCCAGAGGCTGAGGGCTTGTGTCTTTTTCCCAATTGCCTTGTCAATGTCCGCCTCCCTAGACAGGGATCCCAGCTGCTTAGCTTCCCTGCCCTCTAATTCCAAGCTACTGGCCCCGTTATCCCAGCATCGGAGCAGCCAGGTGACAATGTGCTCACCAGGAAGTCGACTGAAATCTTTTCACATATCTCGAAGCTCACTCGGGGATAGGGATAGGGTGATTATCTCTGGTTCTGTCTCTTCCTCCTGTTCCTTTGATGGCCCTGGTTCATCATCATCCTTTACTATGCGAACTGATTTCTTGGTGTGTTTCTTCTTCTGTATAGGAGCAACTGATACTGGCACAGGTTGGTTGTCCGGTTCAGCTGCAGTGCCTGCCACTGGGGTTTGAGTGGCTGCATTGCCTGCCACTGGGGTTTGAGTGGCTGCATTGCCTGCCACTGGGGTTTGAGTGGCTGCATTGCCTGCCACTGGGGTTTGAGTGGCTGCATTGCCTGTCACCAGGGTTGGAGTAGCCACAGTGCCTGACACCAGGGTTGGAGTAGCCACAGTGCCTGACACCAGGGTTGGAGTAGCCACAGTGCCTGCCACTGGAGTTGGAGTAGCCTCATTGTCTGCTGGACTGGCTTTCCCCTCTTTCCCCTGAGGGTCCTGCATAGTACTGAGCAGTGTTTGGTAGACACTGGCCAGGGCCCAACACAGTGCCATAAGTTGTGCCTCTCTGGAATAGCCACAGCATTTTCCTTTCAAATATTCTATTACTTTATCAGGGTCCTGTAGTTGTTCAAGGGTGAAGTCCCAAACCATTGGAGGTGAGAAGTTCTCTAGATACCTGCCCGTGTTCTCCCACATCCCATGCCACCCCTGACTATCTGGCCTTGGGACAGATCTCTGAGTGGTAGTCTTAAACAGCTGTTTTACCCTAAACAAGACTTGAAAAACATTCAGGAGACATAGCAATAGGAAAACGCTGGTTTGAGCATCCCAAGGGTATTCAAAATTCTCAAGAGGTGTTATACCTGGCCCAAAGGAGAAAAGGGAGGCAAAAGAGGTGGGGAAAGTATCTCCCCCTGTTTCTCCCATAGATTGGGTGTGATTATTGATAACTTCTGAGAGACGGTAACCAAGGTATGGACAGGACAGCAATACTACATAGAAACCCCAACAAAGCCACTTGAATAGTGATGTTACCATATCATAAGCTGATATTGCACAGGACAGCAAAATTATAGTCCTGATCCCTCTCCCTGAGATAACAAACAGCATCACAGGGAGTACATACAGCATATAAGAATTTACATAACAAAGCCATGTAAACAAACGAAGCAACATTGTAACCGGCGACTATTTAACTAATAGGAGAAATGCATATAAGAAATCCGTTTTAACAAGCTCTGGTCAGATCTGTCGTTATTACACCCCTTCGAGCCCCACGTTGGGCACCACAAAGGACTGTTGTGGTTTGGCCTCAGGCAGCAACAGAGAACCACGCAGCCGCTCGCTCGACTCCCACAGCCGTGGGAAAAATCAGCAGAAAAGGGCAAAACTCGGGGGTTGAAATATTATAATTTAACAGAACAGGCAAAGGGAAGGAAAAAAAAAGAAAACAATAACACCGGTAAAGGAATATAAGAACGCGATTACAGTACCGCCGCGAAGCGCACCGACCGAACCCACGCCGCCGCAGCCTGCCGAGTGGCGACTGACTCCCCCGCCCCGGCTAGCTCCTTTTATAGCGGGGCATGGGTCACGTGGTATGGAATACGTGCCTCCCCTGCCGGCTCCTTGGGGAAATTAACCCCATCCTTGCCGGAACCAGGACAGTCTCCTAAATTGCAGAATCTAGCTTGCATAGAATCATAACAGTCTCTTATGATCTTCTTCTCCCATATCCAAAGCACCAACACTAATACCTGGCAACCCTGTGCTGGAATGAACCCATGGTTAGTTTGGGATCTAGAGACCCTGGTGCTAGTCAGCGTCACAGAATAGCTGAAGCTGGAAGGCACCTCTTGAGATCATCTAGTCCAACCCCCTGCTCAGGCAGGGGCAGCTAGATCAGGTTGCTGGCAGGGTTGTGTGCAGTCTGGTTTTGAACACCTCCATGGAGAGAGACTCCACAACATCCTGTAGGATGATACCAGTGGTCCAGCAGCAATGAAAATCTACTGTCTCTCTCATTGGTTGACACAAAACATTGCAGAAGAAAACTACCCTCCCTTGACCATCCTGGACATACACTGATGTCCTCTGTCACAGGAAATCAGCTGTCCCTGTCTGTCTTGCACAATAAACCTATTTCTACACAACATGTTGCTCGACTTTCTATAGTAACTGAGTCGCCAAAAATGCTCCAGTATTGGGTATTTCTTGAAGTATCATTTGGAAATTGACAGAATTATTGGCTGGAAAAGCAAAGAGTGATTGCTTGAGATTCTACGTGTTTTCCTTGTTGTGCTAAGATGCAGATAGTAGGATCTACTTGGTGGAAGGTTTCATAGCATTTAAACATAAGAATGCATTTACTAAATATTAGCTCCTGATATAACATCAGTCTAAACTCATGCAAACAAGGAACAACAGGAGAAACTCAAAATCCCTCTGAGAACAATGAAGTGCAAATTTGTATTGGAGCACAGCAGTCATACAGACATATCTGGCTTACATTCAGAGAAGACAGATACTATCCTAACATGACTCTACCAGCCTAGAATTCAGTGCAAATCCCCAAATTCAATCTAGGTGACAATTCTCACTAACTCAGGAAGAGGATGATCAGCCCACTTTTGAGGTGCTGTGGAGATACACTCCAAGTTGAGCTAGTCCTGTTCTGTAGCACTATACACCCCATCTAGGCAGTCCCTAAATTCTTAGGTTTATCTGCAAGGAAGATGCTTTTGCTTTGAGAGGGGTCCTGGGTACCATTTCTTTTTCAAAGAGAAGACAGAGAGATGGGAAGTTTTGCCTGAAGGAATACAGCAGTTAACAGACTTGAAAAGTTCTTGCAGAAGCTTCCTGGGGTAAGACAAGGAGCAAGATGCAGAGGTTGGGTACAACCTCTGTGACTGTGAGGCAAATTACCAGTCAGGCTCCCACGAAAGCCGCTCAGGCTTTTCAAGACCTTTTTCACCAAGGATATCGAATGCAACTGGTGAGACTCAGGTCAGATATCCCGAGCAGATCCCGATGAAAGGAATTAATTCTCATGCAGCAAGAGATTATTCCTTATCTCTAGCTGTTCCAGAGTTCTCTAAGCCAGGCATCAGGTTAAGTACTGTCAAGGCACGGGAGCCTGGATCAGGACTAGAGAACAACACAAGCCTTCGCAGAAAAATAACAGAGCAGGAATCAGGAGTCAAAACAGAAGCCAATTCAGACTAGTCCCAGTCTGAACAAGGAAGTCCAAGAGGCTTTTCTGGGTACTTTGTGCTAAACTCTGTGAAAATTGATTTGATAATACAGTCAAAACCACTAGAAAATACAAGGGAAACCCTGCAGCAGATGCAGCAATAAGCTTGATAATGACAAGAGACAGAATCTAGAGGAAGTGGAGCAAAAAGCTTCCTTATGCTGTTTGTTTCTGCTCTTCTTGGGGGAAAATTTTACTTTTGCAAATGCACGAGGAACCTGTGGTTCTCCTTTTTCTTCAAAAATATTATTGCTTATTATGATTAATCAGGTGAAATAGCATCTATTTTCTACAGTAGAGCTCAGTCCACAATTTCTTGATTATATACAATGTTATTATCGATGTATGAGTCAGACATAGGTATGATCCCATTCAGGGAAATCATGACATTGTGTCAGAGATATTTTATTATTGTGTCTGAACTAAGTAAAATCACCGATAACCAAGACTGTTTGAAAAGCCTCACTGATAAATGCTTGCTTAGTTTCTCTGAGCTGGATGCCTATTGCTGTAAGTGGTCCAACAGTATGAAACTATGGAGGAAAAAAATAAACCGGCTATGATGTTTTTGCATAATAATGCAAGACAGGTGTCACCCAAGGAAAAATAAAATGCTGCATACTATGCATTTGGATTTGGTAGGTGAACTTAGATTTGCAGGAGCTGAAGCACAGGAGTGGTTTATAGTTAAGAGCGACTAACTTTCTATTATGTATTGGCCAAAAAAAAAAATAATAATCAAGAATACCTGGAGAAAGTATGTCTCTAAGAAGTTCAGTGAAAAGTACTAGAAAATTCCAAAACAAGTCACAATTTGAAACCTATTGTTTCCCACCAACACCCCCAAAACAAAAAAAAAATCTTATAAAGAAAAAATTTACTTGAGAGGATCTGGGACCTACTAAAGGAATTGAATGGAAAATGCAATTGTATTTGATGCCAAAAAGAGAAGGAAAGAGAAGTGGATAATAAAGTACTTAGAGAAGATAAAAATCAATAGACTGAGAAAACTAGTGCATGAGAACACTGGAGAGACAACTTTAAGGAAATAAAGAGAAAAGAAAAGTGAGTTATTGATTAAAGAAGCACCATTAAGAGTACAAATACAAACTATTCCAGGACAGAGGAGTGATAGGAAATGTAGAAGTCATCTTACTTGGTCAAATCATGAGCTCTTCACTGCCTGTGGCACAAGAAAGTTGCATACAGATTGTGGACGCCAAGTCAAGTAGCTGAGGACAAGTTAACACCAACAAAAAAGACTTCACAAAAGCAGAAACACCAAGTCAAAGACATCAAAACCACTAGGACAATATTCCACAGGTGTTATAGTTATTACAGGGGAGCCAAGGAAAGTATTATTTTCTGATCAGACAAGAAAAGCTATGACAAATGATGCCAAGAAGGCTAGACCAAAGAATATAGCTGAAAGAAAGACCAACTTAGGAAATCAAGTATTTCACTGAACTGGCAAATACCCTTAGGACATTTGCCCCATTTCCAAAATCTACAGGAAAAATATTTATCTTCTTCATTTCAATCCTGGTGTTGAAAATTGGGATTTTAAGCAAATCTTGTTTATAATCTGAAGTAACATTCCAATTTATGGGATTCTAAACATAACTTTTTGTCAACCTTTTTTTTTTTTTCTTCATATTCAGCAAACAGAAAGAGAATAAAGAACAGTTCGGCAGCATCACAACACCTGCTATTACCAGAAGATAAATTGCTTATAGATTAATCGAAAAGCAGACGTCATGACTATTGCCAAGAGTGCCCTATAAACATTACGAGCGAAAGTTCACACAGTAAAAGAGGAGCGTTTTCATCTATAATCACATCTAGTGCTAAAAAGCACAAGTGACATGCAATCAACTGTGGATTTGACTAAATAGTCAGTCTGAAACAGCAGTGGCAAGGCAGAGATGTGGCAACAGCCCTGGAGCAGGAGCTCGACCTCTCAGCCTTTTTTTTTTTTATTTTTTTGTCAGTGTACACAAATAGCTCACACCAACACCCATCCCCTTCCAGTAACTCTCTCCCAACAATTATTCAATCCACAGTCAGCATTTTCCTATCCATTTTGACAAGGCCACAGAAGAATCTGTGGAGGTTTGCAATCCAAAATATTTGCCTTGCTTAAATTTGCTTTCGGTGCAAATAAAATCACCAAAAGTGTTCTTGCAATTAAGGAAAAAAGCATGGCAATATACTCATAAAAACATCCTCAAGTTGGTTATTTTCCAAGAGACAAAATGCACAATTTGGGTCATTCTTGGGATTACACCAAGATGCCTATCCCGTTACAAAATCAGCATGACGGAAAATATTTAAGCGATTTTCATCTCATTCTCAAAACACTCAACAGATCAAGTGCAAAATTAAATCCAGGTGGGAAACGGGCACTTTCTCAGCCGGCAGCCCAGGAGAACACAGCTCAGGCAGGAGCCAGCAGCTACCAGCCCCTGTGGGCAGCTCTCAGGCAGCGTGGGGAGGGCTCCCGCACCCACCCCGCGCCGCTGGCCCAGCGGCCGGGCACTGCCGCCCACTGGTCCCTGCTGCTGGGTGGGAGGAGGGAGTAGGCAGAGGTGGAGCAGGCTGCAAGCCCAGGTCCAGCCTTTCTGACAGAGGAGGAGATAAACCCCTGGTGAGCCAACTCAAGCAGTGCCAGGCCCTTCCCTCCTCCCCCTCGTTCCCCTGAGGTGTGTGTCTCATGGCTTTTAGCCCTTCGGTGTGCAGGTCATCAGACCAAGAAGCGCGATGCTTCTTACAGACTGCCCAGAGAGGTTGTGGAGTCTCCCACACATTCAAAACCCGCTTGTGCAACCTGCTGTAGGTGAACCTGCTCCAGCAGGGGGCTTGAACTAGATGATCTCCAGAGGTCCCTTCCAACCCTAACCATTCTGTGATGCACACCGCTCTTTAGTGATGGCAGGCAGAGAGGGCACCATCCAAGCCCATGCCTAGTTTTCCACCCTGAAAGAGTGCAGAGAGCTTCCCATAAGACCAAAGCCTGTCCCTCATCACTCACGATCAGCAGTGTAAACGGAAAAAGTAATTAATCACACTATTAAGTATTAAGCTGCAATGACCCAACAATCATGCTCACTCTCTTAAGTCTTATCGTTCTCCTCTGTCAACCCCCTTCTCCAGTCTCCCATTTTCCTCTCTCTGTTTCCATACAAAACCATTCAACTCGCAGATCTCTGTGTCTTATCCCAAGCACCAGCTTCCTCTCTCAGCATACGCAGGGGCCCACTGCTTGGCTAACCTCATCTTCCTCCTTTCAAAGACGATGCTATTAGCAGAGCTGACAGGCCCACTAGAACAGTTATCACCTCTCGGCAGCTTGGATGTAATACACACTCCCGTGGTCAAAAGCTCCGGTGAATTGCAGAGAGCTAAAAAAGAAGCAAACTCTGTGTCTGAAACTACCTACCACTTGTGCCGGTATTATAACGCATACAAAAGATGAGCAGAAAATGAACTGAGCTTGTTCAATTATTATGTTCTGCCTGGAAGCATTATTCACGTCCCGGCCTTTCTTACAATCACCCCCACTGGCCACATTATTCTCTTTGGCCTAATAAGTTTTATTAATCATACACAACGAGCTTGAAGAGCATAAGGACCAATTTTATTGCAGAAGGAAGATACAACAATTAGGCAGCAGAGGCCTTTTAGTGCCTGCAACACGTGGGTTTGCCGGAGCCGGGGGTTGATAACTCAAGGTTTTTGTTGGCAGTAAACAGGTGATGATCAAAGCCTGATCAGGCTACAATGCTGTAAGCTAATTTTCTGAGAGGTTGCAGCAGGACTTGCTCTTTAAATGAGAAATCAGGCAAACCATAGTCCACGTGGTTGTTAAGAGCTGCGGAACTGCCAGGAGAGCCCATTTCACTGAGTACCTGCAGCACAAAGGGACCTATCTCATTGCCAGAGCACCTTGTTCCAGCACATCAAACAGTCTCAAAATTTCTAGGAAATGCGGACACACTGCGGGTGACTGGACCAATTCCACCAAATACAAATTAAAGGGGAAAATAAAATCACAAGCACAGAAGCCAGGCTTTTCACCCAGGGCTAATTATCACAGTGATGTTTCTCCAGAGGGTTTTACCCCCTGCACTATCATCTCCCTGTCTGTCTGCATTTCATCTTACTTTTCAACATTTCATTTGGTGCAAAGGAATTATAAAAAGTTCTTGCTTTGCACCCTAAAAATCACAACACAGGTGCACCATGACCACCAAAAACAGACTGCTCCACAGCCTAACTCTCTTCATTTTGACAGCCACATCATCCTTCAGTCTGGCTTCAATGGTCCAGCTTCCGAATAAGACAGACCCAAATTGCTGTAGTGGTCCACGGGAACGATCCACGCTCACTTTCACACTGAGCATCACCAGCCTAGGAGCCCAGGATTAGACGGAACTGGGCAGTTCCCTAAGAAACAAGAGATTTTTTCCCTATTTCAGAGGCTTCCAGTCACAACCAACTCCTTGACAGCACTGTGACTGAGAAAGGTCCTGCTGACAGAACAAAAAAAAAGGATGCTGGATGGTGCCCACCACACACTGCCAGCTGCAGGCCAGCAGAACTGGGAAACCACTTCTTGACACTAAGGTGCTGCTGCGGATTTCACTAGAGCTACAAAACACCTTTCCTAGCCAGCATCACTGAAAACCTGTTTTCACTAATTCTGAGCTATCCGTCACTTATTTCTCCCAGAGGCTGTATACGTGGAATGGTGCATCTCCTTCCCTACAGATGACATGAAGAAGCTGTACATAGGTGTGAGATAGTGACCCATCATTGACATTGAACACCACAAGAAAGGCTCTGCTCAGTTACCTGCCAGGCGTGACGGACTGCCTTTTGTAGGCACTTTTCACTAAGGCAGAGTCGCTCTTCATGCCTTTCTGACTAAAATGAAAGGCTGGAGAGATGTCAGTAGATGCCCACCACCCATGTCTATTTAGAAGTGCTAGAGTGAAGTGCAATTAGAAGGCACTGGGAGATCCTCATGCCTAAGAACACTGAAGGAGCAGAGATTAATTCCTCCAGCAACAAGCAGGCAAAGGCTGTTCAATACACACATTTGAGTACACCCATTGCTGCATGAGTGTTTGGAGGGTTTGAGAAATCTGACAAATGAAAACAGAAATGAACAACCAGTCGGGGGTGGGGGTGGGGTGGGAGTTCAGCTTGGGGGCATGAGCATGAGAAGAAATAAATGATTTGGTTAGAGGTTTTTTTTGTTTGTTTGTTTTAAACAAGCACACCACCTGCATTTTTCACAACTTAACACTTCTGTTCTCAGTAAAACCATGCTGTGATCTCAGCTTCTAAAAAATTAGTCAATAAACACTTACCCAAATAGCCCCAGAAATCATTTAGGTAAATATTTGCATATTTGCACATTTACTTTAAAATGAATCTTAGAAAAATGCCCATTGCTATTTCTCATTTCCATATCAAGTACGATTTCAAATTGGCTTTTTTCTTCTTCCATTATCAATGCAAACAGAAAGTTTAATTGAAAAAGAAATACATTAAAAAATAAAAAATACACAAAGATGACAAATACCAGATTATCATTTGCCACATGTAATTATCTACCCAGAAAGAAAAACCTCTTTTATTTCTTCATTTCTGCTGGATGCATTTCTTTGACCTTCTATGTTTTGGGTCCCCTGTGTCACTTCCTGGCTTCCACCACAAAATTGCAAAGAAAATGCAGCTGTGAAAATGGAGAAAAGTGCTACATATTCACCAACAGTCTGTTGCTGTGGCACAGAAATATGTCAATTGTTGATTTGAGGGAAGACAGCACATACATCTGGGTCCACTTTCAAACAAAATTCAGATATGTATTTCCCCAGCTCGGTCTTTAAAAATGTCAAATGTTTCAAGAGCTGATCTTTAGAGAAAGAGAGAAATAATTTACTAAAAGAGGTTGCTCTCCCCCACTGTCTTCAGGTCAGGAAGGACAAAGGCTTTCGTGGGGCAGTTTTGAGTGTTCTTTTGGCCTGCTATGCCGTAAAGTCTGAGATTTGCTAGTTGAAGTATAAGTTCAAGTAACTGAGTATCATTAGTAGCTGAGCTGGTATTAGACTGCTTGTGCCTACACTGTTAATAGTTCATATATATATCATTCTTGGATTGTAATTCTGATAGATACTCTCTGATAGCACAGGAGGCTTGACCGCTCCTGTCTTCTCACATGATGGTGTGGACCTGAAGTTCTTAGTCTGCAATATAAAGAAAAACATGTACCATTATATTAGATTGTAGAGTTTCGTGGAACCATACCTACATAGTCCAAACAAAAAACAAGACCAGAAGAAACCGGGTAGGTAACATTACTTTTGCAAAAGAACTGTTATTTCTCTAAATTCTGCAAGCACAGAGGGTGAAACCTGAACTGACAGAGATGCAACAACCGCCTTCACAAAGCCTAAACAGGACGGCCTTGGCATATTTTTTTCTTAACGTGATTGAAAACAAATTTTGAAATGTTGGTATTTTCAGCAAAATAGATAATAATGAACAATGTTAACTTCTCTGAAAAAAACAGGCGGGCCACAGGCAATCCAATTTAGGCACCTAAAATTACTGGAAGCTTTTGACTTCGATCTCTGCAACTCCCACTCCCGTCAGTCAAATCTTCCTGAATGCCATAGAACAGCATATCAGGAAATTAATCATTCCAACTTCAGAGCATTGTTTGACTGGTTTGCAACAAACAAGACACACGGCTATAAATTTAAGCGTGAGCAGAAAACAAATTATGAAATAATTGCTCTTTCAATGTACATTAAATGACGCAGAAGCCCTGAGAAAAGAGCAGTATATTATCATGCTGTTAAATATGTATCACGACACACTGGAATTAGAGAGGAAGTAAAAGTTGCGGTGGCAAATTTATCACTGCTCTTTTCTAACTTCTGAGTGTTTGAACCGCAACTTAAAAAATAAAAGTTTCATAGCTGTGTTTGTCTCTAAGGATGTGCACACTTTCCCCTCATTGTAAAATGTGTGCCTGTTTTCATCCGATCTCTAATCAGGCAGGTTTCTGCCATCAAGTGCAATACACATTCTTAAGCAAAAGATCAGAGTTAGGATTACTCTGTGAAGCAGAAATGTGAAAACATTAACTTTTGGAAGATTTAAAATTCAGCTTAACCACTGGCATTTTAAATATAATTTATAGTATTCTTGGGCAGGAAATGCACTACACCACTCTCAAGCTAGTGCTTAAGCAATGTCTCGGATACTCTGAATATACATGAAGATAGGGCCATCCAAACAAGAGGCACCCTCCCAGACACACTGTTCCTCATTCCCCCCTCCAAGAAAACACAGAGGTAAATGGGAGTTTTGTCAGAGCAGACACACTGCAATGAAATCGCATGTTTTAGTGAAGAATACACACACACACACACACACACACACACACACAAAAATGCAAAGCACGCACACACAAAAAAAGCCCACTTACTGCAAATGGTACTGCCACCCCACGTGCTGATTTACGTAACCTGAAAGCTAAAAGTAGGATGTCAGGAAATTAAAATGGTTTGACAGGGCAAGGTGCTGTTATGTCTACAGTCCTCCTCTAGCTGCCCTCAGCTGTTGAAAGATTCTCTTCAAAATACAGTTACATTCATAGGTTAAGTTCTTATTTTTTATGACCTGCTCTTGAACACACTGTTGTTTTATTTTTCCCTTCGTTGGCAATTTTGGTCAACTTGGGAGACGTGACTGAATTGACTCAGGTGCATATTTTGTCAGTTCTGCAGAGACACGCTGGGCCAAGGAACCCGTCTGAGCACATTTTCTCTTCTCCTCACCTGTCCCAAAGACGCACATCACACTGTGACAGGGACAGGCTACCCTCAGAGTGCTGCAAGCACTGGTCGGTACTGCCACCACCAATGACAACTGTCCTTCTGTTTTCTTCTCCTGTCTTTTTTTTTTTCTTCTTACCCTGCCTTCTCTGCTCTTCTAGTGCACACCTGGCCTCATTGTCACCTCTTGCCAACCCTCTTTCACCCCTTTTGTTCAGATGTGGTTCATGAAATACATCTGCAATGTAATGTGCCCAGTGCGGGGGAGGATAATCTGAAAGCCACTGAGCACAAAGAAGAAACCCAGAGAAGCAATAAAGCTAGAGCAGCACCAAGGCAATGGAGGGGAGTAAATAAGGCACTCCGATTCTCTGCAAATTCCCTCCATTTACAGTTCACCCGCCTTTACGTTGCCTTCTCCCGGTGCTTCAACTCCTGCTCTCCTGAAAACACTTTTGCCTTCAGCCTGTTATTCTCTCTTCCTCCCATTTTAAGACTCCACTTGGGCTTCTACTACCTTCATACCCCATCACAGCCATCTTACTCGACTCCAAGAATAGCAAACCATCATCTGAGTTCTCAGTATCAAATTCTTCAGTAAGAGGCTGGCCCAGTGTCAGTGAACTCTATAAGGCCTGAGAAACTGAGAGTGTACCAGAGGGAAGTATGTACATTTGCCCTATTCTTACACATGCTCAAGGGAAAACTTATGATTCCTGATAGAAATGGGGAGCTTGTTTGTGTCTAGTCATTTGACTAATTTGTGAGCTGTCATTATTATGTATAGAATATTATGTCGGTAAATGCAGAACAAGCAAATTAGTCCTAAAAACTCAAAACCTACCCTACTCTCAGAAAGAATCTGTTTCATCCTGGATGACTCTCTGCCATATATATAATGCATTAATATAATAATAACTATGGCTCATACAAAACTCCAGACTTGTTTTAATGTTCCACCCCTTATTTTTTTAGGACTTTTCCAAAAGGGCAATGCATCATATATGGACATTTTCCTCAATCTTTGCCTCCCACCCCACTCTCGGCAATAAAGTACACGTCCTTGTACATGCACGTGGTCAGCAATGGAATTGTAATACATTTCAGGCTTATCGAATGACTTACCCCTGCACCCGAAAATCAAACATATAGTCACACCACTGACAGCAGCAACACTTGCAGAGCCTCCTATCATGAGATAGGGAAGGCTGGGGGAAGTGTCTGAAAGACGAGAAAAGAAAGCTAGTTACAGAGCTAGACGTCAGTGTGCACTGACTACATGATGTTACTACCTGCCTTAACCAGAGGAGAGAGCTAATCCACCACCCCCGCAGCTCAAAAGAGCTGAGAGACACAGATGAGATGTCTGGGGACCAACCAGCAGTAGGAAACCGCCTCTGCCACCCAGTCAATTCTGTGTACAAACACGCTTTCATTTTCAATTCGGCTGCCTGCACGATCTCCTTTTCTTCCAATGCTATTAGCCCTGCAACAACAGAACTGACCAGCCAGCCCTGCAAAATGCTGTTATTAATGACTGGTCTACGCCAACTTGTGTCCTTCATGCCTCTACTGAGATATTTTGGTGATATGAGCACTTGTTTAGCTGTTCTTACAAATGCTACTGGAACAGACTTCTAACAGGTCTGGCACAGTCAGCTGAGAAGCTGAATTTTACCCTTTACTACCTTTGAGCCTGGGAAAGATCACTTTAAAGACACAGACAGACATTTTCCAAGGAATTTTTCTCCAGACCATCACCACTGTGGGCAGCTGGACAAAATTCAACCTCTGGGGTTCAAAACTTGACATCAAAAATTAGTATTAGCTGCTGTATCACAGCAGCTGCTGAAAGCAACTTTTCTGTCATCGGTGACTAAAAAGGTCACTGAAGCAGTGTATCAGGTTTGCATGGCAAGGTTTTGGTAGCAGGGGGGCTGCAGGGGTGGCTTTTGTGAGAAGAAGCCAGCACTTCTGTGGTAACATATTTAAGAAAGGGTAAAAACTGCTGTGCAAGAGCAGCTGGGAGAGAGGAGTGATAACATGGGAGAGAAACAGCCCTGCAGACACCAAGGTCAGTGAAGAAGGAAGACCGTGGTGAGGCAGGCTGTCCCCCTGCAGCCCATGGAGGACCACAGTGGAGCAGATATCCACCTGCAGCCCATGGAGGTCCACGCCAGAGCCAGTGGATGTGCCCTGAAGGAAACTGTGACCCAGAGGAGAGCCCCTGCGCTGAAGCAGGCTCCTGACAGGACCTGTCACCCTGTGGAGAGGAGTCCATGCATAAGCAGGATTTCTGGCAGGAATTGTGACCCCGTGAGGGACCCATGCTGGAGTAGTCTGTTCCTGAAGGACGGCATCCCAGGGAAGGGATCCATGTTAGAGCAGTTCATGAAGAACAGCAGCCCATGGGAAGGATGCACATTGGAGAAGTTCATGAAGGACTGTCTCCCATGAGTGGGACCACACGCTGGAACAGGGGAAGCGGTGAAGAGGAAGGAGCAGCACAGACAAAGTGTTATGAACTGACCACATACCCCATTCCCCTGCGCCACTCAGGGGGCCGAGGTAGAGAAGCTGGGAGTGAAGCCAAGCCCAGGAAGAAGGGAGGGGTGGAGGGAAGGTGCTTTTAGATTTGTTCGCATTTCTCACTATCCTACTCTGATTTTATTGGCAATAAATTAAATTAATCTCCCCAAGTTGAGTCTGTTTTGCTCACGACAGCCCATGTCCTTTTGTTGACCCATGAACTTTTTGTCATAGTTTTCTCCCTTTGTCTTGTTGGGGAGAGGGAGCGATAGAGCGGCTTGGTGGGCACCTGGCAGCCAGCCAAGGTCAACCCACCAAAAGCAGAATGAGGAACTCTTGTAAAACAGATCGGGGATAGAGAGAAGTGTACATTGAAAGTTTCTCCATACAATGCCAAGAAACATTTGGTTTCAACTGACTAACTCAAAATTATTAATTTCTCAGTCAACATGCACTAGGACTTTGCCTTATAACCCCACTAAACAATCTGCAGAGCCCTGGCATTCAGTGGGAACAGCTGCACAGAACAGCACAAAGAAGCCCAAGAGCACGATGAAGAGCAATTACAGAACAATGTTATTTACATGACAGGTTTAGGGACAGAGTCTGATTTGTAGCTGGGTGGGTAACCAGGCAGGTGGCAGTGGGAAGCATGCTGTTGACCCAGCCTAGGTAGCTCACTCTGGTCACTGTTCCGTTGGGGTGATGGACTTCTTCCTCGATGCTGTGATTACTTGCAGGGATCCAGGAGATGTCAGCAGCTGGCTTTCCAGCAGACGCTTGACAGGCAGCCACCCTGTTCTCATCACAGGTCAGAGTCACTGTAGGAGGGACTACAGAAGGAAAAATAAACAAGGCCACAACCATAATTTCTAGTTCAGTATAAAATCACCAACTGCAAAACAGGTGGCATTTTTTAGTTTGCCTGACCAATTCAAGAGATTTTTAAATAATTTGGAATATTAGCATCAACGACCTTTTAAAAAAAAAAAAAAAAAAAAAATCAAAAGTCCAAAGTGAATATCTCCAAAACTAGCTAGCTGCATCTAAAAATACTGTTTCTTCATGTTTCCGAAAGATGACTCCAGTAGTAACAGGAGATGATGAGATGACAGAGAAGGGTGGATTAAACGAAGACTTATAAGTACGGAAGTGCACATACTGAAGAAAACACATCTTGCTGAAATTCCAGCTAAAATATTAAGGAGATTGGGTAGGTAGAATCAAAAATTTGCTAGTTGGGAAGTAAAGGAGGAATCGGACAATACTGTTCTGCATAAAGACCCACAACTCATATTCTGCGTTTGACAAAACAGGCAAAGGCTCAGACAACACCTAAGCCATTGTCAGAAAGGCAAGACCCTGCAGGGAAGAACAAAAAAGATAAAATGACAAAAATTAATAATAGCAATTATAGAGTTCCAAAATTGATTTCCCATAATTTTTATTTATATTCAGAAGGCTTAACTAGTATGTCCAGAACACAAAATCTTCTCCTATGTTTGGTTTGGTTTTTTTTTTTTTTAATTTATGGAAACCTTGAGATAGTTTACCTGACTATCTGAAAAAGATGATTTGATGTATCCCTTATATTCTTTTGTTCCTGCCTATGTTGAAAATAAAGTAATTTCACTTTTATTTTAGAGATGCAGTCTTATAGACAGCTTTCAGTATTTCTGGAATAGTGAAATATTTCCAGATAGTGTCTGAAACTTTTGCTTCCTTCCTATTCAGCTTTTACCCAGAAAAAACACACATTGACCTCATTGTGAATTTTGGTTCAGCACCTTTTGCTCAGCTTATAGTGGCAATATTTATTTGATATCTTCTGTATGCATTAACTTAACCTAGAATGTATACTCCTGGTTGTATGAAAATTCACACAACATTCAAACCCCATGTTACACCCAAAGAACTCTCTCAGAAACTGTGCAGACTGTTGGATTTGTGTATTTAAAACCCGGCTCATGAGTCAGAAGTTAAAACACAAACACAAAACCCCCAGTTTATTTCTCCATAGAACCACCAAGTCCTATTGCATAACTCTTTTTCCCCCTCTCCAAATAGCGACACTAAATCAGCTTACCTCTTTATTTTCAATTTCAGCATGCATCCAAAATTAAGCTGGTCTTTCACCACCAAATCAAATCATTTTGATCTACACAAACAGAGAAAAAAACAAACCAAACAAACAAAAAACCCACAAACAAAACCACAAGGTGTGTCTTACCTATCACAGTCAGAGAATAGAAAAAAAGAAAATTCCCTTCACTGCTGACAATTTCACACGTGTAATTTCCCTCATCACAAAGGCTGACAGGGTAGATACGAAGAGCAGGGTCGCTGTCAGGTGAATATTTCCACGTCACCATCTCACTGCAGTTTAACTTCCTTGTCTCATTGTGATCACTTCTATAGGCCAACAAGCAGCAACTGCTGCATTCCATCTTCCATGTCACCATTAGCAAAGACATCTTGGAGACGTAAGGGCAACTCAACACAGCCTCATGACCAACCTCCACACTCACCATTTTGTAAGCTACATAAGAAGAAAAAAAAAAAAGACATTAAAAATGATGCTACAGCCACCAAAGTATAGGAAACTCTTGGCTTCATCACACTTAAAAATTTCTACTTCCTACTGTACTGACAGCCTTGGGGACACATTGCCCTGTACAGACACAAGTAAGCAGTATTCAATTTCCAGGTCCAGCATCCTGCTGTCACTTTTTGAAGTCTGGAAATGTGGTGGAGATAGTGTGTTTCCACTGTGGATGCTGTGCAGGTATGCACGCTGATGCGCTGCAACTCCTCCATCTTTTTTTTATGCAAAAGATGTCTATCACTTTAATATGGGCTTTGAAAAACTGATGGGAAGGGCAAGATTCATCCTTAAGGGAAAGGAAACTACTTTAAAAAAAAAAAAATATATTGTGTTATTGAATTAGGTGCCTTGGTTAAAGTGCAAGTAAAACCAGAGACAGCAGTGGAACATGCACCTGTAACAAGGTTAAAACCCAAGATCACTTGGTGCAGTAGTTCACCAGGCATATTTAGTAAGGGGCATACGGAGATCCCTTTTCTACCAGAAATCATAGCTCTCCTGATATTGTCCCAGTTGAAGAGGAGATGGGTCTTCAGGTGATCTGCATTGGATTCTGATCAGATATATCATCCTGTGCCACTCTGAAAGGCACACGATTATTTTGCCAGCTGAGGCAACATCATCACTCTTTGCATTCACGTTCAACAATATGCAAAATTTCCCCTGGCCAACAGCAAAGTTTCAATGTACTGGTCAGTTGGAAATATAGAGTACCAAAGAGTGCTGCATGTAGTTCTAGATCTTTCTCACTTACCTGTCCCTTCAGCCAGATTGATTAGCAAGAAAAGGAGTGCAGCCAGAACCACCCACGTCTGAGCCATCTTTACCAAAAGGAATCAGCACTGCAGAAAGTGAAGGCAAAGAAAATGGTATGTCACAAATTTTTGTGCAAATTCCTTCAAAGAGAACACGTAGTAAAACCTCTGTCTCCTTTGAAAACAGAAGTTCTAAACAAGACCCCAGGTCAAGTATCATTCTCGTACTGAAGAAAGTAAAGCAAAAAGGGGGTTGAAAATAAATAAAACACACTACTGTTTACAAAACAAGTTTTAAAAATCCAGGATCTCTGATACCATTTTACTGGCATCTCTGGCTGCTCACTATTCATGCCCAACTAGCTAGCGCAAAGATAGCTACAGACCTCTTATCGCCACTTCATAAACTTACCTGCAGCATATGAAAGCAAAAAATGTTTTTGCAGGAGCAAACACGCACGCATTACAACTCTTTCTGAAAAATCAAGGTACCAGCATTTACAGAAAAATTCAGGATCTAGACTTTATCAACTATTTGAGAAAGAAATTATTCCTAACCCTTGCGTGCTTTTAATTTCTTGAAGGGTAACTCCACTTCTGTAGTGGAACAAAAAGAGCAACCGTCCAACTGCAAGAGATCAAAAGCATGTGAGTTTGTTTCCTGCTTTCATAGACACAGTGAACTAAAAAGGCCTCTAGTAATTTATGCTATTCTACAGCTATATATACTTTATGACAAACCATACCTTATAAATTGCTAGCTCCTTTTTGGCAAAAGGGCAGTGGTAAGATTGAGACAGTGCTGTCATCCCAACACATTGTTTTCTGGTTCACAGGAAAAAGCAGAACTCCATGCTATCCGAAAGCTTTCCAATCAAAATATATATGGTTATCAGTGGAGAATTTCGATGTAAACCCATTCAGCTCTTACTTGAACATGGATTTGGCCAAGAACTTCACTGATACTTTCCTACGGTCACATATCATGCATAAATGACCGCAATTTGGCAAGGCAAACTTGCACTACACTGTACTGCAACATATTCCTGTGTATTCTCACAGTCAAACTCCCAACCTTTTCTGCCCAGGTCTCAAGGACGAGCACCCTACTGCATGGTTCTGTCACAGCAGAAAGGTTCACAACCAATGCACTGCTGTGTCCCCAGCCAGCTGGGGGATAAAGCCCAGTGTATGCCTGTTTCCACAACACTACAGTAGCCATATCCTGACTGCAGTTTTCTGATGTTGCAGTCAGAAAACAGTGGCCGCGCTTTTGTCTTGAGCCCCCCTGCAGCCTGCCCACAAAGCTATCTCATTTTCCATCCCTCGCCTCTGCATTCCCTCAAAGCGTCTTCTTGGTAGACCTTTTGTCATCCTCTCCTTTATGCCGTCATTGGTATCTCTTTAATCTTTTACTTTCTGAATCAGTCACCCGCCGCTAGAGATGACTGGAAAATTGTTTCCATCCCATGGGAAATAGTAATGTGTTGTTTTCATTCCCAAGTCAAAACCCAATAGGCACCAGACAAGCAAATATCTTTGTGCAACGGCTAATTCAGAAATGTCGCATGTGTTGCAACAGGACTTTCCTTCTGGGCTATTTAGATCACGCACTGTTCACACCCATATTTAAATACAAGCATGCTTCTCCATACGTGCCAAGAGAAGGAGGAAATACAGACAGGGTTCACTGCGCACACAGAAACCTAAATCCTCATCTGACATCTATTACTGTAAAAGTAACAGGTTTCAATTATGCAGCATTAAAAATTTCATTTTAAATGTAAAACGTATCAAGTGAGGACACCTGGTGCCCAGAAGAAAAACCAGAACATCGCCACACTTGTGGCACAGAAAGAACAAATGCTGCCACATTCGTGAGCGGAGTGCAAGAGGCAAGAGTATTTTCTTAAACACAATGCAATACGTATGCACGTTCAGAAAACAGCCTGATGGTTTTCTTCACCGTTCTAACAAAGCACTGATGCATCTGGATGAAAAGCTTTCATTGCAACCTGGAAACAATGCCAGTGCAACCACATTGATCAGTATTCTGCTACTAACGTGCACGAGGCAATGAAACTCTTACATTAAAATAATCACAAATTTAATTTTTGTTCACTTAAAATCTTTGCCACAAATGAAATATTTTGTTTTGTTTCATGTTATTCAATGCTGTCGAAAGGTTTGGGGTTGGGTTTTCTTTGCAATTTGTATAAATTATGTATGCAAAAGTTGCTTTCAAACAAAAAGTTTGAATTTTTTTTTTAACCAAAGAATAAAAAAAGATGCTTTTTGACCAGAATTATGTACTGAATTTGACCCAATTTGCAAATAATTTTTCAGTCTCTTTCAAAAGAAAAGTAAAAAAAAAACTTCCACAATGTTTATCAGCAAATTCAGTATTCACCAATTTTGATGGATCTATAAATATTCATAACCAGAATATTGTCATATTGGAACTTGTCCCAGAGAACTATCTTATTTTAAAATGCATACAAATCTCATATATGAGGTTTATTTGCTCAAAAGAACAGGCATTAATGATTAGAAATGGTGCCTCACAGAAAGAACAGAGCATATTACTCTGTTTAAATATTCATGTATGAAACGCAGAATTTAGACTGCAATTTTTAAGGTTCACAATCCTTGAATACTTGTGCCTGTAAGTGAGAAGTAAGTCTCAAAGTAAAACTCAAAAAGGAGAAACCAAGCACAGCTGAATCAAATTCATTTAAAAGTAGCAAATGAGTATTTGTGGATTGTCTTGTGTTATTTCCTTTGATGGAATTAAAACGCCTCAATAACTACATTAAAATAAATTAAAATTTTTACTCAGCCTTGACGGCGGTGGCTGGCAAAAAAAACCCATGCGATCTGCGCGTCACTCTTCCATTAGCTTCAGCCTTCCAGCTGGAGAACGGCACCGCTCACGCTCGGATTCCTCCCAATGAATGCTGAGGCTGGAGGAAAGTTACCCGGCTGTCAGCCTGGAGAAGAGCCCTCCGGCCACGGGAGCATGGGAGACAAACAGCAGCAGTGCCAGCGTGCTTCGGTCTTCTGAGACTCGTTGTCCTGGGGATGAGCAGAGAGACGTTAGCGCACGCAGACGGTCCAACGTGGACGCCGGTCCTGGTGGCTGCTTATGGGGTGGCTCCTGCGCACCAGGGGACTGCAGAGATGCACCTGGAGCTGCTCTCCCACTCTGTCCTCACGAGGGGCCCGGAGAGAGTTACAAAGGAGTGAGAACTATCTCCGTTCAGGACTCTCCATCCCAGATAGTCCCTCTTTTCAGCTGTACAGGTCATTGATTTCTTTTCATTGATGCTCCCAAGATCTTAACAGTCAGCTGATTTGTCTCACAGACAGACACAGCCTCTTCCCTCTCGGAAAGCGCTCAGTGAAAACAAAACATTTGCTTGTGCACTCCCTTGAAGAGGATGTGACACAGTTAAGCAAACTGCTTTCTGACATGAAGAACAAACCACAACCTTAAGCTGTCTGCTTTTACACATCAAACGCAAGCTACAAGCCTTGAGCTATGCGAAGCACCAACTTAAAATCAGATAAATAGAAGTCCAACAAAATAAAAATATGTTAACACAATCTGACGGAGGAAAAGGTGCAGATGATAAAGTACCCAGTATCAATCAGTGCATCAGTCCTCACCACAACTTTTTAAAACATAACCAATATGCCGCATAGCCATTCCCATCCCGAACTCAGCAAAACATGGCTCTTCTTTGCAGTGGAAGACCCTGCCTTAAAAGCCTGTTCTCTATAACACCTGGTGTCTTTGGGCAGGGGAGGGCTGGAAGGGGCGGCAAGAAGGGTAAAGCAGTTGCACGCAGCTGTGTCAACTCTCCCACTTCTCGTACAAGGATAAGGTAAAGACTTACTATTCAAAGCAAGGCTACATTATTTAAAATCCAAATCCATGCTTTTAACGGTCAGAGCCTTCATGCAGCAGCACCATTCACTACAAGGCACTCGATGTTTCCACCTCACCACCAAGGCCTCTCCTCAAAGCCACACTCCTCTGCCATTCAGCTCTCAGGGGCGGACATGGTTCCTGCAGGTGTGAGTACTTGCACCCTGCAGAGGGCTGGCTGCCATCTCAGGCACCAGGAAACCTTACGCTGAATACTCGCCAACCACACAGCAACCTGCTCAGAAGCCTGCAGGCAGCCAACACCTTTTCTGAAGCGAGCGATGCTGGTTATCTTCAACATCCCCAGGTCAGCCTCCACTTTTCGCTGTCCTTTTGAGTGCGGGAAACTCTGGAAGCTGGGCTTATCTACTGGTAAGGCATTTGCGATAAATAACTGGAGCAATTCAAATGGCAGTTTGAGAGGCTCTCCCATTTCTCCCTAAAGTTTTAACATGAGCCACTAGACACCTGAGTGCAAGAGGGACCTGAAGAAACGTAGCAGCAGATGTGTCCATGGGTCTGCATTCCCCGTGCACCTCAGGGGCCAGGCTCCGGGGCTGCTGTTGTGCAGCCTGTTCACTGCTTGCAAAGAGTTTTGCACCCAAGTCCGGGAGCATCCTGCAGTCCCCATGCAGGAGACGGATTTGTCTCGACTGCTGCCCCTGGTTCCTCCCGAGCAATAGCCCTCTCCTGGGAATTCCTCAAGTGGAAATGAAGTTACAAAATATAGAAAGACATTTAATGCCCCGGGAGGAAGGATGAATCACATCAAAAGGGGCAGCAGGTAGATATACCCAAAACTGTTCATTCTCAGAAATGGAAAAGTTTTGGGGGGAGAGGAGTGGTTGTGCTTGCTCTGTTCTTAGCCATCTTCCTTAACCATCTGCAGCTGGCCACTGCAAATGCTACTGGGCTAATGGACCTTTGGTTGGACTCTATAGCCTCCTGGTATTTTTATTCTCTGAAAGATGCCCTAGCCTTGAAAACACATCCATGAAGCCCTGTACTAGCACAGCAGAAGACTGTTAGCACTGTTAGCGACTGGAGGAGCTGTACCTCCATAGCGCATTTTCTTCTCAGGCTCCCTATTTGTCCTACACTTGCTGGCATCTGTGGAAGCCAAAGGTGGTTTGTAGCTGCAAAATTCAACCCATCCAGTTCGTGAGCCAGTTTCTTTCAGATCCAAATATGTAAAACTGTAAAGCTTTCTCTGCAAACTGGGAAATAGAGGGTAGATGGCTTTCTGAAAGGGAGAGGACATTTGCTTTACATTTTCCATTGCATGGGTATGGGGGGGGAACAACTGGTCCATGTAGCTAACAGCTTGAATTTCCTGGGTATAAGCCACCTGCAGCTCTCACCAATGTCAGCAAACATGGGGGAAGCACTGCTGATAATGAAGCCTTTAAACCTTGATGCTTCCAGGTTAAAATGTCCAGAGGCAATTACATTGCGATTTCCAGAAACCAAGAAAAAGGATTTCTTTTTTAACTGCAGATAGTTTTCCCCTAATTGCACAGTCACTGGACTCAGCAACTTCTGCTCCTGGCCCTACAGAATCCCCTTACCACTTGTGGGTCATTAACCTCAGGGGCTTCTCACTTATCCCAATATTCCAGCAACCAAATCTATCACAACAGGGACGTTTGTGATCCCAACTGCTTTAATTCCTGCCTCTTGTGGACCTACTGCACCTTGTTGACGGTTTCCCAGGAAGACCCAGGGAACCAACAACCCGCAAGTACAATTACTGCCTTCGGAGTTGTGGATAATCCAAGAAAAAGTCCACCATACAAGTACTCAAAGATGAACAGAAAAGAGATGGTTTATAGGTGGACACTTACCACCACTTCAGTAAGGATCGGTACGTATCTCAGAGTCCCCGGATGGAAGCTTCCTCCCCGTCTTTCAGCCAGAGGTATTGGCCTCCCACTCCACAGCCAAATGTGATGGAATTGCACCACACATCCCAAAATGCATGTAAAGAAGCTGCAAATCTCAAATAACTCCCACTTTAAAAAGAACAGAAACAACAGAAGAACTGGTGTATAGCAGAAATAAAACCTCAGGTCATCCTTCCTCACCCATGAGTCAATCGTAGGCGTAACAACTGCTAACCATAGTTTAGGCAGTGCCAAGCAGGGTAGAGATACAGTACTACCAGGCTGCTCTCCTTCGGCTGTTCAATGCTTATCCTACTCCACACCCCATGGAAGATGTTCTTTGAAAGCTGCATCTCCATCCTCCCATGGAGAGCTGTGAACATCCTGCAAGAAGTCCCAGGAACCCCCAACAGACCTAGATAGGAGTCAGCTACTCCAGCCTCAAGGAGTTACATATTCGGTCCTCCCCAAACTCATCACATAGAAGTTGATTAATTTCTTATTTTATTTTATTTTTTAGGAAGGAAAAACCTTGTCTCCTCTCCTGTGTTTATAGAGCAACTAGATCAACACTTCCAAATATGAAATCCATACTGTTATCACATGGCAAAGGAGAAAGCTCAATAATTTTTTTAGGGCTTCCATTTCTGTGATTTTTACATCAAGTGGAACAAATCAGTTGTATAACAAAGCATACCTGAAATCGAAACCTGTGTCTATATTGGAAAAAACTACACATCCCACCACTCAAATGCAAACTAAAGCCGTGACACCAGTGTCAGGATGGCATTTATCACTGCCTACAATCTTTTGGTGCAGTGTAATAAACCAAAGGGGATGCTTCTGCTTTACCTGTTTCCTTCCTCACCATACAGGCTTCTTTGCTGTCAAAAACTCCCTTCCTTATGAGCCAGCTTAACACCTATAGCTCTGCGTCACATAGCGGTTTAGAAAAATTCTCCATAGTGGTTTCCAGTCAAACCTCTCGCCCCATTTCTTTCCTGCGTTGCAGCTGGTTAGCAGCATTTCTGGCAGGTTTTATGTTCAATGCAAGGGAGTATGATGCAGAAGGGTAGACTTGCCGGGGGAAGTCCAGTCCTATGGCATGTCCTTATTCAGGTTTGTGCTGCCTAAACTGCCTGCTCTTTTTGTAGACCAGTGATCTGCAGGTGAAAAATGTGGCATGAAGTCAGATAAGCTCTCACAAACATTGATGTTGTCATGGGATTGTGGGCATTGCTGGTAAAAGGTCTTCATTTCCTTATCTTCCCAGAGTGGCTTAAAATACAGCCCTGAGGGAAGCTCCTGAGGACAGGGTGGCAGAGCAGTGCTCCAGGCTGGGAGAACATGGACATCAGGACTTTTGGCTCCTTATTCCATGCCCTCAGGTGCTGTGTGAAAAGTTGAGAACAAGGCACTACAAAACAAGTAAGAGAGAGGGAAATAAGATGCAAAAAAAAAGTCAACTAGCACAGAGTGTGCAGGATGTGTCAGAAGCGAGCTCAGGAAGCCTCCTGCTCCCACCACGAGGTCTTTGCTGCATGCATTGATGCCACAGACCACAGCCTTCTTCCCACCCCCTGCCCTCAGGCCTGTACAGCCCACGCCAGAGTGCACAGCTATGGACCCACTTAAAATACATGTAAGACATCTCAATTTGCTAAAAGTATCTGTGCTGTGGCTGTGCCTACGTGTGCATGTTGCGACATATATGTATATTTATAAAAATCAATATATAGAGCTACAACATTATGCGTACAGTTTTAGAGCTGTTGCACTTAAGTGGCAAGGTATCTAGGGATGCTCAGCTAATGAAGTTGCGTCACTGATTATATACCATTTTCCATACAACTCTTGTTAAAGTGGACCCTTTCAGTAGAGCAGCTGCCAGGGGCGACACTCCCGAAGAGTCCAGCTTGCACAGGCAGACGCAGCCCTCCCTCACCCTTGGCAGCCCCCCCACAACATGACATCCAGCCCCATGGTGTAGCCCAGGTGCAGCCCCATCACCGCCTTCCTCCCCTCTCAAAGAGATGATGCTTCCAGCCCCGGCACCCAGAGTCAAGCAGCTGTCTTCAAAATGGAGATGGGAGAGCAAACCAGGTGCTGGCAGCCCTGCCTCACCAGTTTTCCTCACTTCTTTTCCTCCTCAGCTCCCTGCTTGGAGAGCCAAGAGCTACGTACCTCACAGCCCTCCTACACAGCAGGAAAAGTTATTTGGCCTGTTTGCAAAGTCTCCATCACTAGAAATCTGGGTTGCATATTGCTTCTACGTGGTTTATTGTCAAAGCTAGTTTACGACTTCTGTAATGATAAATAGCCTCAACTAAAGCAATTAAAAAATGCATCTAAAGGGATACACCAGAGGCACTTTCAAACTATATAGGCTTCCAACAAACCCCTTTGAAGAAGATGATTTTCCTGAGTGAGGCAATGCGCCATGTAAAAGAAGATAAGCTGAGGATGCTGACTGCAATTTACACAGGAGTCCCTGCAACTGAACAACAAAGAAAATGACCTTATTCAAAGTCCAAAGTCAATACTCTGAAGTCCAGCACCTCTACTCAACCAGGCTTATGTAGATGTCTTACAAAACTTTGCCAAACTAGCTCTAATGCAGTTAACAAGGGTACAAGGAACAGTGACTTCATTATGCCTGTACAGGATGTTGGCTGAATGCACACTTGGACAACTAGCTTGAAAATCAGTTTTCACTGAAAAAGACATTTTCATCGGGAAGTTTTGGTCTAGCAGTCTATATTTCTTTATAAGTTCTGGAAATATGTATTTCACTATCTACTCAAACTTGTCATTTTTCTGTTCACACAGGGCAGTTCTGAGACGGCTACCAAAAAGACTTTTGGTCTTTTGTGTGAAATAGGGAGATGGCATTGACCTGACAAAGGGCACTTACCTCACAGGATGCCTACAGTCTTGACTACGTGTCTTCTGTAACCGTATGTACCTCTGTAACAACTGTTGTCTTTAATAGACACAACGTATGGGCATTTTAGAGACTGGAGTTTCACCAGGTGTGTTCATGTCCTCATTTACCACGGATATGCACCCATGCTCCCTCCCTCAATATAAAATGTCTGTCTGGTGTCTTATTACTTACAGTCCTGCTGCAAGCACCTTGTATTTATGACCTTTCAGCTCAAGCACTCATTTTCACAGTAGTTACAAAGCAAACTATTTGGAAACAGCTTCTATGTTTATACATAGTATAGAATACCGAACTTTGAAGAGTTAAAAAATCTCTTTGAGCTCAAGAGAAATGTCTCTGTAAAATTCCTACTTCGTCTTCTGCTGCCTCACAAAAATAAAAACATAATTCTCCTTAGTCTCTTTTCAGCTATTCCTTATAGTTGCCAGGAGGTGGAAACATAGCTACACCGACCTACAAGAGAAGCATCATGTTGATGTGTAATTGTACAGCACGCTGCCTGCTGAAGAAGAGTGCTAAAAATATCTGCAGTCTGAATTGGCCCAAAACATAGGATCATACAATGCCCTTCCTGGGTTCCCCCCAGCTAGCAGGACATCTATACTGCTTGTTACTGCTTCTCAGCATCAAGGACGCCCTTTAAGCAGCTGGTTCTGTCAGATGTGACATATACGTTTATTTCAACAAGCATCCGAAATCAGGCTGCCTTTGATGGAAAGGCTCACAAAGCAGCAGCAATTGCAGCCCTTCAGAGCTGATAAACAATCAGAGACCTGGCCAAGTGATGAGGAGATAAATGATCACTTATTTATTTAGAAGATGTCTGCTTTGACATTCAAAAACATTACACACATGCCCAAGTATGAAAAACATGGCAGAGGTCAGAAGCACTCATCAGACAAGCTTTAGTAACCACAGAAACAGATGCAGATGTAACCATCTTTGCTTCATCATTTGGTACCAAATTTTAAGTCTCAAGAGAGAACTCCGTACACAAAAGGCAAATTTACATAAATACTTGGAAAAGGGGAGAGGGACACAACACAGTTAAAAGACTGTTCACAAAACAGCCTTCCAAAACATCCCACATTAGGGTAAAACACTGAGCCTGGGTTTTGTTTCTGTTTGCAGAACAGTGAGTTTGACACTGACTTTGTGTCTGCTTCCTGTGCATCCCACCACTTGAGCTCATACTGCTGAGCATTGAATAATGGCCTCAAGCTTTCTCAGAGGAAATTGGAGAGCACAGAGAATAAACTAGAAATATGTCAGAAGACATTTCAGAGGAGAGAAGAACCCAGGAAATCCTTCTTTACATGGAAAACCATAGCAGAAAGGGAAAACCTCCCCGCATAGGAGGCAGGTCCCAGAAAGTACAGCTGGAAAGAAGCCATCTCTTCATTTCAAAGAAAACAACACTAAGAAATCTGTTGCCTCAATGAAGACAAAACCTGGAAGAACTGACATTAGATGTGAGAGACTTTAAATTCTAGGACTAGAAAAGGCATGAAGAAATACTTCTCTACTTAGGAGGTAGATGGGGTTAACAGGTAAAGTGAATAATGCCAATGAACCAGTACCAAGAAGTCCAGAAATCAGTCCCCGAAACCTTGAAGTGTGCCACGAAACACATTGTGAATCCCAGATGTTCATGATGCACAATAAAATGAAGTTGTTCTTACAGCATCTCAGGAATATGATTTTGTATTAAGGAAAGCAGCTCAGATTTCACAGTGTCTTCATGGTATGAGTCCTTGGGTGGAAAAAAAGATGAACACACACACACACACAAACAAAAAAAAAAAAGAAAGAAAAAAATCTGCTGGTGTTCAGGAGCAAAATGTACCAATCCAAATTAATAAAACACAAGCTTATTGAAAAAGTGACTAATGCAAGACCACATCTCAGAGGTTATATTGACAGGTCATCTGGCCACGAAGAGAGACTTTCACACATCTAAATCAACTGCCTGAGCTCAGGCTCAGCATTTAATTTGCAAGATACCTTACGTCTGATTAGCACACAACTATATATTCCCAAAAGGCCATACAGGAGGCATCTGAAGTCCATAAAACAATGGTCCTGTGCTCATTCAGTGCACTCTGGTTTGGCACGACCAGGAATTGGATACTGAGCCAGGTGACTTCTGTGGATGTTGGCCAGAATCCAGCTCAGTTGCACCTTCTGCAAAATTGCTTAAACCCAAAACCAATGCAAGTTAGTTGGGATCATTTCACTTCCTGCCTGGGGAGTTATAGCCTGCTAACCTCTATGGAATTATTACAATAGGAAAGGGAGAGTCATTAAATATATGGGTCATGCCAGAAATCCACCTGCGAAACTCGTGATTTTATAGAATCAATCATAAGCTCTATCTTCGGAAAAGAGAGCAAGAGAGAGAGATCATCTTACCTTTGACATACACAATTATCCAGGATATCATGAGCACAGCCCACATCTGCTCCAGCCCAGAATCCACCCTCAGAGCTCTGTTCTGTTCCAGGTCACTCTGTCTTCTCTGTGGTATTGACAATGCTCACACGTGATATAACGATGACCAAGATGCAAATAAAAGTCTGCAGAACTGCATCTTTCCTTACCTAAAATTTAGTGGAAAAAAGGTGACTGAAGGTGTAATTTTTATTTTATTTTTAGTCAAAATACGTTGCAGAAAACTTTAAGAAGGCAAAAGATTAATATAATCCCTATATCTTAACAAAGCTGAGAGAACAGCTTGGAAGGAATATGGGCTGGTTTCTCAGCCTGCCCCTGATCAGAACCAACCTACAAAGCTCTAGTAGCTCATCGCCACCACCACAACCACCAGATGAGAACCTTGGTTAGTTAGGCCAAATAGATATTCCTTTCTGCTGGAGGCTTGGAGCTGAAGTCACTTGGCACAAGTAGAGGACACAATACCATACGATCAGTTAAGACCTGTAGAGAAATGATTGCACAGGGGCACTGCCACTGTTATGTTTCAGCCCTCCCAGTCTTTCCACACAATATTTTTTCTCTTCTAAGTAGTGAAGCAAGAGAAAAGCAATTCACTTCAATAATAATCAAAATATCAAAAATATCAAAATAATTCACAGTGGTGGCTGCCATATCTCAACTCCCACTCCCTCTAAGTGCCCGGCCTCCCCAGGGTCTACGTACATTACAATGAATTCAAGAGGCGATAAGGCTAGACTGTTTGCACACACAAAGGTCTCCATTTAAGAAAATACACAGATCTCCATTTTAGAGAAAATAACTTTACTGCCTGTGAATGTAGCTATGGCTATAAACCCAGAACAGATGCTAGGTGAACTGGGGCAGGCCTGCATCTAACTCGAGACAAACATACATTTTCCCACACTGCTTTTTCCACCCAGTTCCTTTCAGCTGTAGTAACAGGCCTCAGAGTAGAAATCCCATGGGAAACTATCCCCACTAGCTCACAGAGATCTGCAGCCAATCTAAAACAAATCCCCAAAATTTTCACGTGTCAGTCTTGCATTTAGCGTGCACAGACAAAGAGACAGAGGAGTATGAAACTTATTCCATGCGGCATAGTGTGGCAGCAGTAATTTTCGGTTTCACACCCTAGGAGGAGATGATACATCTTCACAAACACAGTTTCTATCATGCAGAAATTTCGCTTCAGAGACAACCATGTGATCTCCCGACTCCCTCTGCAAGAAAGCTCCTGGACACACAGGGCTTAGCTGTTACATTCACTCTAATGAAGTGGCCCACAGCAGTAAGGACAGTATTCTTTATTTTGGCCCTGCACTGATAACGGCCACTGTTTGACTGGTTGACTTCCTGAATTTTCAGAAGCAGAGAGGACATGACTTTCACCTTGGGGTCTGAGCTTTGTGAGAGGTGCAAGCTTTCCATCTCCTTTCCAAACCCAGTCTCGTTTTGCTTCTGTGCTTTTTTATACCAGTGAGCCTCAATTTGTGACGACTGATTCTATTGATGCCTGATGAGGCAATGCAAATTCAGGTGGTTCTTCCAGGTATTTTGTGGTAGATGGATAAATGATTTCCAGCATACAGCATTCCGTGGTGGATGAGAGCAGACATTAACTGAACTGACCTTTGCGCCAAGCCGACTCCCCCTCCCCTCACAAGACTCCATTTGTTTGTGCACTGTAAAATCAGGGGCTATCTGATGCTCCAGACATGCACAGAGCACCCAGGGTAACAGGTACTACAATAAAAACAATACTTTTTCCCTCATGTGAGAGGAAGAAAAATCTCTGTTTCCTATCATAGATCTTGCAAAGGCATTGTGCAAACAGATTATTCTCTACAAGCTTTGCTGTTTTCATCAAAATGTAAGATGAGAAGAGCGTCCTTTCTTCAAAAAAGAAAGCAAAAGCAGCAGGGGAGAGGGATATTGGGGGGTGGGGGTGTTTGTTTTTTTCTCTTCAACTTTGTCCTTAAAGGTTTTTGCTTTCAAACATTGAAATATTCCATGGGAAGATAATATAAAAATACTGATTGTCTCAAAATACTGCTCCTTTGGGATCGCATTTCACCTCCCTAGCTCCCTGGGCAAAATTCAGCATGGAGAAAACAAAAGGCTGAAAAACATCATGCAGAGCATGCCCTGCTGGAAGTTTATTGCAATATTCTTTTTTTCCCATCTCTCGGACACACCAAGTAACCCCTACACAGGATTTGAAAAAAAAGTGTCAACAGCATGCTTTTCCTTACCAGGGACATTCTTACCTGATACCAACATTGCCAGAGCTGCCATTTGGAACACCAGAAGGGGGCTGCTGCCTCCAGCCCCAGCGAAGACCTCTGTGATCAGAGTCATCTTCTGTACTAAAAAAGGAAAGAGAAGAAGAAAAACATCATAGGCAGTTATGCATGAGTTCTTCTCATGGTACAGAGGAGAGCTACTATCACTTAGCTTGGTACTGCACGCCTGTCCTAGGGCTTACAGCGCAGTCAAAAGTGCACAGACCTTCTGAAACGACGAGCTTGTAAATGACAAAGTAACATTCTGCATTCAAATAAGACAGAGACATGAAATCACATATCTCCTTAAAAAAAAAAATAATAAAAAACACCAAATGACAAACCGACAAGATGACAGATGTCGCAAACCAGAACACCCACACCTGTACTATCTGTAAACTCAAATTGCAGGCAATAGGCTTGTTGAGGCTCAGAGTGCACTAAAACAGCTGAAAGTTAGGACTTAGACCACAATCACACAATTATTGCTGCAGTCTACAGTGAATTGAACAACTGTCAACAAATTCCTAAAAGCTAGCAGAATTTCTTTGTAATTGTTTCTCCTCCTCAAGAGGGCACCTGCATCAAATTATTTGTCTAGCACAGGCAAGAGCCCGGCTCCCAGTAAACTGTCTCAGGACATTAAAATAAATGTACAGAACAACAGACTACTGGCATCTCTTTTGCAATGGTGAAAAAAAGAAAGAAAAATCAATTCTTGTTATTAACGTTACTGTGTTTGTGCTCTGAGTAGGAGAATTTTGATGTGGGCATCAGGAAAAAAAGAGAGAAATTCTGAAGAAAAAAAAAATAATACTTACCACAACATCCTCCTGTTTCAGACTAGTGTTAAGAGGCAGAGCTTCTTTCTTTACCTCAGAATATAGATTTTCCTTTTCCCTAGAAAAACAAAGCTGTCTTTTAGAAACGTCTCTAAGTGCCAGACCAGCATGTGGAGCTTGGCACACTGCTGGGAAGGAGGAAACAGAGTGGTTTGCTTGGCCTCCATTTTCCAAATGGGTAGGTGCCTTGAAAGATTCTGAGGTTAAATAAGTAACCCAAAATCAAAAGCTTTGGTTTTGTTTGCTTGGGGTTTGGTTTCTTTCCCCTCTCACCTACCACCTTGGGCCAAGACATGGAAGAAAGCCATGGCAGGACTTACAGTTGTTTCACATTGTCCAGTGCTTGTTGTAATCTGTGTACTTGTGAGTTAAATCAGTTCTTTTGGGTATGCTCTGATCTTCTTGTTGGTAGGGGAGGACAACAAAACGATGGGAGTGGAAACGACACCCAAGCATTTATCTGCACTTTTCTATACTGCAAAGAAATTCCTATGTGGGCTTTACTTGCAAGAAGTTGAATGTCTTGTTGGTTTCTGTGTTATTTTAACTGCAATATATATTCTTCACTGGTTATCTTTCAGGTCTTCACTGGCTTTCTAAAAGGGTCCCCAGACACTTTCTGGCATCAAGCTTTCAGTTATGGGGCAGCTACCCAGGACCACGAGATTTTACTGGCTTTTTCAGCAAAGGCCAGCTTAGCTAACATTTCCTCTCTTAGATGAGCCAGTAATTTTTGGACACTGAAAAGACTGAGAAGAGGTTTCATTTTCAGAGTGCAGACAAGAAGCATAAGTTCAGTTGCTATTTTAACAGCTTTTGAGATGCTTAGAGCACAGTGGTTAATATAAGGGGAGCTCCCAGTTCACCAGCTTCTGCAACTCATTAGAGCAATCAAAATCCTTGCTATTAGCAGAAAGCAGTTCAGTGTCCCAGACACATTTACTGAAAATGTGCGCTCTGTGTGCAAAGTCACTAGTTTCCAGAGTTGCTTCCAAACTTCCTTAGGAAGACACCACATCCATGAAAGGTGCTGACTTGAGAGGTCACACACAAACATCAGCCATTCACAAAGCATGCACAATTCAGAGAACAAAGCAAGATACTTTTTTTTCCTCTTCTCCTTCCACTTTGTCTCATATCTCAGGCCAATCCCAAAGCAATCACTTCTCCTGCAGAGCAAGCAATGTGCTCTTTGAAGTCCATTCAGCATCAGGTCTGTCAGTGGAGCGTAATCCTCATTACTCAGCCTTCACGGGGGGGCCTGTGGATACATATTCACGAGCAAACAAGACTGAAAGTCTCTGAGGTTTCTCCTCAGAAATAGGGCAGTGAACAGCCATTTTATTTAAGAAAGGCTTTGGGAGGCTTTAAGCCAGCACCATGAGCTGTGCCTACATTCTCAACTGACATTTGAGATGAGTAATATAGGAAAATACTGAGGGTGCAATGGAACACCCATGAGCACTCCCACCATGTTACTACAAACAGGGCTTAAAAAAGGAAAAAATCCCCTGTTTCAACCATACAAAAAAAAAAAAAAAGGCAAGTAGCAAAGTTCTACATGCTGAGTAAATCTGAATAGGTGCCCATTTGTTTTAAGGCAAGTGAGATCTCCTCAGATGTCTCAGCGTTAGTAAATCCATCAAATCCAATACAACGGTTAACAAATTTCCATTACAAGATTGCAAGGCAAGAATATATCAGGGCTGGGAAAAACATAGATCACAAGATAAGACAATATATTCTACAGTGTCCTCATGTATCCTATGTATTTCCAGCTTTAGGAAAGAAGCTTTCATGAAGCTTAGCTTCATGAAAGAAGAAAAAAAATAAATACACGTTCAGCTCTTGAGTGTGTTTATATTGAATCAAAAGATAAAACCAATGATTGATTTTAGCTATTGAAAGCCTGATATTTTCATCCTACTTTGTTTAACTGAAAAAAAAAAAAAAAAAAAAAAAAAAGGCAGCATCAGATAAATACATACCCTAAAAAAAATGTGTCCTGAAGCTGCTTTGGACTATCACCTTCATATATACATACCCATGATAATGAAAGAAAAATTTCAAATAAGGCAAATTCCAGGATTTGTCTTAGTAGTATGCAAATCATATTCAGATAGCAAGAGAGAAAGTAAAGTTCAGTTTCACCTAAATCATCTGTTACAAATTAAAAAGTATAGTCATGAGGAAAAACATACACAGGAGATAACAAAGTCAGATTAAGCAGTTCACAGCAACTGATATTTAACAAGGTAACACCATATTCTGTATTTGCAACACAGGTTCCAAAAATGCATTTCAGAGGATGTACCAAGTTTTCCTAGAACCAAATCCTGACAGGTGCAGCTTTCAGCTCTGTAAATGACATGGTGGGAATCACAGAATGGTGGGGGTTAGAAGGGACCTTTGGAGATCATCTAGTCCAACCCCCCTGCCAAAGCAGGGTCACGTAGAGCAGGTTGCACAGGACAGTGTCCAGGAGGGTTTTGAATATCTCCAGAGAAGGAGACTCCACCACCTCTTTGGGCAGCCTGTTCCAGTGCTCTGTCATCCTCAAAGTAAAAAAGTTTTTCCTCATGTTCAGATGGAATTTCCTGCGTTCCAGTTTGTTCAACTTGTCTCTTGTCCTGTCACTGGGCACCACTGAAAAGAGTCTGGCCCCATCGCCTTGACACCCACCCTTCAGATACTTATAAGCATTGATGAGATCCCCTCTCAGTCTTCTCTTCTCCAGGATAAACATACCCAAGTTTCTCAGCCTTTCCTCATAAGAGAGGTGCTCCATTCTCTTGATCATCTGTAGCCCTCTGCTGGACTCTCTTCAGTAGTTCCCTGTCTTTCTTGAACTGGGGAGCCCAGAAGTAGACACAATACTCCAGATGTGGCCTCATCAGGGCAGAGTAGAGTGGAAGGATGACCTCCCTTGACCTGCTGGCCATATTCTTTTTCATGCACCCCAGGATACTATTGGCCCTCTTGGCCACAAGGGCGCTTAGGAGTTAGACCTCAAAAGACTTGGGACCACTAGGACTTAGACCACCGGAAAGCCTCGTCCGAATCAAATCTGTGAAGAAGGATATATATATATATATCCTCTAGGTGGTCTGGAACTGCTCTTTCACCACTTTGGACACAAGCGCACCAGGAACCCGCACGACAAAGCTGTGCACCAGATGCTCTGGATTGCTAATAGTCCTGCTTGTAATCTGTACTAGATAACTTGTCTTTGTTATGATCATATGGCAGGATTGCTTTTTGGATGCATTGGTCTACAACTCAATGATGACCAAAAGGAACCCTTTTACCCTCCTGCTTTACCTCAGTTTAAGACCTAGTTTGTTGGGTTTGCTTTTGTAGAATACCACTTCATCATTATGTATCATACATTGGCTTCTATAAACAACAAATGGGCTGTCATTTTTACTTTCTTATGTCTAGAATAAACAAAACCCAACCAACCTGGAGAAGAGAAGGCTCCGGGGAGATCTTATTGTGGCATTCCAGTACCTAAAGGGGGACTACAGGAGAGCTGGGGAAGGACTTTTTACTAGGGCATGTAGCAATAGGTTGAGGGGGAATGGCTTTAAACTAGAAGAGGGCAGGTTCAGATTGAACATTAGGAAGAAGTTTTTCACTTTAAGGGTGGTAAGGCACTGGAACAGGTTGCCCAGAGAGGTTGTTGAGGCCCCATCCCTGGAGGTGTTCAAAGGCCAGGCTGGACGCGGCCTTGGGCAACCTGGTCTAGTGAGAGGTGTCCCTGCCTACAGCAGGGGGGTTGGAACTAGATGATCTTCAAGATCCTTTCCAACCTAAACCATTCTATGATTCTATGAACCAAAAAAACCCCAAATCATCAAAACCTAAGACTTCTATATTGAATTAAAACATAAGGCTTTTTTCATTATTTTCATTAATCATGCTGTGAAGCAATTTAGAACTAATTTTGAAGAGAACACAAAGACCTCACACATTTTGTACCTCAAGATATACAAATTCTGTAACTGTAAAGATAATAGGTCCAGGTAACAATTAGTGAAAAGATGCACCTTCTTTTTTAGTATTTTGAAAGTCAAAATAATAAATTGAATAAGCTCAATCAAGTAACACAAAAGCAAGCAAACCTTGAGAAATTAACACTCCGCTGTTATCTAAGCTGATTAAATATGCAACCTCACAGTACTACAGTGAATCAACAGACTAACATAGTCAAGTGATCATACCCTCAAACTAATATAACAGATTATCACCTCTCACAAAGTTAACCCTATGAGAATTTAAGGCAATGACAACATCCTTCAGTTTCAATTCTTTTACTTAATATAAATGCCTACCTGATTTAAGTGTCCATTGGCTACTTTTTCCTTACACCTTACTGTCACTAAACACAGTTATGGAGGGTTCCTATTCCATCATCCTTTTCTTCAAAAGGATACAGTGAGCTTTAAAGAAGGTATGACAGTTAAATCACATAGCAGCAGATTAAAATACAACCATTAACACACGAGAATCCGGCTCAGTGACAAGTTGCCATTTTAGTTTAGGAAATCATTGAAGGACTCTGTTGGGCATATCTCGTGCACAGACAAATGAAAAAATCCAAGAGACTGAACAGTACAACTCCCCCTCCTTCCCTCCTCACAAAAGGTGAAACAAAAAGCGAAAGAGAGTAGAAGAAACTACTTCTGCTTGACTGCTTGGGATCTTGTCATTTGCTATATGGACTCAAATTACTGCCACACACGAGTTTCATTCAGGCCTCTGCTGGCTTCCCCAGTGACATAAATCTTTAAATTCTTCCTCCTCTGAATGACCTGATCAAGGAAACAGCTTAATATAACTTCAGCTATGTCTGTGGATAACAGATTTTTCTTTTTCCTTCTCTGGTCTTTGCTTCTTGAGAAGGCACGTCCCACTTGCTCAAGCTCTGAAGCCAGTTCAGCATTTCAGGATCACTTGGTTTTTTAGGCCCAGATATAGTCATGTCACTCAGGATGATCTTCAAGATAAGCAATAAGCTAAGATGTAGGTGAGTATTTCCTACAAAGTTTGAGTGTTATCTTCCAGCTGAAATCAGGAAGACAAGCTCTGCTGCCACTAAAACCAGTTTTACTCTTACAACCAAGCCAACCTTATTTCTGTGTGTGCATTTTATGGATATTTATTCTGTCCTTAGTACTTAGCCATGGATTTCTGGTAGGATCCATGTTTGGATCCATGTCAGGCTTGTTTGGAGGGGATTTTAAATGACTAAATATAAGCTCATAACCAACTCTACTGGCTTTTACACCATATGAAAATAATATATTTTATACTAATTTTTTTCCTCATATTAAAGTAATCTTGGGTTCAAATAGTGTCTACATTTATATTCCTCCCAAAGCTTATAATAAGTTTTCAATAGTCACGCAGGAAAAGGGCTGCATTCTGCATTTCTGCAGTGCCAAGCATAGCAGAAGCCATTTCCTTTTTGTGATAACAGATAACAAGCCTTTCAAAGCCACAAAGTGACAAGAACTAATAAAGAGCAGGTATTATCCACCCCCACATTTCTATTAACAGTTCTATAAGCATCATATAAGCCTCATCAGAGCAGAACACAATAGTTCCCCCAACACAAAAGCAAGTATACAGTGACCGAGAAGATGGAAACTACTACAGGAAGTTTGTATTTCTCTTTGCCTTCAGGGCTGCATTCAGACTTTCCATTATGATCACTGATCTCAGAAAGACAGGTAAATGAATGCTATTCCAATTTAAATCCTTCTTGTAGCAAGAGTGGATGCACCCAGTAAGAAATCTGAAGGAAAAGTTAGGTCCTTGGCATACAGAAGAGGCAAAATCATCCTCCTGGACTCCGTGAAGCAACATCACTTGTATTTGCTGAGGCTAATGCACCTTACCCCTCCAGGCAGCAGTTCAGCCTGAGCTTAGGGTAATGAAAGGTCAGAATAGTATCTTTACTGACAAAGTGAAATTAAATACTCAATAATATAGAGGTTAATACAGAAATTAGGGACGCTTCCTGGATGGATAACAGACTTGGGCGGGGGCGGGAACGACAGGTAGCAGGAAGAGGAATGGAAGACGGGAAAAGAAAGAGATTCACACTTGCTGCTGTCAAAGCATTAGGCCTGGATACTTCCTGTCTCACAGAGCTGGATTTTTGGAGGAAGAGTACGTGCTTTCTACAGAGATTGAGATCTTCCTCATGCTCCTTGAAGAAAATAGTGAAGTACTTCTTATTTATACATTTCAAAAGCTCAAAAGCAAAGGAACAGAGTCTACTGCCAAACTTGGAAATCCATCTCCAAGAGGGCGAGAAATGCACATGCAACTGCGATCTAAGTAACTTATTCTGTTCTTTCATAAATCAGAAAAAAAAAAAAAAAAAAAAACAGTTTTAGAAGGGTACATACCCTAGGAAAAACAAAGGCCCATGTACTGAATGGAAAAAGCCAGAGTAGTAGATTTATAATGTTATTTCTTATGTCTCAGCATCTTGCATATCCAAAGACTACTGAATGATACAGCAATTAAAAGGCAGAACCAAAGAAATACATGTCCAGAAAATGCCCAACAGAAGGAGCTGGAAAGAAGAGTCTTCCCGCATTTTACAAGTGCCAGAGGGAAGACAGGAAATCCAAAGGCTTTGCCATCTGAGAAGCATTAACCAAACCAACTTCAGTTGCTGTTATCCAAACAGTCCTGCAGACAGCCTGATTGCTCTGCATGCATGCGAATATATATACATGCATACGGCCATTTACTAAGAACAAACACATCACTCCACTGAACAGTCTACTTAGCTCACATAATTCCTCATTTTTAAGACCTTCAATTTTTTGCATCAATAGAAATTTCCAGGTTTTAACACTTATTTCAGCCTGACATGACAGAAAAAGAAGCTGCACAGACACACCACACTTAACTCCATAAAAAATTCTGCATCTAAAAGCCCAAATTTATGATCAATACAGAATATTTGTTGAATAGCTAAAGAAGAAAACATTGTTTATAGTTTATATTCTCCAGTGAAAAGGTCACTAGGGAAGATAATTCAATATTTAAAGCACAAAGAGCAAAGCCTGGGGGAACACGTCTGCCACTGTAATTCCTCACTGACAGGTCCAGAGAATAACAGAATACCTTTCTCTGCTGCAACCACAGGGACAGCTAATGATTTTCTTTTTCCTCCCCCATTTTTTAGGAAGACATAAGCCCAAAACTCTAGAAGGAGGGGTATTCTCCCCTTCCTCTGCAACCCTGCAAACCAGCGGGATTGCAATGTCATTGCTCTTTGCTTCCCCATTTTTCCCCCCCCCGACTCTCTTTACCATATCAGGAGCATGTGGTCACCAGAAGAGAAAGAATTAATTACCACTTGGCTGTGTGCAGGATGACTGATGAATATTCATTTGGTAGCTCAAATGGACTTTGCCTCATGATTAAGGAGGACTTCAGTGAACCAAACATTCCTATTACCAAATCACATGGTGCTTTATATAATACTTGCCAAACTAGAGTGGAAAAAACGTCACTGGCAAAATAAGGGGCAAAGGGAAAGGGCTGTACTGATTTTGAACAGCTTAAATACAAGAACAAATAAAATATGCATTCACATTACTCTACTGAATGAGACCTTAAAACAGTCCAAAGCTCTGATTGACAATCCCTGTCAGATTTAGCTGTGGAAGGAAAGACTTAGCTGAAGAGGCGGCTGGCCTCTCGGATGGGAACAGCAGCTTCTTCAGGGAGCATATCTCTACCTGAGAGTGGTTGCAAATCAGTCTTCAGCCATCACAGTTCACAGCCTTGCGCATTAATATAAATTGAGAGCGATGTTGCCTCTTGTTAATGCATTGGGTTGCGGTGGCTTAGACCAGGAGTACCACCTTTCCAGAACTCAGCTGCAGAGGCATGATTTTCTGCAGGGAGTAGGGCACAGCTTTACAATTGTCCCAGCTGGAGTCAGCAGAGGACATGAATAAGCCTGTGTTCTCCCAACACGCTGCATCTGAAAATGAATTTTCATGAACTAGTTTGTTATGAATCCAAGAAAAGGATGGCACTGCAAGGACACTAGTGAGCTTGTGGTCAGCAAGCATACAGTAAGCAATATAGGTAAGCAAGCACTATTAGAAATCCTCATTACATCAATTTTTAAGGGATGTACATGCTCCCAGGTAAGAAAGTTCAGCTGTGATTGGTATAGTCACCATCATAAAGATTTAAGAGAGGGAATATTTTTACAGTAAAATATCCACATAAGCCTTTTGTCAATAGAACAATGCTGGCAGTGACACATATCATTTGAGCACTTTATTTTCAGAACCAAATATATGAACTATATACAATCAAATGTAAGGTTGGAGTCCTTGTACAACTGTGTTAATAACAAAAGGCACCTTTCAGTCAACTAACCTTTGTAACTTTATGCTTGTATTATCAACATTAAAGATCTACTTCACCAATCTTTCATTAACAGCTCTGTTTTCTACTCCTCTCATCCAGTAGAACAGTCATGAAAGCAGTTTCTTCACTATCTCTTAACACAAACTTG